>NW_027527611.1:408359-883611 GCF_008692635.1 Crocuta crocuta
TAATTTGTTTTTTTTTTTTTTTTTTTTTTTTAATTTCTAGGAGAGAGAGTGTGAGCAGGGGAGGGTCAGAGAGAGAGGGAGACACAGACTCTGAAATAGTCTCCAGGCTCTGAGCTGGCAGTCAGCACAGAGCCCTACGCGGGGCTCGAACCCACGAACCGCGAGATCATGACCTAAGCGAAAGTCGGACGCTTAACCGACTAAGCCACCCAGGCGCCCCTGTTTTTGTTTTTTTTTTAAGAGGTGGCTAATCTAAGCAGGACAGGAAACAACTTTAATCCCTCTTGACTCGCTCTTCTCAGACTGCTCTGGGCTCCCTACACAGTATCTCTTGTTTGTTTCTTTCCTTTCCTATTATTGCAAACAATGTGCTCACAGTTTGTGACTGTTGCAGGGTTGACAGGCTCTGTCCTGTGGGAGCTGTGACTGCCCTCTGTTTACACAGTACATCAGGTGATGCCAGGAAGGGTCCGGGGTGGGTCACTGTCCTCTGACCCACGTGCATTACTGTACCTCACTTTGGAGTAACACCTGTCTCCTTCCGATGCCATACCTGTACATGGAGATGACAAGTAGGGTGGTCAAGTCCAAGTTCTGCTATATTCTAGTTTTACGACCTCCAGACCAGGCACTTCAGTTAATTTGTCTGAGAAAGAAGGGATTTGGCTCTTTCCCTCTTCTCCCTGACATTCTGTGACTTCTGTTCTAAGTATAGCAGCAATCAGCTAATCAATAGATACTTAGAGGGTTATAGCAGAGTGGCTTAAATTCAATAGGGCCACTTGCAGCCAGGAGGCAGATGTCATGCATGGTGTGTGTGTGTGTGTGTGTGTGTGCGCGCATATTTTTCTTTTTTCCTTTATTATTTCTAATGCATATAACTCAGTTATCGGCCGCTTCTCTCCTTAAATGACATACAGCAGATACTTCCTTTAATTAGTGTAAGTTGAAATTAATTACTCTCTGAGCATGTTTCCTCTGATATTTTTGCAACCCATTTGAAAAATAGAGGTCCTCTTGGTTTATTCAAAGCAATGTGTGCCTTGAGTCCAACTTAATTCACTGGGACCTTCAGGTCACACTGATGATCAGCATTACATGGGTCTTCTGGAAAAGTATCTATTGTATCTTTAGGGTAGACACCTCCTTTCCCAGTTCTGTCACTAAATGTGAACACTTCTAGGAGAACCATAGGAAAAGCATCCATTTTATGAGTTCACTTTCTATAATTTTGGAATAAATATCTGGTCTAATAATTTTTTTTTTCAAACCATGGTATCAGCATTAACATTTAGTATTTATGTGGAAGTCTGTATAGTTGCAAAGCACTTAGAATGCTTGCTGGCATACAACATCTGTGGGAGATAGCTCAATACTGTGTCTTATCATCTCCTATTTTCCTAACAAGGAACTCAAGGCTCAAAAATTCACCTCCTAGCCACATGTTTTGGGTTCCAGAATGAAGACTAAGGACATTCTTCTCCAATCTCTGTCTTTATACAAGTCTCTCAATTGAATCAGTATTTCTCCTTCTCTTCCAACTGCTCAATCCTGCTACCATATAACGAGTGAAAGAAATCTATATCAATGTTTACTTGTTACACAACAAAACCGTAGAAGGTTGACTTGGGTCTTTTCCTGAAGAATCACACAGAGCGAATGGTCTTGCCTCTCTGTTGATTTTTCTTGAAATCATTTTCCTATGGTGGTCATTCTTCAGCATCTAATGATGTGTACATTGTGTATGTAGAATCTTCTAAACTTCTGTCAAAACCTTTGACTATATCTAGATTCCAAATATGCCAATTGGAAATAATCAAGGGAACCCTTTTAATACTGCAGCTAAACATTAGCTGCCATGCTAAGCCCTCCAGACAGCTCTTGGGGAAAAGAAAAACAAACAAACAAAACAAAACAAACCCTGTCCAGATAGGAAAATCCAAAACTTCTCTTTGCCTTGGATTTATTTTGTTTTGTTTGTTTATTTTAGAAAGAGGGAGGGAGAGAGCAAGAGCACAAGTTGGGGAGAGGAGCAAAGGGTGAGAGAGAGACAGAGATGGAGCGACAGAAGGACAGAGAGAGAGAGAGAGAAAGAAAGAAAGAGGGAGGGAATGTTAAGCAGGCTCCACGCTTAGCACAGAATCTGATGCAGGGCTTGATCTCATGACCTGAGCCCAAATGAAAATCAGACATTCAACCAACTGAGCCACCCAGGCACCCCCTTTTAAGAAAAGTACTATCCCTTTTTCTTCAGGAAACAGACACTGGTGAAAACCCTTTTCTGGAAGCCAGGTCGATTATGTGAGATGTCTCTTGTTGACATGTCAGGAATATCAGGTGCTCCTGATTGCTGTATTCAGTTCAGAGGAAGCCACACCATGACCTAGAACGTTAACTTTCTCTTTTTAAATCTCTTGCTGACAAAAAAGTAAGTATATGCATATGCAACAAGCCTGTCCCCATAAAGGGTTCTGGTTATGGGGCAGGTATCTGTGGTGTTATTCCTGGATAGAGCACACTTAGAGTCATATGAAGGAGCTGTGGAGGCACAAAATTAGCAAAGATTTTTTCCGTCTCAAGTTTGACGGAAGAGACTTTTTGATTCCTCACTATACTGGGCAAGAATAAGCTCTGTGGGTTTCAGTTGGTCGGTACATTCTATGATTTTATACTGGTTGCCAAACTAGCACATCCCACTGAAGCACCAGATAGAGTTCTAGAACCCAAACTGGGAAAAATAACTCTTTCATAGAAGTAAATTGTATTTTCAGTTCAAGTCAGTTTCACATATACCATTGAAATTAATTCAAATTCTGAATTACCTTTATTGAGTACCACCCACATGTCAAGTCCTGTGATAGTAGCAGTGGGTCCAAAGTGAATGAGATAAAGTCCCTGCCCTCAGCAGTTTTACACTCCAGTAAGGGTGATTTTTTCCCCTCAGTAATATCAGAATATTCTATCAAAAAAGGACTAAAAACAATAAAATCCTACCCAATATTGGAGCTTCAAAGAAATAATACATATTTCTTGGTACACTGTTACCTTTAATAACTACAGGATAGTGCGAGTTCCTTTTGCTTGCCCAAGCATTCTATATATTTTAGGTTTCACGCACTGTTTTGTCTTCTTTGTGACATCATTGGAAGGATATAAAAGATGAAATGATAAGGTTAAATCACAGAGAAAATCCACATGATTTTTTAAAAATTTTAATTTTTTTTTTAGTTTCAGGTGTAGAATTTAGAGAATCGTCAATTACATACACCACCAGTGCTCATCACAAATGTCTCCCTGATGGCTGTCCCCCGTCTAGCCCATCCTCACCCATCTCCCTCTGGTAACCATCAGTTTGTTCTCAATAGTATATGTTTCTGGGTTCATCTCCCTCTATTTTTTCCCATGTGACTTTTAGTTTTTGAAAATGACAACCACACTAGTCCGTTAACTGCACGGGAATTCCAGACCACCCTCCCAAAGTGAATGCATGTGCGTCATTCATCGAAGAAACGTTTAGGCAATTTCATTTTGTCGCAGGTATTGGACAGAAAAATTCAGGGGACAGAGTGATTAATAAGACCATATTGCTTCTGACTTCACGGTGCTTATCATCTAGACAGCTGGGGACCGTGTTTGTAATCACCCAATCTCAGGAACCAAATTCTGTACCTAATGCAGAAGTTCGTTATCTAGAGCCCTTGGACGAGAGTCACCGGTTCCTCTTTGAGTATCCCTTCCTGTGCCGTTCCAGGATTTTGTGATTCCCTGTAGGGAGGATGTACGGCTCTGTGTACTAACCCCACGTTCCTAGTAGTCCTGCGACTTGTGCGTGGGTGTGCCCTTACTTGTGCCTGAAGGAGTCGCACGGAGTCATTCAACTCCTTTATCACATAAGACTTAAATACACGTGGAAACAGGTATATATATCTCTTCCCTCTCCCCCTTAGCATTTTTTCTCACAGTTTTTTGTTTGGTTGTTTTTACCAAATTCCTTAAGACTCTGCACTGTTGTCTGTTGCTTTGAGATGGATGTTGATCTCTCGCTATGTATGACACGGAAAACGCGTGACGTCTGCTCCCAGTAATTGTTTTATGGAAAGCATGTTGCAAATACTCTCGTACAAGGATGCCTAAACCAACAAGGCTTTAAAAGCTATTTCTCCTCAAATAGAAATCAGTCACAAGTCAACTTGTCTTTGAATTTTGTGTTTCTACTTATAATAATGGCAATTACATTAATTTTAGAGGAAATAGAACTTACAAAGTTTGATGGTATTGGTACAAAGGCTGTGATAATAGAAAACAAATTATGTTTTTCCAAAAATATTTCAGCCATGTACGTGCAATGAAATGCGAATAATATTATACATTTGGTATGCGTGCCTTTGCTATTAGAAATGATAATCTTTGTGTGAGAAGCATAGTTCACTGCTAGATACTTAAAACTTAAGAAGTTACGTCAGATTAAAAGAAATCTTTCTTCCTTTCCTTCTCTAGTCTATTAATAATTATGGCAAACAGCACCTGTGTGCCAACTCTCCCTCCAAAGTCTAGGATTATGGAAGTTTGCATAATTATGGGTGCTGGAGAGAAGACTACCTACACGAAGGGCTGTCCACTTTGCTTCAGTGTTGCTGATATTGATTATTTTGTAAGATCAGAGTTACTTCATGATTCAAGAACGAATGTTGAGGAAATCCAGATTGAAGTTATTTTAAGAGGTTTCTGTAACAATTATTGTCAATTGCTTTATTGACTTTTCTTAGAGATACTTGATAGCTTAATGTCACTACATTCTCACGTTTGACCTCAAAAGCCCAAGATAATAAAAGCTGGAAGAAATGTGACCCAGAGACCTCACAGACCTAGTAAAGAACAAAGGGAAGACGAAAGCTCCTTCAGGACCGCACAGCTTCTTACCCCAGCACAACTCGGTGCCTGCCCGCAAAGAACCATCAAGTTCTTATATTCTTGTTTGAGCACATGGATGTCACAGGGAAACACAAAATTGTAGAGTAAATTCAATCTGCCACATAATAGTTCATTTTGACATTTTTCTTTGTCGTTAAAATATTGAAATAACTCTAAAATGTATAATACTTTTATTTTGGGGATTGGAACCAGGATAGTATCTTGTTTTATTTATTTTTGTTTTCATTTTGTGTGTGATTTTTTTTGAGATTCTGCATGGGGGAAATAAATACACCTCTCTGATTTTGAAAATACAAAGCGGGACACCTGAGTGGCTCCGTAGGTTAAGCATCTCTTGATCTCAGCTCAGGGATTGATCTCACAGTTCATGAGTTCGGGCCTGTGTTGGACTCTGTGCTGACAGCATGGAGTCTGCTTGGGATTCTCTCTCTCTCCCTCTTTCGCTGCCTCCCCCCTCAATAGATAAATAAACTTTAAAAATAAAAATAAAAATATAAAATACCTGAAGCGGTGACATTTGCTTTGTCACAGAGTCAGTGTTGTAAGTTAAATGGCATTTGTCAGGCTATATGTTTATATCATTTTTAAAATATCTTTTTAATGATATACTTTATTAACACAAGTTTTCTATCATTTCATAAAGTGGAGTTGTTTCAAGCAACAAAACCAAACCTTAGTACTTATTGTTCATAGTATGTGTTGCCCAAAGTTATCCAGATAAACCTGACAGTTTTTAAAAGACCTTTTTATCACATAAGAATAGGATTATACTGGAGGTCCTAAATGACTTACTGCATTTTGTTCATATAGATCATCTTTCAAGGATCATATTTGTAAAGTTGATGAAGACAAACATTATGATAAAATTAGCAATAAGAATTGATCGATTTTTTGATATTTTTTGGGTATCTTTTTGTTCCTGCTGCTTTATTTTTTAAATGATGCTGAGCCTCTTTTTTTTTGTTTGTTTGTGTTTTTTAAAAAAATATTTATGTATTTTAGAAGGGTAGGGGAGAGCAGAGAGAGAGGGAGACACAGAATCTGAAGCAGGCTCCAGGCTCCGAGCTGTCAGCACAGAGCCCGACACGGGGCTGGAACCCACAAACCGTGAGATCATGATTTGAGCGAAAATTGGATGCCCAACCAACCGAGCCACCCAGGCACCTGTCCCGGCTGCTTTAGTACTCACTCCCTTGCATGGTTTGCTTCTCCCCACTTGACAGACCAGGGCACTGAGGACCAGAGAGGTTCTCGATCTGCGCATTCCCCAGAGTGAAAGGATGGTAGAATCAGACATAAGATCCATGTCGGAAGCCCAGGGATGCCCCAGCACCATGCCTCAATGCACAACATAGGGCAGTTCCTTCTCAGTGTTTAAAGCGTTTTTACATATAGTTATCATTACACTACTTTTATGGAAGACAGAATAGTACTACTATTTCTGTCTTCTGTCATTATTATTTTTTTGTTTTGTGAAATAACCTTATTGTGATACGATTCCAATAAAATGATACAAGTCACCTATTTAAAATGCATAACTCAGTGATTTTTTATATATTTCTGGATAGCGAGCAGAATGACAGTCAAGTCCAGAACATTACAATCACTTCAAGAAGAAATCTTATATTCTTTTTTTAAGTCATTAAAATATTTTAATAGCTATACCTAAGGCAAAATCATATTTAAATAGCTATACCTGTGGCAAAAAATTTTATAGTTTTATTGTCAAGTTGGTTTCCATATAACACCCAGTGCTCATCCCCACAAGTGCCCTCCTCCATGCCCATCACCCCCCTTCCCCTCCCCCCACCCCCATCAGCCCTCAGTTTGTTCTCAGTATTTAAGTCTCTTATGGTTTGCCTCCCTCCCTCTCCTTAACTATTTTTTCCCCTTCCCCTCCCCCATGGTCCTCTGTTAATTTCTCCTGTTCCACATATGATATCATTGAGTATTAAATTGCCTTTAAATTTTTAATTAAGAGATAATATATGTATCACATAAAACCTGGTGAAAAATATATGCAGCCTGTTGTCTATTTCCATCCAGTTTTGACCATAATATAATTAAAACTTAAACCCTCAATTTAGTGGCTATTTAAACTCTTTCTTGGCATGTTCAGAATAACATAATACCTTACTGGTTTATTTATTTTTTATTTTTTTAATGTTTATTTTTGAAGGCGAGAGAGACAGAACTTGAGATGGGATGGGGCAGTGAGAGAGGGAGACATGAATCTGCAATGGGCTCCAGGCTCTGAACTGACAGCACAAAGCCTGACACAGGCCTCAAACTCACTGTGAGATTGTGACCTAGGTCCTAAGTCGAAGTCGGATGCTTAACCGACTGAGCCACCTAGGCGCCCCAGTACCCAACTTGTTTAAACAGAGAGCTACAATTGCTATCTGATAAAGACTTTTAAATTAGACTATGTTAAAACTCTAGCTAGAAACCTCATTTCTTTCTGCTCCACTAAAAAATTAAAATAATAGATTGTAGGTCCATAGTATAGAAGAGAAAGGGTACCATCATAGACCAGAAGCTTCCGCATGACTCACAGTGTTACAGGCACACCTAGACATCAGTGGGTTCAGATGAGAAAAGCACATTTAATAACATTTCTATGAGTACTTTAATAAACCTGAGGGTTTTTTTTCTTAATTTTTAAAGGTGTTTTATTTATTTCTGAGAGACAAAGACAGCGTGAGCAGGGGAGGGGCACAGAGAGAGGGAGACAGAATCTGAAACAGGCCCCAGGCTCTGAGTTGGCTGTCAGCATAGAGCCCAACACTGGGCTCGAACCCACAAACTGTGAGATCATTTCCTGAGCCGAAGTTGGCCGCCGCCCAACCAACTGAGCCACTCAGGTGCCCCTAAACCCTAAGTGTTTTAAATTAAAGCTGAACTGGACTGTTTTGAAATAAAAAGAAAATCACTTACTAGGGGTTTGCTTTCTGCTTTAGTAGAGAAGTAGATAGATGGTATAGATTGATAGATGTTTCTTTTTCTTCTACCTCAATGGAGGGATAGATCGATTAATGGATACATAGATAAATAGATATAGGTTTACTTTCCTCTCAACTCACTGCAGGGATGGATAGATGATACATGGAAAGATACATTTTCTATAAACTGCCTCCTAAATATGGCGTATGCTAAGCTGTACTCATTGAATCTAGGTATGAATATCTTCCATCTCATCTTACTTGGGGTGCGGAGTACAGTAGAGAAAGATGACCTTATACAAAGAGCTATATTCTGATATTTAGTTATTGATTATGTAAAATATTTTCCACCAGCAATCTGACAATTCCAAACCGTCTCTTACAGAACATTAACTAGGTGAGCATTATGTCTTTTGTACAAGTCACTGATAAAGACGTGACTGGAAAGACTCACATACAAACACAAACTCCCAGGATCAAGGATATAATAAGGTGTGAATGTAAGTCACCTTGGAAATCAGATCAGGACCTAGCCGGTCAGTGAGTTGGGCAAAACTTTACATACACGATGGTGTTCAGGATGGATTTTGAAAAGTGGTTTTGCAGGAGAAACGATCTCCTTGGTTTAAAACACTAGGTAATAATGTGCAGAGGAATGGACGCTTGTTATGAACCATGGTCAGAAGGGCAGGGTGCTTGGGTGTGGGAGCAGGTGGTTGAGATCCTGGAGATGAGAGCTTTGCGTGCCTCCCCGAGTCGTGTGGAAGCCAGCCCACTCAGTGGGGGTGGGAAAAGAGGGTAAGTCGCCAGGCATTTGTACACGAGTGGGAGACAGGATCAGGGTTCTGGCGGAAACAAGCAAACGCGTTGCTGCACCTGGAATGGGTGACTGTTTTAAAGCATAGATCCTAAAGTCTCTTGGGCTTGGGCCATCATTGAGAGGATGCTGGAGATGAGCATTCGAAGAGGTGAGAAAAGTTGGTTTGATCAGGGAGAATCAGCATAGGATAAGTCAGGGGACACCAGATTTCACTGGCTTTCAAAACTTGGGCACCCTCTTTCTGATGACATGGGTTACAGGGGCTGTCTTTCGCCCACATTGCTGACAAGGTACCGCCTCAGATGTCAAAGGGCAGCAAAAGCTTTGTGGAGGCAAGGACGAAACCCGGGCTGAAGGTGGACTTGGGGGAAATGGAAGGTAAACTCAGTCATTTATCCTCATTAAAAAGAACTTGATCAATATGGACCACGGTCATAGAAGCTAATTCCTAGGAGTTCCCGTGAAAGTCGATGCTTGAATGTTGTCTTTCCCTGTACCATATTCTGTGGAATCCAAAATTTGTACTTATGTAAATCCTATTTCAGAAATATGACATTTGTATTTTTCCAGCTTATGAAAATCCCTCTCCTTTCTCATATTTGAATGGAAATTCATCATGAAACAAATTATATTTCTCAGCTAACCTGAGAACCTAATTTGGCGGGTTTGGTTTATTTGTCAGATTCAATTACACAAAATGATGCCATTTTCAGTCTCCGGCCATGTTATATCTATCTCTTTATCACCTTCATGTAAGAAAAAAAAAAGGCACCGTGTTCAGTTATGTTGGAAAGTTTAGAATGTTCCGCTCTCACATCTGCAGTACAGCACTGTAGCCATATGCATGGCTTTTGAGGTGTGATACTGTTATTTTACTACTTAAGTCTTCCTTGTATACTTTTAGTCTGCCCACCTTCTCATCTAATACAACACGTCTTGAGCAATGCGAACCCTGCAACGAGAAGGGAAGCCCCATCACGGATGCACTGATGCTGTGTCAGTGAGATGCACGCAGCCTGATTAACATTTGAGCCAGAAGAGTATCTAGGATTCAGGCTCCCTGAAACGGGAAAATGAAATCATTTAAGGCCTGAGTATAGATCTGAATTACAGATACCATTATGTAGTAAGCTCTGTTAAAATTAGAAATATTTAATAGGGAATTTCAAATTGCTGTGGGGAAAAAGCATTGTCTTAAGATTTAGATACAACGAAGCAATAATTTCATGAGAGAGTGTTTATAAAGATATAAAGTATCTAGTGTGTTCTCTGGCATGATTTAGGCATAAAAGAATCACATTTTAGTAGAGCTTATTTATCACTCTGTGTTATAGGCACAATGGCTTTATCATGACGATTATTATTTTGTTCTCAGAATAGTTGAATAATCTTATGACTAATTGTTCAGCGGAGGAAAAGGTAAAGATGATTGAAGAGGCTTAAGAAAACAGAAGGATTGATAGAAACTCAGTTCAAGTATGTTTCAGCCTTAATTTTTCCTCACTGCTGTGCTGTCTCTGCAAACAAATTAGAAGGAACAACTCTCAGTCTTGAAAATTATTCTGTGAATGCGAAGAGTCTCTTTCTTCAATTGATTCCTGAAATTTTTTTGAAGACACATTTATCTGCTCAATTATTTCCAATCAATGACTAATTGAACTAGCCATTACCCTCTGGAGAAAACAGTGAAGTCTGGTCAATTTCTCTCCCGGCCATAGCATCAGAAGTACAAAATGACATAAAGTAAAATAGCAATTTGTAAAAGGCAAAAATTCTCAAAGGAATTTGCAGTGTTAGATTGCCAATGCTTCCGTCACTTGAGATGGTATTTTTAACCGTGCTTGTGAATAAGGGAAAGATGCTTTTATATAATAAATTCAGTAACTTGAAGGGTATGTTGACAGTGTACCATAAATTCCTTGGATTTTTACAGCTTAAGTATAACCGAGTTATTTTTAATCAAGACACATGTTAAATTCAATTCTATAGTTTCTTTTCCATTCTCCCCCCAAATAAAAATTATTAGAAGGATAATTTCTGGGAACTTAATAATAAATTTTTGCTGGGAATGTATTTGCTTTTCTATAATCCTTATGTTTCTACAGTGCGCACATGAGATTAGATGTGTCAGTTGCAAAGATATTTAATATGTCTTGTGGGACGCACTGAGGGTTGGGGTTTCCAATGCCCACAGTCCCTGTGGGAGCGTTGGGGTGTGTCCCACTGGGGTGTAGAAATGAGAGTTAATTTTCTTAGCTTAATAGGTTAAGTTGGTCCAAATACCAGAAAATAGTTTAGAAGTCTTTACTTCTAAAATTGTCAACAGTCGTCTTTAGTTAGAAAGATTTGAACGATCACAATGTGTCCATCAGTCTAATTTACATTCCAGACATAATAATCACGGGGAGTTATGTTCACAGGCACCTAAGGGCCATTTTCAAATTAGGTCCCGCTTCCAATTCTCTTTATATCTGTAGACATATATGTCTCCTCTATTTTGCTGTGTTCGTACTATAGTAAATGGGGGAATGTATATGTTTTGTCCTCAATATCTGTGGAAGCTCATAAACACGGATTTACATTCAGGCATTTTTCTTACCTAAATAAATAACTATCCATTTTCCTCTCTAAAAATTGAGGAATGCATGCACCTCTTTGATGTTATTTGAGCATCCCAGCAAACTTTTAGGAGACCTTAGCTCATTTGTTTCCATTCCACATATACAGATGCAGGAAGTGAAATTCAGTCAACTCTGGGAGAACACCCAATTCTCTTAGCTGTAAATGAAAACAAAAGAAGACAAAACAGTTGAGGCTCAAAGAAGTTTAAGTGGCTTGAAAAGGTGTGTGTGGTGAAGTGTGGGGCTGGGGGCAGCCATTCTTCTCACCCACAGTGCTCTACTTTTCCTCTCACCAAGTCATTGATATGATTGCCAAAATAAACCAACTGGCTGAATACCAACATAGCTTGAGAGGTGCGCCATGTTTGAATTGCTTCAAATAGAGTGGAATTTGGTTGAAATGATACTCAGGAAGCGTTTGTAACTATGCCCAACACACACTAGGTATTTGGTAAATCTTAGCTAATTGTTGTCAATGGTAGCTTCATATAACTTGAAATATGTTTGAAATCCTTATGCCAGGCTGTTTTGTCTACATATGATTGGTAGCTCATGATCCTCTGTACGTTATATAAAAATATTTGCAGGAATCCATATCTGCATTCTTATTTGCCTACAATAGATATTGTGGAGGGCTTTGGAATAGAATTGATTTCTTTTTTAATGTACGGCAAAATACATATTGTGGAGGACTGTTTGAGGTGAAGAAATCACCCAAAGCAAAATGAGTCCGTAGATAACAAATGGCAGAGTGCAAGGAAGGACTGAAATTAATTTGTCAAGGGCTAATGTGTTCAAAATCCCTGGCCCCCAAATTCCACCCCATAATAATAAAATGCAGGTGGGGCAACTGTCATTGCTATTAAACTGAAGTCAGCATCAGGTGCATGACTGGTGTCGTATAATAAAGAGCATTTTCATTCACTAAACAGATTATTGTATGATCAAGAGACAGAGGAGTTTTCATTGTTTCACCTTGGCTGAGGGGCCACAGTGGCTGTTCTGAAACCCAGAGAATGGAGATCTCTGAGAAGATTTTAAAGAATGTCAGAAATATGTCTTTCTGGAAAATCCTGCACAGCTGAGGGCAATTAAGTAATTAATTACGACTTTTTGTGCTGTGTCACTTGCTACCTGTTGATTCATTTTGCTCTACATTTATCTTTCCCTTTTCTCAACTCTGCATCCTGCCACCCAGATCTCTGGAAAGAATGAGAAGATACAGTCCCGNCAAAATAACAAATTCAAAAACCAGGAAATGGGTTGTCAGATCTACCTATATATTGAGATAATAATACATTGATGATCTTCTTATATATTATTAGGATTTGGCAGTCTGTAAATTAAAGAGCAGTCAGTGTGAACTCACTCATTCTTTTAATTCTAGAAACTTTATAGTATAAGCCATTTCCTAGGAACTGGAAAGTGGAAATACTTGTATGGTCCTCTGATAGGAATGTCCCACTGGGTGGCAACGGCCATAATTAGTGGTAAATTCGATAATTTGATTGTTTGTCATTTGGAGATTGCTATGAAAGTTATGCTTGTTTTTAAAGTGACGAAAATCAGTTCACAAAGCTGAGTGTGAATTGCTTTTAGATACTTGCAGATGCACCCTGCAATTTCAACATGAACAGACACTATGTGTGTCAACTCCCACCCGAGACCCTCAAATTCCGGTATATAAATGACAATAATAAATGTATGAACTCACGAAAGCAAATAGAATAGAATAGATAAAACAGCAAATAAGGGCAGTAGCTGTGTTTCTGGAATGTAGAAAGTGAAGGAATTGTGGCTGATTTAGCAAAACATATAGACGGCAAGAAGAGCCTGCGGGGTGGGGGGACCCTCATGGGATTGAAGCCTGTGTCCTGGAGGGGCTCTGTAGCCGGGGTTTTGGGTGCTGTGGAATGCAGCGGTGGGGTAGGAGCTTTGGTCCATGTAGTGACTAGATTCTCAGGTCCTCTCCCTTCGTCTTCCATGCAAGAATACAATGCATGTTCTGTCTGGCATCCCGCCTTTTTATCCCAGGAGAGTGGAGATTTATTTTCCAGAGGAAATAAATGACAGTGCCTCGGGATGTGAGGACATGAAGAACAGTGACGGACTAAGAATTGAGGAATTCAGGTGAGCTTGTTTGTACTAAATAGTGGAACCTTCAGTCTTCGTTCTCTATCCTCCTTTGAGAACATTGACAGTTGAACTTCTATCTCTCACCGTTACCAACCACTCATCATCTTCCCCATGCGCCCTTGAACCCCTCTTCCACCCACTCAGGGCAGGAGCTTGGAGGATTCATCTCTGAATAACTGGGAGTGATGGCGGCAGAATGGCTTATGAATACTGGCATTTGAGGGTGTTTTATCAAAAACCTATCTGAGTATGCCAGAATCCTCCAGTAAACTCATCAGAAATCAGTCTCCACTCACAGCAAGCTTAGTAAAACCTTAATATTTATATTGCTTTGCGTTTCACTGGTTATTTGTAAAAGACTCCCACACACACACACACACACACACACACACACACCCTCAAAACTATAACAAACATAACTAGTAAAATGGATGATAGCATCCATTACATGTAATGGAGTAAACCAAAGAAAACCTTCCCAAATAGATTATTAATCCCAGGAGAAAAGAGAACTCTTGTGTTCATGTATCAACAACTGGATGTGATAAAAATGAATGATAAGAAAAAGCCATGTTAACTAACTTGAATTTAAATTAAAAAAAAAAGATGGTAAATATGCAACATGTTTGCTCCTACTGCTAAAGCCTTAATAAAGATTTCAAGCAACTTAAAAAAAAAAAAGAAAAAGTTAATGACAATTTTGAATGCTATTGCTGAGTTAGGCAATCAATAGAGTAGAAAATGAAAATGAAAAAAATCTCCCAGATGGTAAGTAGATAGTGAGAATTTTAGTACGTTAGTATTAATGAAATGAATAATACAAAAGAAAAATCTCAGAACGAAGTGGTATAAACTACCAGATTGAAAATGTTATCTAAATTAGAAAAAAATTCCCGAGGAAAACCACATTATTATAGACAAACAAAAGATCAAAACAAGAGAAAGATATTTTATTTGTTTTCGGAAAAAATGGAAACAGGTGGGAAGGGTTCAGAATTATGAGAGCACTGATTTCTCCGAGCAAGAGTGAGCAGCACATGGCGGCAAGGAATGCCTTTAGACTTCTATGAGGAAACCATTTTCAGACCAGTCAAACCAACTCACACATACTGGGGTTGAGTAAAGTTACTGGAGGACATATTTATTGTGTTAGAAAAACCAGAAGCGGACATTCCCAGAAATGGACAAACCTTTGAGAGGAGTGAGGTGCCGGGGCACCTGGGACAGAATGCGAAGAGACCACTCAGTCAAGGTCGGGAGAGTTTCATTCTGAAGATGCTCAGAGTAATGTCTTCAGTGGAAACCTAACAACCGAGCCAGTACTGAAGACATTTGATGACATTGAAATGAATATTTTGAAGATTTTACAGAGCTGCAGAGGTATTTGGAAAATTATCACTGGGTCCAGAGAAAAGTATGTGTTCAAAAGTAAAACGTTTATTCACAAAATATAAAAAGCGGTGCAAGATAAGAAAGCAATTTTTGGAAGCTCCTTGGATTTATCATCATAATAAGGTAAACACTGAATTTTAATTCTACCAAAAAAATGCAGTTACTATTTTGGAAGAGGAGGAGAGAGAAGAACTTTTATAAGATAGTTAAACACCTGTCTTCCATGTTAGGGAGTCCATATATAATGTAGGCTGAGAACATTATCGAAAATATATATGATTAAAGCCGAAGAAACTGCTAAATGAATTATTAATTGTTGTATTTCAGGATTTGAGGTACCTTTTAAGATAAGTTTTGATTATCATATAACTTATAAGTTGCTGCAAATGTATTCAGTTGAGAAAATATTTTTGTCATTTTACAATGCATAATCATCCAGCCTTCTATATGAGAAGCTTGTGTACATTGAGACAAACATTTTTATTTTTAGGAAACTTGTGGACTAAACCAATCCATAATTTATGTGTATATGTATATATTTCCATTTTTCTGTCTGTATGAAGATCACAAGATATCCTCCAATATATAAACACATAATGATGGTTTGGTTTTGTTCTGTGAAGAATTAGGAATAAATTCATAATAAGGTAAACACTGAATAAATAGGAAGTTCAGCAGAGATTAGTACTTTTCTTCTGTGACTGTTCATTCTTAGTACTTACTAGTTGCGAAGTAGTTTTTAACTGGGAAAGAAAGAGTGAGTTAGAAAGCCTGTCATCTCCTTCACATTTACATTTTCACAGTGAGACCTCATTGTTCTGTTCTAATTAAAATGCCAGAATATTAAACAGATGTCTCTAAGTTACGGACATTTGCAAAACCCAATAAATGTTATGTTCAAGCTGACCTATCCTCTGGGTACCCTTCATGCAAAGGTTGTTTATATTTTACCCTTGGGGTGAACTAGATCAAACTTTCCTAAGTGAGTAGTGATCTTTAGAAAACACTGAGAAAAGGGTTTGGGGGACTTAATGCATTTCAGAATTACTGGATGTAATATATCCCTCCTAAAAATGTATTCATTATTTGGCAATTATTTTTAAAGTCCCAACTGTGGCTAAGCACTATTCTGGATAAGGAAGATGAATCTGTCTGCTTTCTAAAGCTCGTATTCTGGTGGGTAAATAAAGACAATAAACCATCCACATGGAATGTGACACAGGGGTTCATGTTAGATGAAAATAAGTGTTATTTTAAAAAGGAAAATGTAGAGCAGAATAAGGGGATGTTGTGGCAGTTCTAATGATGAAGGTCATCTCATTGAGAAATTGGTGCTTAACAAAGACTTTTCAGAAGTTAAGTATTTAGCTCTATGGGTATTTTGGAAAAGAGCATTCTAGGTAGAATCAACAGCACAAAGAAGAAATGTATACAGATGTCAGGTGTGGGGCGGTGATAGGATTTTGATGTTTAGTGTGGCAAGAAGCCATTGGAGGGCTTTGCACAAAGGTAGACAAGATGTCTGCTGTGTTGAAGACCATATTCTAAGGAGACTGAGTAGAAGGAAGAAAGCCAATTAGTAGCCAAATGCCAGTGGACAGGTGAGCTATAATAATGGTTTGGACCAACGTGGTCACAGTGGCAGAAGCGAAAATTGGTTCCACTTGGATATGTTTGAAGATAAAACAAACAGTGAATATCCTGGGGGCATTGCATCCTTGTAAATGTTGAAAAACAAGGCCCTGAGAAGTTCTGCAAGAAAAAAAAAACAAAACAAAACAGAAACAATTCCACTTTCACTCAAATTTGCTGAACATTGACCTTAGAGTCCTTTCGAAGAAAACATAACGACTATTGTTTTGTGGCAGTAATGGTGTAAACCATATATTTAGAAATGCTGTCATAGAAACTGAGAGAATTTGTCAAACTCAGTAACACCTGAACTGTTCTCCAGGTAAAGCTGTGTTC
The DNA here is from genome assembly GCF_008692635.1 of Crocuta crocuta. NCBI lineage: Eukaryota > Metazoa > Chordata > Mammalia > Carnivora > Hyaenidae > Crocuta > Crocuta crocuta. Next base: position 425,171 of record NW_027527611.1, read on the forward strand.
CCTTTGATGTGATTTGTGCTGTGTAACATAGCTTGATAGTTTCATCCAAAAAATACAATTCCCAACTTTTTTATTTTTACTTTTGTAATTCTCGTAAGACCTAAGGAGGCAAAGGGCAGATTTTATGTTTTTTTCCTAAGAATATTCTTTTCCCTTTTTTGAATGAACAAGAAGTCAGTAAATTATCTACTTTCTTTGACTAAAGGACATGCATTTTTCAGACACTTGTCAAGAGCATAGGATATATTTTCTGCATGAAAGCTCTCGGTTTTTTTCACTTCTAGTTTTAAGAAGGGGAAAATTACTGATGGCTTAGGAAAAAAAAAGTTTCATTTATTTATTAAGTCACTAAATCTAATTAGGTCTATTATTCTTAAAAACTCCATGGTAACTCACAAAACCAGAAAGACTGATTCACATAGATTCCATACTTGAATACCTTATTATTATTGCAACAGAAGTCAGAGAACTGCCTTGCTTAAGAAGCTGTCAGAATTTCTATTCATTTCAAGAGTTTATAAATTAACTATGGGAATATTTCTGGCTATGGTGTGCTTCCTTCTGAAAGCCTTGCTGTCTTCCATATCTATTGCATGTTTCTCTTAATACTTTTAACCTTCACATACCTTTATTATGGATTCACATCTTAAAAAAAAAAAAAAGGTCCACTGGTCACAGAATTCATTAATTGTGGTTTAAAATGGGCAGATAAAGACCAACGAAGTTAACCTTGAAATTGATTTTGACAATCAGAAAAGTATCAGAGAATTAAACGATTAGTATTGATGCGTCCAACTTGTGGAATTTTCCCACATTTTTCCTGTCTCATATGGAATACGTTGACTATTCATGAAATGTGTAAAGCACATGATATGGAAACAGTATGTTAAGAATAGTTGATCTAAAGTAAAATTTGCTTTTTGGGAACATGGAGTCTACATTTACAAAAGACCTTATAGAAACCCAGAGATCCATTTTGTGGATTAAGAAATATCAAGTACTCACAGCTTTGTAATATCAAATGAATGCAATGGATTCTTTCTCTTCAACTTCGTGACTTGTACCATCTGTTGACATCACACAATTATGGAAAAATAACATCTTACTAAGGAGAGAGAAGCAGAAGGAGTACTTCAAGTAAATGACTAAAATAATTCTCCTCATACACACTAGCTTTATCAATTTGCACTTCCATATTTCAAGGGTTGGCAGGGCTGTATGCATGTACTTTATGATTGTACTGTCCACTTGCCTAGCACGCATTTGTCCTATTCAATTTCCTTTTAGGACTTAAATTAAGCAGAATGTGGGGTGCCCTGGGTGGCTCAGTCGGTTAAGCATCTGACTTTGGCTCAGGTCATGATCTCGCATTTCATGAGTTGGAGCCCTGCATCAGGCTCTGTACTGACAGCTCAGAGCCTGGAGCCTGTTTCGGGTTCTGTGTCCCCTCTCTCTGCCTCTTCCCCACTTGTACTCTGTCTCTCTTTCAAAAATACATAAACATTAAAGAATTCTTTAAAAAACAAAAGCAGAATGAGCCCTTCCTTGGAAGGGGAAGGGGAAAGGAAGCATGATAAATAAAGGAAAAAAATCCCAAAAGAACAATTACCTTCCCAGAGTTTTTAGCTAATTTTATCTCTAGAAAGCTAAACATTAATTCATCTCTTCAGTGCATTTTTTTCTTTCACCTGCGGATCTTTTACAAGATTGCTATTTTAAATCTATCAAGATACAAATATCAACCATTTTCTCCTATAAAACACTAGAAAAGTTGCAAAAAAAAGTAGTTACTTCTACTCTGATCTTTTTCCTTCCTTAAATTATTGAGGGAGTTCAGGAACAAAGCAGAGGTGTCTATTCTATGAGATTACTGACCATGATGACTATGGAGTTGTATATAATTGCTTAAAAACATCAATTTTTAATAAACCCTCAAATTCACCCTTTGATGCCAAATCCTTTCTTCCTTGTTTAAAAATTATTGGGGTCTTTGAACCTGGTGAGAGGTAAGAATTTCAAACCTCTCCTCAGGGCTGCTGGTGGCCACATGGTAATACTTGACTTGCTGGGCAGGGCACCTCGCGAAGTTGTAGGCGAATAGATCCGTGTCTTCCAATTGTCCTGAAGAACACTTTTACGAAATGACCAGATTTAATTTATTTGCATGGTTCCTCGTGATTTATTCCATTCTCAGATTCCTATCTCTAGCCTATCTGGCCCCAATGTGTTTCTCTTCCTCTGAATCAGGGCAGTTTCTCCACTGTACCTCCCCCCAATCCCCACTCCTCTGCTGTGCCTGAGAAGGCACTGAGGAGCCGGCTTAGGGTGTCCAGGGGTTGCTTCCCTCCCTGGAGTAAAATGCAAATGGATGTGGGTGAAAATTGGAGTCCGTGGTCGAGACAGGAAGCCTGGCAGGGAGAGTGCCATTCATTCTTACCGACCTGTCCATGATGTGTGCAGACGCCTTGGAGCAAGTGGAAGAATGGTATTGGAGAAGGTCAGGTGCAAATACGTGTTGAATCAGCTCCCTGGAATATTCACTTGGAGTTGCCATGATCTCTGTGGGGACATCAGGAAAATGAGTTATTCTTTAAAAAAAGGGAAAGTGAGTTATTCTTCTGTAGGAGAAGATACTGAGTTTCATTCAGGCCGATAGCCAGAGCAGTCTTTCCTGGTTAGACAGAGACCCACCCAGGTTTGCCTTTGCTCCGGGATAAGTCCCAGAGCAGGCTGTGCGTAAAACCCAGCCCGTTCCAGTGATGGTCTAGAACCATTTGTGTTGTCAAATCAGGTCACACACGGTGATATTTCTCTAGCTCAAGCATTCTTCTGAATCGCCCTGAGGGCTTTTTAAGTATATGCTCTTACAACACAAGTAAGAGTGAAACCGCATAGAATGAGTAATAAGTGAAAAGTCTGGAGTATTACTTTTGTTGAATAAAATTTAATGATAACTTTCGATAACTTAGTTTTCGGTGATTCCTGTGGTCCTAAATGACCTGCACAGTTTCTAATACTTCTCTTTACACCAGCGGGTGGGAGCCCACGTGGGCCACAGCACCGGGCTCCCTTCCCCCCAGGGCTTCTGAGATGGTGAATCAAGGGTGCTGCCAGGGAATTCCATTCCTAACCCTTTCTCCCCAGTGGTGTTTATCCGTGGTCGCAGGCTTCCATTCTGACCAGCACTGACAGAGCAGCCGAAGGCCAGAAAAAAATAGCCCGGCTTCCTCTATGAAAAAGGACAGGAAAAATCCAGAACAAGTAGACAGGACCATTCCAAAAGATACAGTCATGACAGACACAGGAGGCCAGTGTTCCCCTGAACATTCAAATCAGGTATTTTGAAATAAAGATTCTCTGAATTTCTGAAGTGACTGGTTAGTCTGTACAAACTAGTCAATTCTGATAGCAAAAGCAAGAGAAAATCAGAATTTTCTCCTTGAACTTAACTATGGAAAACTAGACTGATGTCTAGGAATAATTACTCTTAAGATTGCGATTACTCTCTTGTTTCTCTTCATCGTTCCATAACGTTTGCATAGTTTGTTATAGCTAATAAAGGAGGCAAACACACGTTAATTAATTAGAGTACAAATTAAGTATTCGCATTTGGCAGGATTTTCTGTCATGTATTTTTGTTAAATGCATAAAAATTCTAAATGGATAAAATGTACTTCTCATTTAAAAATGGATTATTTTACAAAAAAATTAACTGTAGATGAATCGAGGGTTGCTTTATAACTTATTTTGTTATAAGACGAGATTGAATTCAGTCATTCAAATCAGCAAATGATGACGACCACCCAAATTGTATGTAGTGCAAGGGCTGTTGACTAGAAACCTACAGCTTCCATCAGTCAGGGGGAAAAAAGAAGCAGTTGTAACTGTAGAGTTACAAATGGAAATATCACCTTTTTAAAATAACAAGCCTCCTTTATTTAAAACCTGTTATTGGCACTTCTATTATAACACTTATCACACCATATTGTAATTGGTAATTGTTGTTTAAAAATAATTCCTTAAGCCCTGAGCTCCTTGGGTTAGGAAGCCTATAATGTGCTTTCTGTTTATTTTCTAACACCAAATAGGAGGTTCTTAATTGATGTCTGTTTGGACTGGTGCATGCTGGGAGTAAGTAAGTTTATGGAACTGGAGAAACAAACAAAAAGCTTTGATGCCTCTATTCTTTTTGGCTTAGAGATGGAAAAGATAATCATCCTCATTTATGCTACATTCCTCTTGGTCTTGGTGGTTATTCTTGAGTATGCATTAGATTCAGTAGGGGAGCTTTTTTTTTTTTTAAAGATTTTATTTGTAAGTAATCTCTACACCACATAGGGCAAGGACTCTCAACCCCAGAGACCTAGAATGGGCTGCTTTACCAACTGAGCCAGCCAGGCGCCCCAGCCGGAGAGCTTTGTAAATATCAGAATCCTTGGTCCTGGCCTGTGGGCGTATTGATTTACCAAGTCCACACTCAGCTGCTGGGACTTGATTTTTAACAAGAATCCCAGCTAATACAGGTAACTTCATAAGCCACACTTCGGGAAAATTATTGAAGAGAAATAAACAGAGATAAACTAGCAGGCAAATAGGTCTCGGACCGATCTGGATATAGCTATAGATAGATTCAGCATCACCTAAAAATAATATGTTGATCATTCATTCTTGTTAATGACCTAGTTAATTCTGATTCCTTCAATGCAGTTCTATGAGTATTACCATTTTTTTCTTTACTCAATTTTATGAATAGCTAACAATCATTTGTCAATAGTCACCAACAAATGGAGATAACGGTTTTTAGGGGCATACATCAAGTTTCATAATGTATCATCATGAATATACCAGGGTCCTCAGTAGATGGCTCATTGTAAGACATTTGTTTTGTACTTTGAGTAGTGGCATTAATCATAAAGCTTTCTTTTGTTAGCCATGTGGATGACATGGGCACTTCCATAAAAGGTGCTTCATGATTGAGTGTTTGTGAATGGATACTTATAGCAAGTTCGGTTTTGAATAGGCATTATACTGTCGGAAAGACGGATTTAGGTAGGGCATTTAGAAAAATACGTTCGAAAATAAGACTGGAGACTCTTCAGCAAAGTTCATTAAGAAATGAAAGATTTCCCACGCCCACTATTTTATACCTTGAGAATATTTATACCTGGAGACTTGAACCCCATCAGTTCAATTTCAGTTGATACTCCTTGTCCATTCTGTTTGAATGGATATTTCTTTTAGGGGCTATATATTTTTTTAGCCTTAACAGATGCACATATATGAATGGTCACTCTTATTTTACTTGTGCCAAAACTTAAAAATAAATATGAACGTATGAGTGTAAAATAAAAAGCCCCTCTGTTCTTGCATTAGAGATTATGAAGTGTCTTAGTCTACAGCAGTGAATCAAGGCTCAATACACGTTTCATTGCCACCACATTTCTTTGTCACTATATCGCAACCTGCATCAGACAAGCCTAACTGCATATGCTCAGAATTTTTAAAAAGCACTGATGACAATGTAGATATTTTATAGTTTCTTTAACATATAAGCTATACATTTAAATTACATAAAATTTCAAGAAGAAATATAGGAATCTCTTAACATTTGATATTCACATACTGAATATTCATTTGAATTTATTCTGCATGGTTTTGCTTCTGATAGATTTTATTTTCTTTTAGTTTAGTATTTATTTATGTATTTAAAGAGCTAGAATGTGCACATGCAAGCATGCATACAGGAGAGGGGCAGAGAGAGAGAGGAGAGGGAACCCTAAGCAGGCTCTGCGCTGTCCATGCCAGAGCCTGAGGCAGGGCTCGATCTCAAAAACCTTGAGATCATGACCTGAGCCTAAACCAAGAGTCGGCCACTTAACCCACTGAGCCACCTAGGAGCCCCAACTTCTGATAGATTTTAAAATTCATATTTGAGCTTTTTCTGGAATGCCCACATTAACTATGTTTAAATATAAGTGAAATACAAAACCAGATTGCCAAATACTTTAAAATAAAGACTTCAATTATATTCAATTATATTCAATTCAATAAAGACTCCATTATATTAAAGGAGTATTGAAGAATATAGAAGTTCAGCAACTAGGAAAGAAGTCAACTTGTTTTATGTCCTTTAAAATCATTTCTTTTAGATACAGATGTTTGAAATGTTGTAAGTATGGCCCACTGATATACATTGTTCCTTTCTATAATAATTAAATGCAGAAACATGGACGTTGGAATCACTGTTCATTCAGTTATTCAGTACTTGGGTCTCACTAAGTGGATTTACTTACATTCCCTAATTAACTTGCTTGTAAGTGATTGTTTCCTCCCTATGATTATTTGTTCTAACTTAAACTCATTGTATTATCTATAATAACTTAATTTGATCTTAGACAAAAAAATAAAACCACTAAAGCTCTACAGAACTAATACATTTTTATTTACATTTTGATGAAATTATTTTCCAGTATCCCAAAGGTATATATGCCAATCATCAGATCTCAGTTTCAGCAATATATTTAATGAAATTAATGCTATCCAAATCCGTTGGGGATCACTTACTATCACAGCACTCTATTGGCCTATGATGCTGTATAAAATATATCATGTATATATATATTCTATACATTGTATACAATTAAAATCTTCCAGGATATACAGTCTTCAGGAACTGTTGGGCTCTCAAATTGCTGCCAATTTCAGGTCTGGGAGGAATAAAAGCCTTTTTTTTTTTCCTAATCTATAAATAAAAAGGACTCTCATATTTTGTAGCACATTGTATAGTCAGAGTCCTGCAAAGAGTTTCTTAACTCCATTGGTCATAATAAACCACCTGTGAGCCGGAGAGAGATCTGAAATGCCCTGTACCAGAGGCTGTTAGACATGATTGGGGAAGGAAGAAGGGGTCATAAACCTTATTAATGAACTAGAGGGAATCTTCCGGGCAACAGCACAACCAATTGCTCATTTTCCAGTAAAAGTAAGAAAACCCCATAAACACCTCCAAACCCCTAAAGTCACTCATAAGTATTCACAGGCATTTTTCAGCAGATTGTTTTATTTTATTTGTTTGTTTGTTTGTTTGCAAAACATGTTGAAGGAGTCACACTTCCAGCTCTAGCCTGACTGGAACAATTAAGCAACAAAGTGTAGAAATAGTGCCAGTGGTAGATATATGGTTTATGATGATGATCCTTCCAAGACTAAACAATTTTGGGCACAAATAAGAGGTCATTATCAATAATGACACAAGACAGAGTGGGCCCCATCCTGGACCATATCCAATGTGGACCACTATGGAATATTAGAGACTATCATGAACCAAGACTTGGGACAGACAGTGAGTGGTGTGGAAATAAGGAAACCAAAAAAGAGGAGTCATACCATAAAAACAGACTTTTTTTTCAGATACTTCTGTTTAGTCAACTTACCAATATCTCAGAGGAAGAGACAGTGTCCATTAAGATTTGTCTCACATGGTTTACATTCTTTATTTCTTATGTGTATTTGTTGGAGCCATTTTGTTTTTCTTTGTGGTGGATGTATATATAGGGCCATTCTCTATTAATGCTCTTGTTTTGCCATTTCAGTAAACATTTCAGCTATATATCAGAGTGGTACTTGAAATAGATACATTGGGTACTATCTGAATTGAGCATGTTGTCCCTGTAATTAATACCATATTTTTGAAAGTACATGATATTGGCTGGCCAACTGTTTCATTGCCACTCCAGTCTAAGTAACATATATTTATTTTTTTAAAAAAAATTTAATGTTTTTTAGTTTATTCCTGAGAGAGACAGAGAGAGCACATGAGTGCATGAGCAGGGGAGGGTCAGAGAGAGAGGGAAACAGAGAACCTGAAACAGGCTCCAGGCCCTGAGCCAGCTGTCATCACAGAGCCCAACACGGGGCTCAAACCCACGACTGTTAGATCATGACCTAAGCTGAAGTCAGATGCTTAACCGACTGAGCCACCCAGGTGCCCCACACATATATTTCTCTTTGAAGTTGTAGCCATTTTTAAAAAATGATAAACATGACCATAAAATGACAGAAATTTTCCCATAAATCAAGTAATATGTTTTCTAGTAATAGAAGTTTGCTATAAAAATTATAAGCAAAATAGGATATATTTAATAGATTGAGGCTGATTAATTTCCTATTCCTATTGTATAGCTGTTTTATTTTTTATTCATGTTCAATTGATATACATACAATATGATACAATCTTTAAAATGTTTTCATATGTGACATTGGCTTTAAATAAAGGCTTTTTTGCTTAATTTTTAAGAACATTTCTTTAAAAGACAACTATAAATGTCACACAGTTCAACCATTTACTCACCAACTAGAATTAACAATAAAATAATGAGTATCTTTGGGGTGAACAATCAGTTTTGCATTTTTAGTTGACTCTGAAAATCATCAAATGCTTTTCAGAATACATATGTTTGCAGGATTGTGATGCCCCAATTCTATCTAAAAGTAGCCTGTGTTCTAGGACATAGACATACATAAAAATAGTGTTAAATTGTGACACTTATCTCTAGGTGTTTCACTCCTTACTCTGTTCTTCAAGCTGCTTTGCTTTAATTGTAAAAAATCTTCATGACGAATTAAAATAGTTTTGTTGTTTAAAATACAATAGCAATATGACAAGATATATAAAGAGAAGTAGATTGGATGTATGGATAGATAAGGGTATAGATGTGTCTCTTTATTTTTATTTTTTTAATGTTTATTTATTTTTGAGAGAGAGAGAGACAGAGTATGAGCAGGGGAGGGGCAGAGAGAGAGGGAGACACAGAATCCAAAGCAGGCTCCCCGCTCTGAGCTGTCAGCACAGAGCCCGACACGGGGCTCAACCCACGAATTGTGAGATCATGACCTGAGCTGAAGCTGGATGCGTAACCAACTGAGCCCCCTAGACACCCCCGGGTCCATCTCCTTATATGTACCCTTTCTTCATTTTTGCTCAATATTATTTAAAATACAAATTTAGGGAATATCATAAAAACTCTGTCCTTTTATTTGAAAATCCATATAAAATGGGCAAATTTCCAAAAAACTATAATGTAGCAAAGTAATTCAATAAAAATCATGTAGCATTTTTAAATTTTTATTTGTTTTTATTTTAAGGAGATAGAGCAAGCAAGAGAGAAAGAGAGAGAGAGAGAGAGAGAGAGAGACTCTCAAGCAGTCTCCAAGCTCAGCATGGGCTTGGGGCTCAATCCCATGACCCTGGGATCATGACCTCAGCCAAAATCAAGAGTCAGACACAACCAGCTGAGCCACCCAGGTGCCCCTCCTCTAATATTAAGTAATACAGGATTCACCAACTTTAACGCTGTTGACACTTTGGACCAGATATGTCGTGGTTGGCCGGATGGCAGAAAGTGTCCCGCATTTTAGGATGTTCAGCAGTGTCACTAGATGACAGCTGTGATATGTGACACCCACAAATGTTTCCAGACATTGCCACATGTCCCCTGAGAAGCAAAGCTGCCCTACATTGAGAAACATTGAAATGAGCGAAGCAAGAGCTGAACATTTTCTCACATGGAAAACACCATCCACAAATAATTTTCCAGGTGTTTCACCAAATGTTGAAGGTACAAATGACTGCAATTTTATACAAACAATCCCAAAGAATTAGAAAAGAGAAACAGGAGTTTATGAAGCCATGATAACTTTGATACCAAAGGAGATATGAGTAGAAGGGTAAAGGAAAAATCTCAAATAATTACCATTAATGAAAGTAGGTGCAAAAATCCTGAACAAAGTTGTGTGCAAACCAAACACGATGAGATATAAGATGATATTAGGACCAAAGTTAGTATATCCTCAAAATGCAAGAGAGGTTTAATATTAGAACACTGTCACCATTTACCACATGGACAGATAAAAGTAGCACACAAAAGTCATGATTATTCCAATAGAAGCAGAACAGATATTTGATAAAATTTTACACTCATTTATGATGAAGACATTTGGCAAAGTAGGAACAGAAAGAAGCTTCCTTAAAGGGATGAATGATACCAAGTGTGCTATATGAAGAATATCTAGGGGCGCCCGGGTGGCTCAGTCGGTTAAGCGTCCGACTTTCGCTTAGGTCATGATCTCGCGGTTCGTGCGTTTGAGCCCGCGTCGGGCTTTGTGCTGACTGCCAGCTCGGAGCCTGGAGCCTGTTTCAGTCTGTGACTCCCTCTCTTTCTGACCCTCCCCTGCTCACACTGTCTCTCTCTCTCTCTCTCTCTCTCTCCTAGAAATAAATAAAACATTAAAAAAAAGTATCTAAAAGTATATCTACCAGAAATTTGCAGGAAACATTCTTCTTAGTAGGAAAACATGACTTTTTAAATTAGTGTTAAAAAAAAAAAAGATTACCAGTACTTTTACCTTTTTTCTTTTTCTTTTATAAATTATTTTGAGAGAGGGGGCGGGGAAGGGGTAAAGAAAGGGGGAGAGAGAAAATCTCAAGCAGGCTCCATGCTGTCAGCACAGAGCCTGATGCAGGGCTTGATCTCATGACCTTGAGATCATGATCTGAGCCAAAATCAGGAGTCAGTCGCTTAACCAATTGAGCCACCCAGGTGCCCCATATCGCCTTTTCTAAACCTTATACTAAACTCCATTTGAGGAAAATAAGGAGATCTAAAATCACTTTTAGATTTCAGGACTACATAGGAAGAAACCAGTCTATTACTATTCTTAAATGACATTGCATACATAGAAAATCCACAAGATCAGGAACTAGTTAATAGAAAAGTGTTGAGCAACTTAGCAACTAACATCAATTTATAATTCTATACTTGAACTATAATATGAAATATAAAAATGTGATTTCAGAAGATACTGTTTGAAACGGCAGTGAAACCTGAATTACTAGGAATAAATCTTGTAACAGGTTTACAAGACTAGAATTCAAAAGAGCATAAGACTGACTTTAACGAAAATCATTAAAAATAGGGGTGCCTGGGTGGCTCAGTCTGTTGAGTGTCTGACTTTGGCTCAGGTCATGATCTCCTGGCTTGTCCCACATTGGGCTCTGTGCTGACAGAACCTGGAGCCTGCTTCGGATTCTGTGTCTCCCTCACTCTCTGCCTCTCCCCTGCTCATGCCCTGTCTGTCTGTCTCTCTCTCAATAATAAATAAACATTAAAAATTTCTTAAAAAATAAAAATATAGGCTTTGCTGGTGGCTTAAAAATAAATACTCAGTATCACAAATATATAAATTCACCCCCGTTAATCTAGAAGTTCAATGTCATTCTAACCAAAATACCAATAGGAGTCTTTATAAGACCATGACAAGCTGATTAAAAACAAAAAAAATTGAGAAAGAATAATATGTCCACAACATTCATAAAAGAACAGCATGATGAACAAAGCAATATGTTATATGTAAAATATTTATCATAGAGTTATAAGAGTTAAAAGATCACATTTTTAAGTCACAGATAGGAGGAGCAGTGAGACACAGTAGAGGGTCATGCATATATGGCTTCATGGATCAATGAAAACAGGAGTGATCCTTTAAAAAAGGTATTAGGAAAACTAGTTATTCAAATAAAAATAATAAATTAGATTTCATTTCAGACCATGTGTTAGGTGTGTGAGGTGGAGAAAGAGAGAGAGAGAGAGAGAATCCTAAGCAAGCTCCGCACTGTCAGCTCAGAACCTGAAGCGAGGCTCAATCCCACGAACCATGAGATCATGCCCTGAGCCAAAATCAAGAATCAGATGCTTAACCAACAGAGCGACCCAGGCACCCCAGCATAAGTATTTCTTAAATAAAATCACGAAGGTGTACTGACTATAGCAGAAAAATACAATTAATAAATTACAGCTAAGTAGTTCTGTTTATCTTTATTAAAAGATAAAGAACTAAAACCAGAATAAATCAGAAGTAGATATTCCCAAAAACTGTAACTGACACATGATTAGTATGGAATATATAAACAATTATTCAAAGAAAAACAAAACCCAGTAGAAAAATATGCAAATATTGTAAATTATTTGCAAATGTGTAAATACTGTAAAAAAGAGGAAACCAAGCATAATACATTACTGTATCTAAAATCATAAAACATAACATCTTAGTCTGATCTTAGTGATCAGAATAATAAAAATTAAAACCTTAGATACTGCTTGACACCTACTAGCTTGGCAAATGCTATCACCTGGAGAAAGAGTAAGTGGTAGAAAATATGCTGTTCAGTGAGGAATCTTCCACCCTGCTGACAAAAGTAGAAATTAGCACAGCCATTTGGAAAACTATTTACAAAATAAATTTTGTAGCATTCACAAAAATACTATTGGTAAATCAAACATCTTTGTTTTTTTGATTTATTAGCTGTGAGATTACAAGGGCATCAATTAGTAGCTTGTCAACATATCGTATGTGAAGAAAATAAAATATTAAAATATGTATATGTATATTGGATCTGTTTCCTTTCAAGAAACAATTATAGTCCCTAATTACTAAATAAGCCATGGCTTTGGTTCAAAATGTTATGTCAATATAGATGTAAAATTAGAGGCATGTTTTATTGAAATAGGATTATCATCTAATTAATAGCCATACAGTTAACACCATAACATTGGTATGAAAAGTACTGAGCATACTCATGTATGAATCCACTCACCTTTGGCTAGAGTGAGTGAATAATGTGATTGCTACCTCATTGGTTTGATTTTAAAATGGGAATCAGAATCTAAGTATGGAGTTGATTTTGTACATCATTCAGTAGGCATAGGTATACAATTTAACATCCTATCCAGTTACGGAGATTCAGTAATACGTCATGAGCCAGACTGCATTCCTAACCCAGGAGAGCTCGGGGGATGGCTGCCATGTTGGATCCATACAGGGCAGACTCCATGGAGAGCCGCTGGGCAGAAGTCCAGCCTGTCAGACTCTCCATGCTGCCGAAACCCATCATAATAGTGTCTGAAGGCTTCGAGTATTTATCATTGTGGAGATACTTGGAGGTTGTGATTACAGCATGTGCAAAGCCTGTTCCAGGATTCCAGCAGGTTATACTTTCTGATCGAAGCTAGTAGTTTGGGGGGAATCTTTTTTAGCTGACAAGGTTGTGGGCTCAGAGACAGCAGTCCCTGAAAACTCACTGGGTTGGGATTAGATCCATAAATGGGACGTGTTGAGCAAAACTAACAGAAAGGTGTGCCCAAGGCTGAGTAAGTTCTCACCTAATCCAGGGTAAGTTCTGCCTTTAACCCAATTTGACTCCGAGCCAACTGGGGAAACCTGGATATGCAAGTGGCCACACTGTCCGGCAGCTGTGGTGAGGATCGTAGCAGACAGGGCAAGCCTGATTTTCACAGAAGTCCACGTAGACTTATCACAACTCTCTGCTTCTTCCTTGGGTCCATCTTTGTCCCATTATTTTCATATTCCTTCCCACAGATTTTCCTGACTCCCTCTTCTTTTGGAGCATGCTGGTATTCCGGCTTCTCGGGGATTCCCTGCCAAATATTACTTCACTTGTGAGTTTCAGTGTCTGATCTTAGACTCTTCAAAATTGGACTCTGCTGCCTTTGTAACCTCATCCATCATTCTTCCCTGGTATTCATCTTTTACTCCATGTAATAGCTCCCCTTATTATCCCCTCCAAAATCTGCAGTCACTTTCCTCTAGCTGTCTTTGTTAATGCCAATTTACCTTGAAAAATCTCCTTTCCTCAAACTCTTTCACATATTCAAATGTTGCCAGTTTGCATTCATTATAAAGAATTTCTTCTCCAGAAGTTTTAATCTAGTCTTTGTTTATTACTTTGCACTTTTACTCAGTGTCACATAACGTTATCCCCTTGATAATGTCCATTCACCTTTTACTTTGCTTTTTAAAATTTTTATTTATTTATTTTTATTTATTTCTAGGAGAGAGAGAGAGAGACAGCGTGAGCAGGGGAGGGTCAGAGAGAGAGGGAGACACAGACTCTGAAACAGGCTCCAGGCTCTGAGCTGGCAGTCAGCACAGAGCCCGACGCGGGGCTCGAACCCACGAACCGGGAGATCATGACCTAAGCGAAAGTCGGACGCTTAACTGACTAAGCCATCAAGGCGCCTCTGCTTTTTTTTTAAATGACGTTGGCACTTTTAAAAAAATCTTATTTTGGTACAAGACACCCAATCTAAAATTTACCATACTAACCTGTTTTTAGGTGTGCAGCTCAGTAGCATTTAGTACGTCTACACTGGTGTACAACTACTACTACCATCCATTACTAGAATATCTCCATCCTGAAAGATTAAAACCCTGTGCTTGTCATACAGTGATACATTACTTTCCCTCTCCCAGCCCCTGTTTCTATGAATCTGATTCTTCTAGACACTGTACATAAGTAGAATCATATGGTATTGATCTCCCTGTGACTGGCCTATTGTGCTTAGCATAATGTTGTCGAGGTTTATTCATTATGTAGCATGTGTCAGAGTTTCCCACATCTGGCTTATCCATTCATCGATTGAGGGACACACGGATTGGTTTTACCTCTTGGCTTCTGTGAATAATGTTTCTAAGAACATGGGTGTACAAATGCATTTTGACACTCTTCTTTTTATTCTTTTGAGTATATAGCTGAAAGGGGAATTCCTGGGTCTTATAATTAGATTTAAAAAATTTTGAGAAACCGCCACACTATAGCAGCTATACCATTTTACATCCCTGCCAGAGTGTGTGAATGTTCTAACTTCTCTGCGTCCTAACCAACACTTGTTACTTTCTGTTTATTTTGATGATAGCCCTTCCAACGGGTATGAGGTGATGTCCTATCGTGGTTTTAAGTGGCATCTCCCTAGTGAGTAGTAAGCATCTCCCCATATTCTGGTTGGCCAGTATCACACAAATTATTGAATTTATCTTTCTATCTATTTCTTGTATGTTAGTTCTGTGTTCCTGGCTGGATTGTAAATGCCTACAAGTTAAAGATCTCTGATTCAAAATCTCTGATATATTCTTTACGTTTTCACAAGTTCTGTGAGGTATTCAGTTAGTTGCTGAGGATGGCAGGGAATTATGAAAATTATATGGAGTGAAAGAGTTTCTGTAACTACGTGGCTGGGGTTTGGGGCACTTTTTGGTGACTGTTAGAAGTTCTCTCCAAAGTCCCTGACAACCAGTTCCCCCGTGATCTCCTTTGCAAACTTTGCTTTACCTTAAAGCTTTCCCACTGCTGAAACTTCAAAGCTCTGTTAGGGCCCCTCTTCTTTCTATAATGTTTTGGTCTTTAACTGTCAAATATACTAAGGATTTCTGAGTCTGAATTCCTGGCCGTGTCTCTCTCATGAGACTTCGCAGCAATTCAGATGCTAAAATTCAGAAGCATTAAGATTTGAATGTAAAAACATTCAACTCTTTTACATCCAAACCTCCTCATGTCTGTCAGACCTGCACTTCTGATTGCTCCAGGCTTTTGATCTTACTTTTGACTCCTCATTCTTCTTTACTTGCCAGGTAAAATAGCCAGAAACTCTTATCAATATTCATTTCTTGAGGCATTTTCTGTTTCCGTGATCAGTATCCTGGTGCAGTCTTCCATCATCTCAATTCCGCGTGCCTTTAAGAATCTCTAGCTATTTCATCCATTTCTGGTGGTATCTTGGCTTTGATTTGCTCCAAAGACTTCTATAGCCAAACCTTTCTTGATAAAAGTTGGATTTTTTTTCATGTCATTTTCTTGATGAACAACTTTTAAAAGTTCTTTTTTTGTCTATCCTATCAATGTAGATTCTTCACATATTTCAAGGAGTGACCTCTGGAACAGATATGAGACATAGTGTTCAAAGTTCTAGAGGAGATACCTTGGATAAGGCGGGAGCAAGCACAGAGCCCATTTTTTACTGGTGGATATATGGAAAATGTACACTGGTCATTATTAGATGTGTTTATAACTACAATTGATTACAGAACAGTGATAACTTTCAAAGGGCTAATTGGTCTTGGAAAATATATACCTAAGGAAGAGCTTAATAACTAGATAGAAATGGGATTAGCCCTTTAGGATTCCTTTGGATTATGAACTCTTCAGAGTCATGCAAGGGTACTATTTATTCTAAATGGTTACTCTCAAATCATATAAGTTCTTGACTTGTTCCAACTCTAAGAAAGCCAAGCTATAGACATAGCCCTGAGAACACTTGAATTTCCCTGGCACTGCTTTATCAAGTTATTTTCATCCTGAATAGATACCTGCTATCTACATTGCTTCAATATCCAGATCTTTCCAAAGAGCTCTCATAGAATGGCTTGGAAAGACATTTTTCACTCTCTTGGAATTTTTAACACATATTATCACATCTTTATTTATGTTCCTACTTAAAATCCCCTAGCTATAGCATCCATGTGGGCCACTTCTCCTTAGCTGCGTTTATTAAGGTCAATCATAGGAGTCTCTGCTAATGTGTCTGCCATGTTTTCTATTGCAGTGTGGTATGCAGTACCTCATATGTGCACATTTGATGGGTAGATTGTGAAAGGCAGCAAAATGCACATTGAAATATTAATTCCCAATGAGTTATTTTTAGAGGAGAGCCACACTTTTAAATATGTGAGAATTACTAACCCATGCATTACTTTGATAGTCAGGGGAAAACATTTTTTAAAAAATGAATGGACCAATGAAAATGAAAATAGGGGCGCCTGGGTGGCTTAGTCGGTTAAGCGTCCGACTTTCGCTTAGGTCATGATCTCGCGGTTCGTGGGTTCGAGCCCCGCGTCGGGCTCTGTGCTGACTGCCAGCTCAGAGCCTGGAGCCTGTTTCAGTCTGTGACTCCCTCTCTCTCTGACCCTCCCCTGCTCATGCTGTCTCTCTCTCTCCTCGAAATAAATAAAAATATTTAAAAAAAAAAAAAAAAGAAAATGAAAATATCAGAACTTCGTGAACACTATGTCCCACCCACTGATAGGGATACTGTAAATACATATGAATTCATTCTGTATGCCATGATGAGAATAACACTAGCAAATAGTGAGGCACAAAGAAGGTAGCACGTCATTCTGTCTGTAGGAGTCAAGCAAGGGTTGAAGAGAAGTTATGTTGAATCATTGGGAGGTTCTCCAAGTGGAGGAGGGAAGAAGCGACTTGAGAAAAAGGGAAAAACAAGAGTAAAATTGTGTGTCTGTGTGCGATAAAGAAAAGTGACTTGAAAAATAAATAGAGTTTAGATTTTAATTTGCTTGGGATAGAATATTTAGGAGGTTTGGGGTGCTAATGGATAAAAGAAGAAATAAGGATTTTTTTTTAATTTTTTTTAGAAATAAGGATTTTTAAAATAAATGAGTGGCGCAATCCTATTTACTCAGAATAATATTGAAGAGTATAATGGCTTGGATCCTGTTTTATTGATCATTTAAAGACAGTGAATAACACACATACAGACACACTCAAACGAGTAGATCATAGACTTTCCTGTTTTAAGATTTAGTATCATCAAATTTCTGCTGGTTTTCATTACCAGTATAGAAATGAGAAAATTAAGGGCACCTGGGTGGCTCAGTTCGTTAAGCATCCAACTTTGGCCCAGGTCATGATCACATGGCTCATGAGTTCAAGCCCCACGTCGGGCTCTGTGCTGACAGCTGAGTGTGAAGCCTGCTTCGGATTCTGTGTCCTTCGCTCACTCTGCCCTTCCTCTGCTCATGCTCTGTCTCTGTCTCTCAAGAATAAATAAACATTAAAAATTTTTTAAATGTGAGAAAATTAGAAAAGTAACTCAGATATGAAGACAACTGAGTTTTGAAGAAACTTCAGCCTTCTGTTTTTGAAATTGTGAGAAAGTTATTGTACACTGTGGCTTGCAGTGTATCATTGGTACAGAATGAAAGAAGTATCTTAACCCATCACAAGGAAGTGTTTTTATTTTGAACACCATATTTTAATACTCAAAAACTGAAATATTAATTCTGAATCCTTTGGTTTCTAAGAACAATGTACCTTTCAGTTGTGGCTCCTGGGTGCCTCAGGCGGTTGAGTGTTCGACTTCGGCTCAGGTCATGGTCTCACACTCATGAGTTCGAGCCCCGCGTCGGGCTCTGTGCTGACAGCTCAGAGCCTGGAGCCTGCTTCGGATTCTGTCTCTCTCTCTCCCTGCCCCTCCCCAACTAGCATTCTGCTTGCTCGCTCGCTCTCTCTCTCTCAAAAATAAATAATAATAAGTTTTTAAAAAATAAGAATGTACCTTTCAAAGAATCTGCTGAAACAATACAATAGCTTAATAATGTTTTTCAAAAAATATGTTCCTATTTAACAGAGTTAACAGATTATAACACTAATTCATCAAAAGCAGAGGCCAAAGACAAACCTTAGTTAACTCAGAACTGAGACTACCCTTTGCTCTACAGTTTCTCCCTCAGTGACCTCCTAACAACTCACTCTGTATCTACAGTTGTCTATCTTAAAGACACTGAATAGAGTGGCCAAGATAAGTACCTTAAAATGGAAAGTGATCAGTTCATAACTTGCTTAAAAGGATCCTGTGTCCTTCTGTTTTGCGGCGGGATCGCAGTCTTCTATGGTCCACCAGTGTTTGCATGGTGTGGATTCTGTGTGGTTCCTCAAACTCATTTCTTGCCCCCTTCCCCATCCGTCACTAAGCTTCCCCCATGTTGGACTTTCAGTTTTCCCAAACTTTCCTTCCCAACACATCAACTCTGGAAGATGTCTAAGTTTTCCCTTCTTCTTGATATTTGCATTATTCACTTACCAGCCTGTGTGCATGCAGATTTCAGCTTGAGTACCCCATGGACAGGCGCCCTCAGGCTTCTCCCAGGAGTCTCCCCCACTCCATTGCCCAGCACGAATTACAACTGCATCTTCACATTATGTATGTTTTTGCAAATGTGCATGAAAATGTGTGTCTTCCCCATGAGATTGGGGGCAGGAAACATTACCATCTATTTCAACACAGAACCCAGGGTACTCACCAAGTATCTCTGTGATGCATTAATTTTCTGAAAAATGTTAGAATATGTTCATCTCTATTGCTGGAAGAAAATTCAGTATATATGTGTTACTTGGCCATGGGAGTCAGACATGGCGTGTTGTAAAATTTATAATAATTATAGGACCATTGCATTGGGAAACATTTGGATTTTTTTTGAAATTTCTAATGTGTTAACTCATCACACGTATACCATTTTGTGAGTAACCTAAAAATCTTTGTCGCCACTAAAAAGGTCAGAAGTGGAAGCATTTGAAAATTCATGCTTTTTGATCTCTTATTCTAAGTAGTTTTGAAAACAGATTACTTTGGGGAGGATGAATCACAAATGCGAACGGAATGACTTTCACAAGCATAATCAAAGAAAACAAAATGTAGAAAAGTCAAGAGCTGATATTAATGAGAGGAGATGAGCAAATTGGCAACTGTGGTGTGAATATTTTCTTTGTGCCATTAGTGTGGGCTTACTCTGTCATTCACATTCTTATATTTTGTACCGTGTGTGTGCACGCATGTGCGTGTGTGTGTGTGCAGGCGCACACACGCACACGCACTGTGTGAACATCCTCCCCTCCAGGTAGATCACACTTATCTTACTCTGCCCAGGCAAAAATGTCAAGACGTCATTCGTACACCGAAAGAAAGCACTGCTCTATTTTTTTTAAATATTTTTTTATTTATTTCTAGGAGAGAGAGAGAGACAACGTGAGCAGGGGAGGGTCAGAGAGAGAGGGAGATACAGACTCTGAAACAGGCTCCAGGCTCTGAGCTGGCAGTCAGCACAGAGCCCGACGCGGGGCTCGAACCCACGAACCGCGAGATCATGACCTAAGCGAAAGTCGGACGCTTAACTGACTAAGCCACCCAGGTGCCCCAGCACTGCTCTATTTTAAATGGGATGAAATAATTCATGCGCTTTTATTTTATGTTTCCTTCAGATGCTCCGACACCACTGAAGTATTTAGAGGACTTTGCTTCTCTTTGTTCTTTATCATGCTGACAGAGGAGGAATTTGGTGCAGTAGGTTACGAACCATCATTTTTGTCACATTCTGTGCTTTGTGAATCTCTTTTTTTATCCAGCACCTCAGTTCATCTCTTTCCTCAGTGTTATTCATCAGAGGAAAAGAGAAAACTTTACTCTGAACATTTCAGCCTGTAAAAGTGCCCGTTAGAACCGACTGCATCAGACACCCACGTGTGTCCTTTTGGCTTTTATAAAAACAGACAGTGTGGTCATGAACCCATTTAATAGGGAAGAAAGGGCTGACCTATCTGGGCTTACGTTATAATTTGAAAAATTATTTTCTGTTAATAAAACACAAGACCATAATTTGGGCACAAAAAGCAGCAAAAAATCATATTGCATCTTCTTGTAAGTTTGTGTTATTATTAGTTAGGTAGTAACTTTTTAAAAACTAATTTCTTTTATTGTGCTTTTAGGGGCTACACACACACAGGTGATCATAACATGAGTTTTCTCTAGTTCTATTAACAGTGATGTTTACAGAATTCCAGTGAAAGCTTTCATAGTTATAGGCAATGTTTCATAACATTAGTAACCGACTCTGGAATTAAAATCCATCAACAAGGCCTGTGGTAATTTAAAGTGTTGATACATATTAAGTGAGGTGACCCATAGTTGGGCTCCATGCTGACAGTGCAGATCCTGTTTGGATTCTCTCTTTCCCTGTCTCTCTGCCCCTCTCTGCTTGTACTCTCTCTTTCTGCAAATAAGTAAATAGACATTTAAAAACAATATATTCTGCCTTCCAACATTTACTTGGAAAGGTACAGCCTGTAAGCAAGAAGTATAACTGGAAAGGATAAATAAAATTTAAAAGTCTGTAATGATCATGTACTCTGGACAAAATTCCTATTCGCTTGTCTTTTTCTTTTTTCCTATCTATGTCAACTGCAATATTTCTTCGGTTTTTAAAGATATTATTTCTGCTTACTCTAAAAACATCAAACGGGCTGATTTAGGACTTCACTTTTCCTCTGTCCACATTTACTTATTCACAATCCCATGCATACATTCTGAAAATTAAAATCCCAAAGGTGAAACAGCATGTTCTCTGCTGTGCCCTGTATGGGCGTCTTTATCATATGGGAATGCGATAGGTTCCTGCCTTCCAGCCTTATGTGATTTTTCAGGATCTGAATGTAGCGAGGAAGATTATCTGGAAGAGGGAAGAAACCATTTTTATAACTGTAATTACCTGTGCTTCCCGCCTATGATTATTTCAATTTCCTGTTGCTGTTTCTTTGATGAAGTCCTCACTCCTTAATGCACTGCACTTTGAGTTCCTATTATTCTTGGCTGTTTTGCTGATTCTTCTGTGAAACTACTGAAAAGGTAGTGTAAGTACTAACTGTTCTAAGAGACAGAGTGACACCCAGGACCTTCCTATTGGAAACGGAAGGTGCCGTGGAAGTTACCAGTCCTGCTTCCCATTGGATGACATTTGAATCTGATTTTGGTAAACAGCAAACCGAGCGCACTCAAGTGCTCTTCCTGTTCTTGTGTTCATTCTTCTTTCTTTCTAGTCACAGAAAAACTTCGGATGTGTTATTCTTTCCCATCAAATTACCTTCGGTTCATTTCTCCATCTTATCCTACCAAGACATGAAAACATTTGGAACTTACTTCTTTCATTGCACCGGTGATGCCATCCAGAGAGTTTGAATCTACATATTTGAGTAGCAGAGTGAAGGAGAAAAGGTTTCAGCCTCATGGCTGAAAATACTGAAGTGAAGAAACAAGTTAGAACTGCATGTAATTGAATACATTTATTCGTCCCTTCATCTCACATTTCGCTGCCTGTTTGGCTTAGTTAGTGGACTCAGGCTTAAAAGACATAGTTTCTGACTCCTGGTATTTACAGTCTCCATTCAAACACCCGATATGAGCAAGCGGCGAGGACACAGAGTGGTGGGGGGCAGACCCGCATGGTCGAGGCAGGGTGCAAATGGGTGCGTGTCCCCAGTGTCCGAGTTCAGTGAAATTTCCCGATGACAGTTTTGCCTGAGCTTAGTCACGGAAAATGATTGTGACTTGAGGGCAGCTAGCTAACGAAGAAGAAATGTGTGGGGCAAGAATCATTCTAAGTCCACAAAACACATATGGGAAGGCAGAGGTGTGAGGGAGCGTGGCGAACTCAGGGAATTTTAAGTCTCTTTATGCGACTGCTTCATGTAGTGAATGTGGGGAGCTGTAAGACATGAACTTGGGTGTGAAGGCAGGAACGTGGTCATAAAGGCAGGTCGTGATATCGGGGCTGAAGAATTTAAATGCTACTTGGATGTGCCGATAACCCTACGTTCTAGGTGGATAGATGACTGATGGATAGATAACTAGCTTATGGATGATACAGATACATAGATATTTAAACACATGATAGATATTTGGGAGAGACAGATTAGATGGATAGATAGATACACAGATAGTTGGATGTAGATAGAGATAGAGGTAGGTAAACAGAGGTAGTAGATGGATAGATAAAAGGAGATAGTTGGAAATGTGATACATACTAAAGAAGATACAGATGATCATGAGATATAGGTAGATAGATTGAGATAAATGGATGATAGGTCCTTGAATACATGGATGTAATAAAAAAGACAGACACAGAAAATGATGGTAGCTAGCGAGAGGGAATGGAAAAGAGGTGATAGACAGATGGAGAGACGACGGGAAGGTGGAAACATGGAGTCCGCACCACGACTGTGTCCTTTGGTGTCCTGCCGTGATTCCAGTGAACCCAGCGATTCCAAGGTTTACCTGACACAGTGGAGTGTTTATGTGAAATGGGCTGGGGTTGTTCAGAAACCACCATAAAAACAGGACTGTCTTCCTGGATTGTTAGTTTTATTTGATGGTACCATAAAAATAATATTTCACATAAAGACAGATAATTGTAAAAATTAAAACATAAGGTTGAAAAACAGTGTTGCTCTCGATGCACATAACTGTGTGTTGGGTTGTTCAAACCCACCCATCAGAGGAACATGTACCCTTCTCTACTTGGGGAATATTTGGATGAGAATGTGGGTGAAAAACTGATTGTGGGCATAAGGCAGCCTCTTCCGTTTCTACCCACTGTGGCTTTTTCTCAGCACCTGACTTCTGTTCAGTGGTTTCTGCCTTGTCCCCAGCGCTGCTGCCATCAAAGCTACTCAGTGCAGGGACTCTCCCCTTCACGCACACTGCACAGTGCCTGCCCCTTCGTCTTCTTATTTAGTCATTTCAGAAATAACTATCACATAAAAATAAATGACTGTTGATGTGGTTGTTGCTGTGTGGCAGAAAAGATGGACTTGACATGCTTGTGGCCATCATGAAGCTTAAACACCTCACAAATGAAACCCCTCATGGAAATAATGCTCCCCTGTCACTTTTTTCCCTTAATTTTTATTTTTTGGGTAAAATTTGTGTATATTTAAGGTGTACCACATGATGATTTCATATACACAAGCATAGCGAAATGATGACTCCAGTCACGTTACTTAACATCTCCTCTTCACATGGCTGCAGTTTTTTTGTGTGTGATGAGAGCACTTGAAATCTACACTCTTGGCCAATGTCTAGTATTCAATACCGTATTAGTAACTATATTTGTATGCTGTACACTTGATGTCTAGACTTATCCTACCTAGCGTTATCTTTTTGAATGTTTATGTCAAATATTTTTTATCAAATATTACATGTTTGTATCAAATAGTTTTTATTGGACATAAGTGTGTGGAGCTTCTATGCAGGTCCCGTTAGGAAGCAGAGAGGAAGGGCGCCTGTGACCAGCTGTGAGTTACTGCATGTTTTCATCGGTGCCCACCCATCCATCTCTTCATTTCCCAACATCCCCCAGGGGTATCTCATGGATGCGGGGTCTGGCGAGGTTCTGTAGAAGTGCTCTGCCCACTGCAAATCCTCCTGTATTATTTGTATCAAAATGCAATTTTTGAAGAGATTTTTTTTTTTTCATTCTCTCTCGAAGTCACAGAGCAAGTGCTGGCATTTACTTACCTTCTTCACTAGCAGCTCTCTCCTCGTTGGCTTTGAAATTCATTTTCTGTATCTTGACACAAAGACCCAAAATATGACTTTTTTCCCCAGAGGAACAGACGGTGAGGGGGCAGCAGAAGTTACAATTTACCAAAAAGGGAGTTGCTATATTTAAACAGCATATTAATACATGATTCTACAGCTGGACAGATTGTGTTCCTCCGAGAGAATGTTGCTGTTGCTTTTCTAAAATTCACCAGTGCCATCGTAACATACTTAATGGGAAAACATGGCTGATGGGAAAGAAGGAAGGAAGGAAGGAAGGAAGGATGGATGAAAGGAATGAAAGAAAGAAGAAAGAGCGAGATGGAAAGAAAGAAAAATCTATCCTGGATGAGAACAAATCAAGGCAAGGATTAAAGAGATTATATAATTTATACTGCCAAAGAAAGCACTATTCTTTGATTCCTCACTGTGAAGAAGGAAAAAAAAAAACCTCTTTTAACTCCTCAGCAAAGGAAAATATTTATAGTATTTTTAAAATTCTATCTTGAATCCTTGAATTTTGGCTAGATATTTATGATGTACCTATAATGATGTACTTCAGGATGAGGCAGCAGTTTTGAGCCATAACAGAAATTAGGATTAGTGTATTTTAGGGGGATAGAAATGACATTTATTTGAATATTTGAACTAGTGAACAGGGAAGGGGGATTCAGAAACCTAATTATCAAAGAGGTGCATCGGTGGCTCAGTCTGTGTGTGTCTGACTTCAATTCAGGTCATGATCTTGCAGTTTGAGTGTTTGAGCCTCACATCAGGCTCTGTGCCAACAGCTCAGAGCCTGCTTCGGATCCTCTGTCTCTCTCTCTCTCTCTCTGCCACTCCCTGCTCATGTGTTCTCTCTTTCTCTCTCTCTCTCTCAACCTTTCAAAACTAAATAAGTAGTAACAAAAGAAACCTTGTTAAAGATTCAAAATTGATATTTACATCAATTTACACTGAAGTGTTACTTTAAGGACAGCACCGAAACCCACCTGTGTCTGTGTTAGCCCCGCCTGCTGTCTGGGGCTCTTCCCTGGGACCTCACCAACTCCCCCCAAAAACACAGACAGGCGTCTCCGCCTGCAGACCCCGGCTTCCACGTGTCCAAGTGCTGGACTGGCAGGTTTCTAAGACAAGACCATACGTCACAAACTGAGGGTTTTATTTTCAATTAGCTTTCTGGTTAAATGCTTTCATTTATATTTTATTTTAATTGAGCTCGGCTTAATGAGGTAGTAGATTATTTCTATTCAAGACAAACTGCCAGAGATTTTGGAAGCCTTTGTATCTTTAGCTCACAGAAGGAACAGACTCATCCGCAGATATTCTAGTTTCTGAAATCGGTTGTTGGATGCTTTCTTTTTTTTTTTTTTCTAGAAATATGTCAAGTGTGTAGTTACTTGATACCAAATGGTGCTTTTTAAAATAATTTTATGTAAAAGTCACTTTTCTAACAGGAGACAAGTTATATTTAAAAGGCTTCCCAAAATGAAATGAAGGGAAGAAATTCGAAGTTTACACTTTTAATTATAGAAGAGCTCTCTCTATTGATTTAATGAATCTGTCTAAATGCCACTGACATGTGATTGAACGTTGAAAATTTTCAAGTAAAAATTGCTTGGGTAAATGCAATCATGTTGATGTTTAATATGTAACATATCCAATATTAGCAACATGCATTTCATTTATTAATTTCTGCATTAAATAGTCTCCTGGATTAGCTGTACTTTTAATTTTTACTCTGGATGTGAATAACTGATGAAGAGAGTGTATGGGTTTGTTAACTAAGCATGCCAAGGGTCCCAAGAACATTTGTAAAAAACACATATACCCATATAACAATCAGGACACTCGGGACTTCTGAAAATGTCCTGAAAATGTACTGCATTTTAAAATGTCTAACAAGCTAAATATTTACAAATGGCGTTCTGAGTTTCGCTATCCCTTTGCAGGGTAACCATACTCCACAGACTGCTAAGATGAAGAGAAGGGACACAGTCTTTGTTCTTACACAAAAATGAACTCCTGGTTAGTTTTACTTTATATTGTCTTACACAGAAATGTGCATGTGATTCCTGTTCCCAAGGGAGATAGATTATAGATATTTGATGATTGTATAAAGCTAGTTTATAGGGTGGCAACGCATGATCCAGATCTGTCCAGTGAAATCAGTTGTGGGCTGGGCGCTTGATGATGGCAGTCCCCTCTGTACAAAGACTTAGCATTGCCCAGGACTATGAAGGTGCGCTTCAGTGATCCTGGAGCCGAGCCAGAAGAGGCTGCGGGGGTTGGACATTAGTGACCAGATGCGTTTATGCAGCAGGGACTTTTCTCAGTCCCACAGGTATTTAATGGACTAAAATAAGTTACATGGTCATTGGAGATGTTTCCCCCTTCTAGGTACCAAAGGGAGGGAAGAATCAGTTATCTGTGATCAGTAGTAATGTCTGCCATAGAAATGTTCTAGAGTGCAGGAAAAACAAATATTCCGGTGAAAAGTAGCTGGCTATACTCTAAACTACCAGATTTGCCCCAAATAATTTCATATGAGTCATAAAGACAAAAATAATAAAATCAATTATATAGGCCAATGGAAAATAAAGATGTTTCTCAAGTTGCCTGAATCCAAAACCAATTTCTGTGGACCAATTAAGTCAAGGATATTTGGTGGGAGATTTATTTTTCTGATGCCTCCTACTGATAACATACTTGTTATATCGATTTTTTAAATTTTAAAGTTCCAATAGTAGATGATGATCCTAAGCACTGTCATGGACGGTGGGATACATAAAAGAACCAGACCTCACATCTAGGAAACTCTAGGAAAATGTAACTGAGGTTAAGATACAGCCTGGCTATGTGATGGTAGCAAATCAGAGAAATGAAAACTTTGCAGGTGAAATGTTCCCCCTTTCCACCTACGGCTCTCTGTCTACACTTTCTAGAACCTGGCAACCTTCCTGTATCCAAAATTGACAATTAGCTAGTATTATCCTCAATATAAATGACCTAAAAATTGATACCTGGGGTAAGAAATATTAATATTTCTGGATTTGGCAGGCACCGGTCTAGGGAGAGACAGGTGATAAATGTAATTGTATTCTTATCCTTGCCAATCATAGCAGGGGACCGTAAACTAGATAGAAAATATGCTGGAGTGAGGGATTGGCTTACTCAGCTCTAAACTCGGCTTCAGTTGCTAACAACTTCCAGCACAGCTGTGCTGAGTAAACTAATAATTAACAGAATGTCAAATTCCTCTTTCAGAGCTCATTTCTCAAAGTCGTGTGTGTATGTGATGTGTGTGTGTATCGGTTACACATGCTTTTTACGTCAAATCAGTTTTAATATTTGTATGATTAATTAGCATATAACTTCTACTATGGGTAGGGACTTGCTTGCGTGTTGGCCTTCGAGACCAACCCGCCCGTTCCCATGTTTTCCGTAACATGAGCCTAGAACCGGACGCACCTAGATAAGTGCATATAAGGTCACAGAAGGCATGACAGAGACAGGACCGGGGACCCCTATCCCTCACTTCCCCGGAGCCATCTTTCTGCCCCTGTGTTCCCATGTCCCGTTCTTCATTCTATTGCTCGGTTCATAACGTTGATGAAATGTTAACACGCCTTCCCCCCTCACAGCACCCTATCTCTTCAGTTAGGAGATAAATTAGCTTGTGAAATAAGACCTTCCCTTTAGCAGTGGAGAAGTTAACCATTGCTCTGATGCCGCATGGCTTTCACTTAACATTACAGCCGGCACAGCCGATCTTTTTGGCTCTAAGGGAATGTGGTTGTGGCTGTGGCTGATACCACCTGCCACTGTTTCCTTCTGTTTCCGGGTAGTAGCCATGGCTTGTGGGGATCCCATTTGTGAAGTCAGGTCTCCCTGGGAAAAATAAGACAGACACCGATGTCGTATGGAAAATACAAAGAATGATAGGTTTATTAAGTGAACCAAAAGAAAGATGTGACAAAGGATTAAACCATTTGTAGACCGATGGTCAGAACACATGTTGTGATGAGCCCCTCCCTCAATTACACTGGGGTGGGCATTAGCCAGTATGTCTCAAATACCAAGACCGGGTCTGCCTGCAGCATCTAAAATATCTTATTTCACAAACCTGTACATAGTAGAAATGTCTTTGTGAATGAAACCTTTTTTTCTCTTTATTTTTCTTCATTTTACATGGAGAGAGCACAAGCAGGATAGAGGGGCAGAGAGAGAGGGGGGGAGAATCTTTTTTTTTTTAATTTTTTAAATGTGTATTTATTTATTTATTTATTTAGAGACAGAGTGTGAGTGGGGTAGGGCAGAGAGAGAGGGAGACACAGAATCTGAAGCAGCTCCAGGCTCTGAGCTGTCAGCACAGAGCCTGACGTGGGTCTTGAACTCACAAACTGTGAGATCATGACCTGAGCTAATGTCGAACACTTGAACTGACTCAGCCACCCAAGTGCCCTGAGGGAGAGAGAATCTTAAGGAGGCTCCACACTCAGGCTCACACCACCCTGGGATCATGACCTGAGGCCAAATTAAGAGCCTGATGCTCAACTGGCTGAGCCACCCAGGCACCCCATGAATAAAGCTCTTTAATTAGAAATGCCTGTTTCCTGCAGATCCGTCACTTCAAAGAAGTCCTTCAGGAACTGTGTGTGTCTGCTGGGCTGGCCCTGACAAAGAGCCACAGCCTGGCTCCGGGAGCAGACAGTGGTTCCTCACAGTCCTGGAGGCTGGAAGGCGGAGATCAAGGTGCAGGCAGGGCTCTTTTCCCCTGAAGCCCCTCTCCCTGGCTTGCAGACCGCTGGCTTCTTACTGTGTTTCCACGCGGTCATTTTTCTGGTTCATGTCCACCTGGTGTTCTCACACTTCCCGTAAGAGTCCTATAGTATTAGGGCCTCACCCTCATGATTTCATTTAAGCTTAGTCACCTCAAGTCCTTATGTCCAAATATAGCCCCATTTTGAGTTTCTGGGAATTAGGGCTTCGACAAATGAGATTAGAGGGGACACAGTTCTGCCCAACTAGAATCTTTAGTAATGATGGGCGCTTGTCAAGCCCACATAGTGATGACACGAACCTATAAAGCTTCTGTTACAGTTGTCATTCTACACACACGAAGCTGAAGTTCAGAAGAGCTAGAACCTCACCCACACCCATGAATTCAGCTGAAATTATGTATTTTGTTGAGATATATTTGACACATAACTTCTATAGGTTTAAGATGTATACATGTGTTCATTTGACACACTTAAATATTGTTATAGGATTATGGCTGTTGTGTTACTTAACACCTCCATCACATTACATAATTATTGTGTTTTGGTTTTTTTTTGTGGCAAGAGCATTTAAGATCCACTCTGTCTGAGCAACTTTCAAGTACATGATACAGCGTCGTTAACTGTAATCACAATGCTATGCGTTAGATTCCCAGAACAAACTCATGTCCTAACTGCAGGTTTGTACCCTTTGCCCTGTATCCCCCCAACTACCTCACCCTCCATGCTCTGGTAACCATCATCCTCCCCTTCTTTGAGTTTGGCTTTTTAAGGTTCTGTATACAATTGAGAGCATACAGTATTTGTCTTCCTCCCTCTGACCTCTCTCACTTAACATAATGCCCTGAAATATTTATGAACCCCTCCTGTGCCCCAAGAACTCCTCTGCAAATTTGTAGATATATCACTAACAAAGCAGGTCAAGCACCAACTCTAGTGGTATCAGAATATGGAGTGAATAACTAACCAGGAACATCTGGAATGGGATGGTGAGAAGTACTCTGCAGAAAAATAAAGGCGATCGTGTGCTCATGGTGGTTAGGGAGGAGTATTGTGATCAAGTGGTGTTTGAGCTGAGGTCTGAGGGAGACGGGGAGCGCCATGTTGGTTGGCATCTTGGGGAAGATCTTTCCAGGCAGTGCACAGGCACGAGAGAGCCCTGGACAGGAGTTTGCGCAGCAGACTTGAGAAAGAGCCAAGAAACCAGGTGGCAAAGCAGAATGAGTTAATGGAAGAGTCTAGAAGAGAGGACAAGAGACGTGCTGGGGGCCAGGGCTGGGGGGCATAGCACATTGGGGGAAGGATTTGTACCCTTGCCAGAGTGCTGTGGAAAGTGATATCAGAGTTTGGAGTAGATTTGTGTTTGAAAGGACCACTGGAGACTTTGCGTGGACAAGTCTTGAAAAATTGATTAAATTCTCATGGAGAGAGCTGGCCAGTTGGTTGAGGTTGGGCTCTGGGGTGAATCTGGGTCAGCTTCTGGATGTGTATATGGAAGGTAGAGTTTACGGATGTATGAGTGAGTCTGTATAAGGGAGGAATCGCGTTTGGATCTGAGGCTTTTGGTCGGAGTAAATGGACAAGGGCATTTGAGTAGACATGTTAATTTTACCTCCCAAATCTGTCACTTCTGATGCCAACTCTGTTGGGTGATCCTGGAGCATAGCTGTGGCCCAAAGCCACCGCCCTGCTCCCATTCTCTCACTCTCTGGAAAGGGGCTGGGAGCAGAGCAGGCGTGTGAGCCCAAGGCACCAACTCTTGAGCCTCACGTGTAACTTTCCAGTCCACCTCCCTGACAATTACTGGAGCCGTCTGACAAGGGTTCATGCCAAGATTAAATTAAATAATGTTTGTTTTGCAAGTGTTTATTTATTTTTGAGAGAGAGGGAGAGCAAGTTTGGGGAGGGGCAGAGAGATAGGCAGACAGAGAATCCCAAGCAGGCTCCACACTGACAGCAGAAGCCCATTGCGGGGCTTGAACCCACGAACCATGAGATCATGATGTGAGCTGAGGTTGGACGCTTAACCGATTGACCCACACAGGCACCCCTACTCTGTATTTTCTGAGAAATAAAATAGCATGTTCTGTCCCTGAATATTTCCTTTTATATTTCAATCTGGGTCCAACTGAATATTTTAAAAGTTTACTAAAGCAGAGATATCTTTATTACACCACAAAAAACCTCAAAACAGCTTAAGGACCATCCAGAGTAAACTAAGTAAATTTGGAAACATCTCTGAAGAGTCCTACACGGAGGCGTTCAAAACCATGGGGTTGGAGTAAGTGTGCTGATATAGACAAATGGCACGGAAACATTAAATAACAAATTAAGTTGCAGTATAGATTGTGAAGTCCTGTAAACGGTATTAACTCTGGGCTAGCCAGAGTTTACTTAAATAAAAACAAAAGCAGAAGCAGAAAAATGTCCATCACTACTGTTTTGTGCAGAGAATAAAAGGCAAAACACTTGATTTTAATTCAATATCGTCTTTATCGTTTGTGTTTGATTTCCTCCCCTGGGTTTATACCACTTTCCCCCCCAAACAAAATGGTTAATCAAAGACACAAAGGATAGCATGAGTTCCTATATTTACATTGACAAATTATATCCAGGTTTGAGATTTGCTGGTGTTATTCTGAGAAGATTATGGTCAAATGTGTAGGTCTCGCTAATAGAGGAAATACGGTAAAAGGTAAGGCGCTCATGGTAGAGTCAGAGGAAAGGATATTATACAACGTGATACGTGCTTTATTGCTTCCTTTAGTCAGAACCATAAAAAAATCTGTGTTTATATCTGATACGTCCATTTATTCATTTTTCCACAAGAAAAAATAAAATATAATCGTGGCATCCTTCCTTACCCTGCAATTTGAATATTTCAGACTTGAGAGGCTGGGCTGTCTGTCAGATTTGTGAAATAGTACGCTCATGGGTATCAGTGTCAACATAATAAAACATGAGGTTTCAAAAATTCAAGAACACATGTCCACTTAAAAATATTTGTGTATTCATTTAGCTTGGCTTTATGAGCTCTCACTTTTGCACTCATCAGCTATAAATAAATTGTCGAAATTGTAATAGGAAAACAAAATGTAAACCTCCTGAGGAATGCATCAAGTGCATAAGGAAATAAAAGATAGTAATGTTTTATAAATTGGGGAAAGTGGATGATATCTTTCATATGTAAGAAATGCCAGAAAGAACACACGTGTTGAGTAGGAAAAACACAAGACCAGACATCACTGAGTTTTGATTTAGAAATTAGTATAAGTGAATTCTACAAGAAATAGTCTGAAGTATACTATAAGTTGCCTTGTCCTTATTTCAGTGCTAAAGAAAAATCCAAATTTAAACAGGAAATCACAAGTCAGAATTGAAACAGAAATCATATGACTAGAAATCAGTTGTGACCAAGTCGGCAGCCATCTGCTGGTATCCAGAAATTAACCTGCAAGTGGACTCAGTTCAGTCCCTTCCTCAAATAAAAATGGGTGCATGTTGTTATTCTCTGACAAAACCATGTAGGGATTGGTCTGCTGGTATCCAGCTCAGGGGTTCGAACAGTCAGAAAGACTTAACAATGCTAGGCTGCGGTGTCTTATTAGGCTATAAACTGGAGACCTCCTGTGTTGGTTTTGACATGTGAGACATTCTTGTACATTTGATAATAACTCCAGATAACGTATGCATTCACTGTAGTCATTCATTCATTCTTTTTTTTCTTTCCACAAATATTTATTGAATGCTTTTGTGCCATGTAAATACTATTGTAGCTACGAAGATTGTTAGAGTTCATAATAGAGAGAAAGAGATCGTATTTAGAGAGAGAAGATTTGGGTTTGTAGCCCAGCTTTGTCTTTCACCAGTTGGGGAAATATTGGGAAGATCACTTTGCTTATGAATCCTAATCTGTAAAATGAAAGTGATATGATGGACATATCAAAAGTTTGAGTGATTCCTAAATGAGACAATATTTATGGAAGTTCTGTGTAAGCTTTGCAACTATTATTATGTTTTCTGTTTTTCGTTTTATTGACAATATCATATTGCTTGTTCTCAGCACAATAAAAATAGAAAAAGCTCTAATTCTTAAGAGGAAAAGTTATTTTGCACGAATACTCTTAGGTTATTTTGGTAAACATTATCTTTAAAAAAACATATTTATTTACTTTTGGGGAGAGCACAAGCAGGGGAGGGACAGAGAAAGGGGGACAGGATCTGAAGCGGGCTCTGTGCTGGCCAGCTGACAGCAGAGAGCCCCACGTCCGGCTCCAACTCACAAACCGCGAGATCATGACCTGAGCCAAAGTCAGATGCTCAACCAATTGAGGCACCAGGTCCCCCAGTGAACATTATCTTACATTCTATGAAGCTGTCTCTGCAACTGTCTTACCATGGTCACATCAATATAAGTGACATAATCAGACCTCAGTCAATCACACATTTATATCGAACCTGGATTGTCAATTCCCTCGATTGTGTAGAAAGCGCCCATGGATTTTTGCGTGTGTGCCTGGGTGCTTTGTTACATTATCAGAATCAAGAGGGAGGGGGCATGAAGTGTTCAGCATTTTCCCCCTTGGTGACTGGGATCTCTCGTAAGCCGCCGAGAGGGAGCAGAGGACAACAATGAATTCTATTCTAATTCCAACACTTTCTACAACAATGAAACGATGACTCAGATTCCAAAGCAGAGGATGACTTGCTAAGCTCCTTCCCTTCCCTGTAAAAAACCAAACTGAAGAAACAAATTCAAGTAAATAAAGTGGGTATGATGCATATTCTCTATGGATCAGTTGTCTCTATCTCATTTGATAATTGCGAAAAACCTAATGTTGTAATTACTAGATTTGCTTCCAAAATATGAACACAGAATCTCAGAGAAATGAAATGGCTTCCTCAAGGCGTCTTGGCAGGTTCCCACAATCATCTTGACCACAAAGCACCGATATTCCCACTGATCTCCTGCCCCGGGTCAGTGAAAGACAATGGATCAGAGCAGAAATCATTCTGGAAAACAGAGGGCAAAGAGAACTAAGTTTTACTGGATAGGAGGTCATAACTGGGAGCTCCATTCTTGCATTTCTAATTTCTCAGGTTAGTGGCACTTTCAGAAACAGGAGTCCATCCTCCTAGGCCGCGCTAAGGCACCCACTCGTGTTGTCTTTGAGGATGAGGCAGGAGCGCCTCAGGTGTGGAGACACAGAAGGAAACAGAAGCTGTCTAATGAACAGAGAGCTGTGTCTATTGTTATCTAACTATTGAAAGAAAACCTTTGGTGGTCATCCAAAGTTTAAAAATATCGTCGAACTATATGTTGTAAAATACATATTCTAACTCTGTGCTAGTATACTTTACATTTCCTTATTTCAAATCCTACTTAAGGTCGTTTTCCCAAGTTTAAAGAATTTTAGAATGGGGTGTCTGGGTGGCTCAGCCGGTTAAGCTGCTGACTCTTATTTTTGGCTCAGGTCATCATCTCACAGTGGGTGAGATCAAGCCCCACATCAGGCTCTATGCTCACAGTGCAGAGCCTGCTTGGGATTCTCTCTCTTGCTCTCTCTCTGCCCCTCTCCCCTCAAAATAAATAAACATTAAAAAACAGTTTTAGAGTAATGCTGAAGTAGCACCTCCCCCACTTAGTAAATGCTAAGTCCTTAGGTAAATGCTAAGGACTTAGTTATGGTATGTGCGAGTCTAGTAGTATTTGGCCGAGCTCGGTGGGCACATACTCTAATACTCGGAATTGCAGGATGTTTGAGGAAAGTGAGCCCCTTTGGAAACTTGGATAAAGCTCCATTTAGGACTCTGGCTGCCAGATAGGCTTCATAAAGGAACTGTTAGAGCCACTGCCCTATTTAGGAGAAAATACTTCTTAGGGGACTTTGGAGTCCTTAAACAGCCCCGTAAGATTCTGCAATGATGAAGGTAGGGCCACAGGAACACAGAAGGCACCTCATAGGTAAGGGGAGGATCTCTTTGAAGGTCTGCACGTGCCACAGGACAGTTTTTCTGATTTTACCCTTTTACATGTGGATGAGATAGAACGTTCCTTGTATCTGAGTATCTTTCAGAAGTCCATGCATTCCTTTTTTTAATATTCTTTTTTTTTTTTTTGAGAGAGACAGGGCAAGGGTGGGTGAGGGGGAAAGAGAGAGGGAAACACAGACTCCAAAGCAGGCTCCAGGCTCTGAGCTCTCAGCACGGAGCCCATCGTGGGGCTCAAACCCAGACTGAGAGATTGTGACCTGAGCCAAAGTCCTATGTTTAACTGACTGAGCCACCCAGGTGCCTCTGCTTTTTAAGAAAATAAACACAGTATGTGCACCTAAATACTGAGTATATTTTTTTTGGCCAGTAACTTAAAACAAGTTGGATTTTGAGATGGAAGAAGACATGTAAGTTATAATATCAAACTATTAAATGTTCTTATCGGTGAATGTCTCTATGACCTTTAATTTCTAAATTTCCTCAGATGAAACATAATTTTGGAACTCTTTTGGTCAATTCAGTGTAATTATACCCAATTAGAAGCACGGGGGGAAGTGGAATGGGGCAGGGATCAGTTATGTAAGAAGGATGGAGAGTGGGTGCGGATTTGCATGTTGACTTACGCTTGCTCTCACGATGCAGCTATGATGCAGGTAACCCTGCTGTTAGAGCTGGGAATACACCAACTCATGCACACACTTCCACAGTTTCTGCCCTTCTAGAATATGCTATCTAGTGGGAGATATATAAAAGCCAATGGGCAATTACAGCATAGTGATTTTGGGGATTAGGTGTGAGAAAGCCCGTTGCTCTGGGTCCACATTAGAAGGGCAGTTTATTCATGCCAGGGATTCTCAGAAGCCTTTAAATCAGAAGGAAACTGTAAGATTGGATCTGAGGCAGAGATGGCTAAGTGAGAGAAGGGCATACAGTTTTTCCAGAGAGATGTAAAAGTATGTCCAAAGGGCCAGAGGTTTGCTTCTTGCATGAAATGTTCGATTTAGAATGAATACAGTCATTCTTTTTTTTTTTTAATTTTTATTTATTTCCGAGAGAGAGATAGAGACAGAGAGAGACAGAGACAACATGAGTAGGGTAGAGTCAGAGAGAGAGGGAGACACAGAATCTGAAACAGGCTCCAGGCTCTGAGCTAGCTGTCAGCCCAGAGACTGATGCGGGACTTGAACTTACGAACCGTGAGATCATGACCTGAGCCAAAGTTGGATGCTTAACCGAATGAGCCACCCAGGCACCCCGAGCACAGTCATTCTTGGGCACTCTTTGAGTTTGCATGATCTTCCAAACCTTTATAAAGCCTTCTTTCCCGTGATCTGTAAAACGAAAATGTGAGAATAAAATGGTTGGTGGAGAAGAGCAAATAATTAGAACAATAATGATAAACAAATTTCCTCTCAAGGTGAGTAAATATCACATGCCTCTTCTGGCGTACATGCACACAGACACACAAACATGCATGGAAACACATCATCACTTCTGTGAGGAATTAACATTCCTTGAGGATCCTTCTACCTGTGTAATATGAAATGTATTTCTGATAATATACATTGTGCATTAATATGCATCTCAGTGCCTGTGTTCATGGTTTAAAATATTTCAATGATTATTTCAATAATTAATATATGATAACCATATTTCCACCAACAATTGTTTCAATAATTATAAATATGCATACATGTTATACCCATGTGCGCACGCACACACACACACACCCATACACACGCTCTGCATATGGAAAGTGCAGTGCTGTCAGGGGGCGGCAGTGTGCAGAAATTCTTGAGGAACATATACATCACATCATACATACATTTAATGTAAAACGATAATGATTTGGGGAAGAGCCCTGGAAGATTACGAAGAGTTTATACTAGACTTTGAATCATTGTGGGTGTATCTTTACATATGAATGTGTGTTCAGCCCTCCATTCACAAGGACTCACCGTCGATGTTGTGTCTGCTGCTTGCAGAGATTCTCGATGGAGTGTGGGACAGGCAGTTAGAAGGAGCGTGAAGTTGTCTGTTTCCACCTTTCTGTCACAGTGACCTTCTTTGAGAAACGGTCCTAAGTAGCTACATGCATGAGCACTAAGAAAAGTGATCATGTGGCAGAGATATATTTTTCCACTGAAACATTAATTTTTATTAAACTTGATTTTCAAGTTGTGGCTGAATCTTCTAGATTGTTTGTAGCAGCCTTTCCAGTGCGTTCTCTCGCTAAAGACTTTATTATTAATTTTCTGATTTTCCACAGTGGGGACTCAGTCAGTCACGAGAATCAGGTGATGTGATCCATTATGGAAATAAAATTATTGACAATAAATTTGAAAATAATTGAAGACAAAACTATGACTTTTTAAAGGGTTAAGCTCAATGAGCATCAGATTCTTAGGAAAGACATTGACTCAGCATTTCAATGACATGTGTGAGATGGGAATCTGCTTAGTAAGTTACCTTGATTTAACAGTATTGCTTTTTATTTGTCATTTCCTTTAAATTTCTCCCCTTACCATGTTTGTTATGGATACAAAGTGTTATGAACATTGATATTAATCACTTTTATATTATTGGTACAAAATGTTAGAATACTGGATATGGAATCATTTCATATTGTGACATTGTTTTATTAATGACACGAAACTAATGTAGACTTTCACTGCCTCTAAAAAAATAAACAGTGCCATGCTTACATTGCCATAGAATGGCTCATAGATAGTCTCACTTGAATGTCAGTGAGTTTTTATACTGAAAAACTGACCCTACTTCAGCTGTTCCAAAATTATTAGTACACTTATATCTGGTAAATCCTAAGAACCAGCAGAGGTTTTAGCAAGAAAGTTCCAAATATAGTGTGGCAGAATTATTCTTATTATTTTTTGGCCAAGGGATTATTTCTGAATTATAGCTATGACTAAATTACAGTGTATTTGTATTTCAAGTGTATTTCAACTTTACAAGATTTTAATTTTACATCAGAGACTTTAAATCAGTAAATGCATTTTCATGTTAGCCTTCCATAAGTGAGGTGTCTTAAATGATACTTAAAAATGTAAATCATGGTTTTCTCTCTTCAGTTATTGCCTCGTTATATTCATCCCAGTGTCTCTAGGATTCACCTTATGATTCATATGCTGTTGGTGCCAAAACAGTAGTATGAAGTCATAATAAGCAAAGAAGCCCAAACACAGTAACCACACAAAAATACTAGAATCATCTGATTACCCCTGGTAATTATTTAGTCATTTTAATATGCTTTTATTTATTTTTTATTAAAAAAAATTAATGTTTATATATTTTGGGGAGAGACAGAGCATGAGCAGAGGAAGGACAGAGAGAGAGGGAGACACAGAATCCGAATCAGCCTCCCGGTTCTGAGCTGTCAACACAGAGCCCAATGCAGGGCTCCGTCCAAGTCGCTAACCATGAGACCATGACCTGAGCCGAAGTTGGACGCTTAACCGACTGAGCTATCCAGGCGCCCCATCACCTTTAATATACTTTTAAAAACCTACTTTCTGTCGAGTGATGGAACGTTCTATTTTTTGGGGGGAGGGTTAGGCTTGTCTGTGTGTGATGGTCTTTTGAATGTACACACTAACACATGTACACATACATGTGTATATGCATGTGTATACAGGTACATGTGTGTGCATGTGCATCAGGTTAATGAATGCAAAATTTTTGACAAATTTATGGGAAATTTGTAATCAAATAGTGGATTTATTTAACTGAAAAAATAATACTGGGTAAAGAAAGAACATATTCATCATTTGAAGTCACCTGATTCAGCTCTCTCTCCCTTTGGGAACCTTTAAAGCACAGCTCCACGGTTCTTGTCTCCATGCCGCTGCAACATGGATTTTGTGTTTACTTCCTCATCCTTTTCCCAAGAAAGGTCTGAACAGAGATATTTACTGTGCAGTGAAATGGCAAATGGGTGAGGGAGTCAAGGTGTATATATAGACAGAAGGACGGGAGGGGGCATATACTGTGAGAAGGAGCGCCAAAGGTTGTGACATACTCAGGGGACATTAGTAAGACTCTGAGATTTCCAGCAAAGAAAAACAAAGGACAGTAAGTGATGGGATTTGCAAAGCTCCTAAACACAAAAACAAGTCTTAGGGGAGGGGGGCAGCCGAAAGTACTAAGGCACAGAGGGAGGGCGATAAGCCTTGCATGTCTCCTGCCTCTATGGGCAGCCTCTCCTTTGTCACAGGGCTTCTACTGCTGCAGGCACGGGGCACTCAGGCACAGTTTCATTCAAAGGAAGGAGTTCTCCAGATGGACATGTCAGTGTCCACTTCAAGTGCTTCGGTGTTCCGGAATTCTTTCCTCTGTTGAAGCTCCACAGCACTCTGGCCCCACCTTGCAGGACTCTTTGTACTTTGGATTTTATTCTGATGAATTGTAGATCTGACATCTATGTTCTGAAGACATTGTGCCTTCATGGCTCTCCTTGAGCCTGGACACCTGGGGCGGGGGAGGGGCATAGGTAAGGGTCTTCTATCTGGTCAGTGCTTTGTAGGAAACAGTAGTCAAGAGATAATGTAACCAAGGGTAGCTGTGTAATTTCCTCAAAAGTAAAATATTCTCACAGTTTCTGTTATATGCATTATCCACTTTCTGGGGCACCTGGGTGGCTCAGTTGGTTAAGTGTCTGACTCTTGGTTTCAGCTCAGGGCACGATCTCATGAATCGTGAATTTGAGCCCTACATCAGGCTCTATGCCAGCAGGATGGAGCCTGCTTGGGATTCTCTCTCCCTCACTCTCTGCCCCTTCCCAACCGGCGCCGTCTCTCTCAAAGTAAATAAACTTAAACATTTTAAAGATAAATGCATCATCCTCATTTTATATTAGTATAGCACGCAGTTAAGACTAGGAATAGTTAGCGTCTAGCTGTAGCATTGCTAAAATATGAACCTTGGACCCCCTCTTTTGGTCACAATGTCATAGCAGTTGTATCACTTTAGATGGCTTGCTTAAATAAAATCATCTATAAGGGAAAATTATAGATCCTTACATAAAATATTTTCATTAGAGGTTATTAGCGTTCCCAAGCTAAGATAACCAGATGTTTAACTTCCCATGATGTTTTACCGAGTAGGGCAGCATTTGAGGTTTACATAGCCTTCTCTTTCTAGACAGCTGCGTTTAGTCTTTATATCTCCTTGAGTAAGAAAATCAAATGTTCCTTAAAAATCGCAAAAACAGTTTCATTCTTCATTGACAAAGAGTTGACCTCAAGCAAGCGAATGCCATTTTGGCTCTTACAGTATATGCTAATTCTCTCGCCGACACTTTCTTCAGAGGTTTGTACCATAGTGAGTAGTGTCCCACAAGCCCTCCTCCTACATCTGCTGATGTGAAAGACAAGTTCTTATTTTGATATTAGCTCATGCCCTTATAATCCTAACGAGCTCTCCTTTTTAGTTTCCTAGTTGTGGTCATCTAAGGAGCTACCTCAAAGTGCTCCCATGGAGAGCACTCTACTTTCTTTTATAAAAACATTTTTATGCCCTGAGTTATCTTCCTGACTTCATCAGATGCCTGCTGAATCACCACCTGTCTTGTTGGCATCAGGACATGATTTGAAGCACCGGCTTTGCCTTTTCCAGGGCAAATCTAGTCTGTTCTGCGAACAACTGTCAACAGGTGTGGTGAGTGCAAGGCTCTGGGCCAGGGATGGGGACTGGCAGAAGCGAAAGGCTTCCTGTAGAAGAGATGACACTTGCAGTTTTCTACATGCTCCCTGTGAAGACCTGCTTCTGCCTGGCACCTATGGTTTACTGAAAAGATCCAAGCAGCTCGGAATCGGCAGGATGCCACTCTGACAGATGGGTCTCAGC
This sequence comes from Crocuta crocuta, assembly GCF_008692635.1. Lineage (NCBI taxonomy): Eukaryota > Metazoa > Chordata > Mammalia > Carnivora > Hyaenidae > Crocuta > Crocuta crocuta. The sequence continues at coordinate 465,825 of NW_027527611.1, forward strand.
ATGGCCAAGATGCCAAGTATTCTATGCATCAAGTGTCTCTGCTAAAGGTTTGAGTCTCCGCCAGGATTATCCAATGGATGTCTGTCTCCAAACCTGGACATGATGTGTATGGCGTGATGCTCTCACTAATTCCGCGGCTGCCAGGCATTAACTTCCACTTGTTTAAAGGTCTAGACGGGAAGGCTTGGGGACTAATAACCCAGAGTTAAATTGGATGCAATAGTCATCCAGCTGTTTCTGCTTCCTGCCCTCTACTGGGGGCACAAGTCTGTGAAATCTCAGGGTGTTGCTCCTTACTACATGTTCTCTTTCTTGGAAACTCAAGAAAGCAAATATTTGCTGGTTATAGGAAGAGGAAGATTCTATGCAGATTTGTTGCTTAGTCTCTATATTTGACAACATAAATCCTTTGATACGTAAAATATGGATAGAGTTGGTGATTTTAAGACCATATGGGATACAGATTAGCAACAGATAGCCTTTTACCATTACAAAAAATACATGTAGGAAAATCTGCTTTTGGGGGGTGGTGGGGAGTAGGTGTATTATGTCATGAATATCAGTATCTATACTAGATTTTTTCTTTTGATAAATCACATTATACATACATAATGATAAGCATGCAGGTTCCGTATGTTTTATTTCACAATTACATCTATAAGAGCTGACTTGGCACAATCTAACTAGAAACGAGGAACTGAATGTGCCTTCAGAATATGTATGAAAAGAAACACAATGGCTGTTGCCTGGTAATTTGACATGAAGCAGAAAAGGTACTGTCTTCTTTGGTTAAGATGTTCTTGTATTTGACTTGTGATCAGCGTGATGTGAATATTACATGCACTTTTTGTGATCTCAGTGGGTTTATATGAAATAGCAATGAGTCAAACTCATGGATTGTCTACAGGCTTATCGCATGGTGTTTGCCATATGTTGTTGGAAGATGTGAACCTACTTACGCAGCCACATAAACGTGGCAAGTGTATTGTGCTCTTGAAATTGAGAACATCTAATCTGTACTATTTCTTGCCTTCATGGAGTTCATCACTATGGATTTGTGTCTCAACAGAGAATCTTCTGGAAAACTTACAGAAGGAAAAGGAGACTATTCCATTTATATTTTGCAATCTGTTTAAGTGAAATGTTTCTTTTCCCTCAACTTAAACATTCTTATGTATCACTCTAAAGATTTTATTTATTTAAAAATTTTTTAATGTTTTATTTGTGTTTGAGAGAGACAGAGAGATAGAGAGACAGAGTATGAGTGGTGGAGGGACAGAGAGGGAGATGGAGAGAGAATCCACCAAACAGGCTCCAGACTCTGAGCTGTCAGCACAGAACCCGATGTGGGGCTCAAATCCATGAACCTCAAGATCATGACCTGAGCTGAAGTCAGACACTTAACCAACTGAGCCACCCAGGTGCCCCTAAAGCAAATAATCTAATCTGCAGTACTATAGAGTCCTATTATTTAAAATATTGACGGGGGGAGGGGTGTGCTTCTTTACCTTTATTGAAGAAACTATTCAGGAGATCGACTCTAATATCATCCATAGGTTTACAGTCTTTCTCTCTGCCTTATTTAGGTTCATTTATCAGTTGTCTCTTCAGGAAATGCTTTTAAGAAAATTTGTGAAATAATAATTGCAGAATTTATAGTTTAAAATCTTAATTGGATACAATTAATTAGTGCCCTATTTCAGTAGATTCCTTTGGTGATCAAGTTAATTAGAAGGATGCACAGTAATTGGGTCCTATCCAAACTATAATATCCCTACAGCTGTTGGCTGAAGAAGCTCTTCTAGTTATGAAGTCCCAAAGAATATGGTGGAAAGATTGGCATGCAATTTGGCAGTTGTGCTTATAATTCTGGAAACACATGGTCTGTTCCCTCGCTCATAGATTTATCAATGGATCTCCCTAAGATGAATTATATGAACTATGGTAGTTCATATGAACTTGGAGTTCTTATCTGCAAAATATATATGGTAGACCTGAGAATCTTGGTCCCACAGCAAAGGCTGCAGAGCAGCTGGGGTGGAAGCTGAAGTGAGCAGGAGATGTGGGGTGTGGTGGGGTGTCCCTGCAGACATCCAGGAGGGCAGGGCTTTTCTTTCAAGTAAAGCTGCTGGGATAGCTTTCATTCTCGATTTCATGCTGTCCTTTCATCCACTCCTCCGTGGCTTTCAGTAAAGAAATCGTTGTTGAGTGTCTCCCTAGGAGCTCTACTAGGCACTAGGGGAAACAAGAACAAGAAATGGCCCAACCCTCTGGAAGCTTTTCCAGGAAGAGAAGCGAGGCTGTAAACAAATATTGATGGTAGTTACAATAAAATGTGGCAAGGGGTGACAGTAGAACTCAGACTTCTGTGGGATTTAAGGAAAGGAAACAACCCACATCACCTGTGGGAGCCGGGAATGTGCCCTGAGGATATCGCACATGCAGAGGTCACTTCTTGCCTGAACCAAGGAGTCCTGAAGTCTTTCTCTGCTCCCCCTTACAGTTCTAAAATAGCAACTAGTGTTTAATGTAATGTGGCCTGTAAGCCTTTTAAACTAATTGAAATTCAGTGGTGGTTATCCTATTTCTCTTCGAGCAAACAAACCCAATCACCACCATCATCATCACCACCACCACCACCACCAAAACAATGTTAAATTCTTTGGTACTTGGTCTAAGTATAGCGGGTGCTTAGCAAGGGAACAGAGAAAGAATCAAATAGTAAGGAGAACAATGGAGACTGTGGATGCCAAGCCACCACAGTGAAGCCACCGTACATGGGATTGAGTCAATGGGTATGAGGGTGACACCATTTTGTTTCTTGTGTCTGAAAGAGTTTTCTGTAGAGCTCTCCTGCTGTCGCTACTTTGCCTCTATGATATCTCTGCTACTAAGGCATTGACCTCTGTGACTCCACATGTGCTCTTGAAAATACAGTGGGAAAATATTTCCTAATTCACTAAATACTTCCCTTCTCTTTGATTTGACCATGATTTCCTCAACATCATTGGAGTACAATCCACTGCCCGTCCATGTTCTTCCAAATGTCAGTGTTGGATCTGAAAGTAGACTCCACTAGGCTCAGTGAGTGAAATTTTCTAGTTTTAAACATGTTTTTTTTTTTCTTCCTTTGAAGGTATGTTGAGTGCTAGAAAAGTGTAGGTTTTGAAATTAGAATGACCTGGCATCAGAATTTTTCTTTTATTTACTATGTACTGCCTGGCAAGTTTGAGACTTTCTCTAGGCCTCAATTTCCTCATTTAAACTTTACAAAATACAGCTAGTTCTGTATTCTGGCTGAGAATTCAATTTCAGATGGGGTGCTCAACAGAGGCCTGGCACATTGTAGGCATTAAAAAAGTGGTAAATACATTCATTCTTGTGGTTGACTTACTATTGCTTTCTTCCTTGCCTCTTGTTATATAGTCAAAGCAGTGTTTGTTCCCCTTGGTACCATTTGTTCAATCAGGGCAAAGCAAAATTTTCAGGAATTAACTGACTTAAAATCCAATTGAATCATATGAGACTCATTTGTATGAGTAGTCCAAAGAGCAATAATATCTCCCAAATATTGATAAGTGACATGTATGACATTAGGTACATTATTATAAATACACTGTTGCTTTAATCACAACAGTCTTACCAAGACTGAATTATGATAGTTCAGAGTTGTCATCAAAAGTGGTCAGCCTGGGATCTGACATGTTTCCATTGATGTCAAAGTCTAGGCTATGCCCACAGCAGTGCACTTACAGAGTTTATAAAGACACAGGAAAAACCAAAAATCTATAAATTATTAACAAGACCCCTGTTCCTTAAATTAGAGTGGAGTGATAGTATAACCAAGTGTATAGATATTTAGGAGACCATAGAAACATCACTTAAGAAATCTCTAGTGATTTCAAAAATATATCTTCAGACATACTGTTATCTGAGTAGAGAAATGATCAGATAACCATAACTTCTCAAAAATAAGTTTATTTTTCCACATGTGTATATGTACACACATATATGTATCTTATGTTGTATTTTTATGGCTTTATAGTTAAGAATTTTTAAAAGTGTCATCTATGTTCATAGTCACATTTTTAATTAAAAAAATTAAATTTATTTATTTAGAGAGAGAGAGAGAAGGAAAGAGAGAGAGCATGAGCTGGGGAGGGGAAGTGAGGGGAGTGAGAAAGAATCCCAAGAAGGCTCTGCAGTGTCAGATCCTGATGCAGGGCTCAAACCCACAAACATGAGATCATGACCTGAACTGAAACAAGAGTTGGATGCTTAACCAACTGAGCCACCCAGGTGCCCCTAATTTCTTTTTTTAGAGAGAGAGAGAGAAAGAGAGAGGGGCTGTAAGCAGGGGAGAAGGGGAAAGAGAGAGGGAGTGAGAGAATTGGAAGCAGGCTCCAGGCTCAGTACAGAGCCCATGGTGGGACTCCAACCTAGGACCCTGGGATCATGATCTGAGCCAACATCATGAGTAGGACATTTAAATGACTGAGCCATCCAGGTGCCCTCATAGTAATTTGTTGAAACCACGTACCTGCATATAAATAGGTATAGTAACACCTAGGTTACTATGATTATCATGATGATAAAATCATGAACCCATGATTTTATTTTAAACTGAAAACCAGTTCTCAAGCATTGTTAGTCATTGAATTGTTGCAAGGCTGTCCCTATATGCATGGACCATAGACACCTGACCTGGGAGTTAGAAGACACGGTAATGTGCAGGGCCATGATTCTCTTCGGGGTGAGTCCTAACCTCTCTGGACCCCTGCTTATCTTAAGCAGCTGCTGGAACACCCCTCTGAGGCCCCCTCCCACCCAGGGCTCTCTGACACCATGACACCGGGGCTGTTCCACACTGGGGGCTTCTGGATCACTGTGCATGGAGGTGATGGCTTATGGGAGGGGGGCACAGGTGGGTTTTCCCTCCCTTGAAGTTGGAGTTTCTAGGTGGGGCTCAAGTCAGTGCAGCTAAAAGGTGCAACAGTACTCAGGTGTGCAGTTTCTGTAATGGGATTGTCAGCGAGCCTCGGAGGCAGCGCTGTCAGGTTCCTTCAGAGACGTGAGGACACACCCTGCCATCTAATGAGCTGGCTCCCATTTAGCAGGGACTTGGTTGGACACTTTTGCTTGAGAGCCTGAAGGAAGTCTTCGCAGGCTCCTTCCCTTGCCACTGTTTGCCAGCACCTCCCCAGGGTTGATTCCTTCTCTGGATGGTTATGGGAACTTGTTATTTCAGCCCATTTAGATAGACCTTGAGTGGATTTATTCTATATATTATATAAATACCTCCTCATAGGAGCTCAAAGTGCACTTGTCAGGAGGTTCTGACGTCTACAGAAGGAGGTAAAACACAGATGTCAGTAGTGAAGACTTGCAGCGACCTAACGTAAGGGGGCTAAAAACGGTGAGGTATAGACCTGCGTTGCTACCGTGTTATTCACATGACATTGCGGATATGTTTTCCTGGTACCTGGATAAATATGCTTTGTCGGAGGCCGAGGGGACTTCCTCCCAGAGCTGAGAAACCATCAACAGGCTTCTCCCTGGTGATTTCAAAAACCAGGGTCACTAGTGTGCACTGACGGGGTATTTCCCTCAGCGCCTGATGAAGCCCATTATCCAGACTCAGGCGATAGGGGATCCCGTGGCACTAATGAGTAGTACAGCATTTGAGGCAAAACAAGGAGCTTTAATTGGCATTTGTCAGTGAGATGAGGAATATGCTTTCCCGGCTGATAAGGGAGGTATTTCTTGTTAGGATATCACAGAGGGCAGTCCTCCTACCCACCTCTCAGGAAATCCTAAAACACTTAGCAACATTCACAGAAGGCTTGATAGCATTTTATAAGTGGAGGGATATATGGGGACTCTTCACGGCTGTGGGTGGTTCAGTTAAGGTGGAAACAAATAGCTACACTTCCCAAGATGGGTACAAAATAAATTGAATAACTATGTCTAATACTGTGTTATATCAGACTACATTTGTCTAAGTTATTGTATATACCATGTATGTTTATAATATGTAAGTCATTATATGTTACATATTAAAATATGTATGATGATATGCTTATAATTTGTTATATATTTATATTTAAATTATAAACTATATATTAAATACATTTAAATTAAATGNGAGGGTCTATACATGTATATAATAGAAAGTTTCATAAGAAGGGATTATAATCCTTATGAGGATTTTGTTTCAAAGTTTCTGAAAAGTTTTTACAGGTCAAATAGCCTCAGATCTTTACCAAGTCAAGAAAATGGAAAGCTGAGAGCTTATGGGATTTTTCAGCTTAGGAAAATGACATTTTCAATTATGAATCCCTTGATGGAGTGGAGCTGCAAAGGGTCATCTGTTAGACTCTGGAACCTCGGCAGTTCAGCAAATGACCAAAAATGACTGGGTCATGGGTTAACTTAGAGATGAAATAAAGCCCGAATCAAAATCACAGATGAGAAATCAAATAGAGCTTTTTTTTTTCAGAGATGTGTTTGAATAGTACTCCCAGGATTTCATCGCTTATGACATTTAAAAGCTGAGTGTATAGAGCACTAAAAATACACTGTAGGGAACAATCCTATGCTGGCAGAAAAAAAAATGTTCAAGAGATTCAAAAGGTCCCTGCTATTTTTAATTTCTACTCGAGCACTACCTTAGAGTGAGTAATACCTTTGCGGAGTCTACTATGTTGCTTGCTATGGTGGCAAAGCTCCTCAGCCCTAAGAAACATCAGACAGTCTCCAAAGAGTTTGCTCACGTGTTCTTTTCCATTGAAAAATGACCATCTACAAGGAAAGTTGGTGATTTAAAATAATTACTGATATGCATCTTTATGTCAGTCTTTGTATTACATGCTACTGGAACCATCAGAAATAACTATCTGAGGGGCGCCTGGATGGCTCAGTTTGCTTGGCATCCAAATTTGGCTCAGGTCATGATCTCAGGGTTCATAGGTTCAAGCCCCGCGTAGGACTCCATGCTGACATCTCAGAGCCTGGAGACTGCTTCAGTTCTGTGTCTCCCCTTCTCTTGCTGCCCCTCCCCCACTCGTGCTCTGTCTCTCTCAAAAATAAATAAACAGAAAAATTAAGACAGAAAAATATGAAAACCTTTTTGCACGCTGCAATGTCTTCTGGATGTAAGGAATTATTGTTGGTTTTATTCGGAAAATAAATGTACTTTCCTTGTTTCAAAAACCAACACTTTAAAAGGTGTCAGGGATTGGGGCTTGTTATGACTTCTGATTTTAGCTGTTAACTGTGGTGATGTGAGCAGAGTTCCGAGATTTGGAGGCAGTGGCACCGGCCTTGTCGTCCCTTAGCCAAGCTGAGGGACATTTCAGCATGTGTCACCATTGAGTTAGGTGCTGGCCCTATGGCTCCTTCTCACGCCAGGGCCTCTGTCTAATCTTAGATGCTCTCGGTGAGCTCCCTGAGGCATCAGTACAAAACAGACTGCATGAGGAGAGGCGACGTGGTTTTATTCTTTCTGGGAGTATTTAGTTGAATGTTGATAGCAAAGTAATAAGCTCAAAGGAATGGTGGCATTTCAGACAGTGGGTGGTTATTTGAAGGGCTGGCTTGCTTCTAGACCATAAGAGAAGGGTCTCCTTGACCTACTGCAGAGAGAGCGCAAGTTCTTTGTCTTCTTGGGCTCCCTGTTCTGGAACCCTAAATGCTTGACTTGTATCGTTGCTTAGAACTGTAGCAATCTGTTTGTCCCTTTCCTTACACATATTTAGTACTGTGTAACTTGCTTTAAAAATCAAAGTTTTCTAGGGGTGCCTGGGTGGCTCAGTGGGTTAAGCAACTGACTCTTAGTTTTGGCTCAGGTCATGATCTTGTGGTTCGTGGGTTCGAGTCCCACATGGGGCTCTGCACTGACAGTGTGGGGCCTGCTCAGGATTCTCTCTCTCCTCTCTCTTTCTGGCTCTCTATCTCAAAAGTAAATAAACAAACATTTAAAAAAATCAAAGTTTCTCATCATAGATTAGAAATATATTATTTTGCTTCCAAATGTATCTTCATGTAACCTGCTGATGCTTACAGGTAGTTTTGATTCTCCCTGGATAGATTGTGAGCCACTAAACAGGTCTTTTGCCTGACTTATTTGCACGATTTTAGACCAAATAGCTCATAAGTAATGATGGACATCTCCACGGTTTGTGCCTGCTTCACCACGGTATCAACCTTAAGGGAAAAAGAAATCACTTGGAGGTGGCTCTCAAAACACGAATCTTCAGGAATAGAAACTACAGATGTACGTTTAGGAGCTAAGTACAAAAATGGTCATTTTATCCATAAAGTGATTGCTAAATGGAAATCAAAACAGTCAGTTGCGATTCACTCCGGGGAATCAAGATTCACACTCTGAGTGAGGCCGGGTTAGTCACGGAAACACAGTGTTTTTTAATTAAATCAGGAGTCTTCCTGAGGGAATATGGCATTAAAACCCAAGCAGATCAGAAATAATGGCAAAATCTACATCCTCAGTCCTGGGTAAAGTCATTACATTAGTCTGCTGAGGATCAGGAGGGACGCATTTCAAATGACGGCAGCACTTTTACCGTCTAGATAATTATGACAAGTTATGAATGACAGAAATTACTGCAGCTACGGTTTTCTTTTTTTGTCTTTTCTGCTGTTTTGCATCCATTATAGTTTCTTTTTATAGCTTCCTTAGTTATCTGCAGTTAATTAACATCAATAAATGACTGAACATGTTATATAGTGCTTTGATTGCATTTTATCTTTTCTGTTTCTTTCTTAAGCAAACTGTCGCCCTTAATGTCGTAGGGACCGTTGTTAACATTGAGATGGAAGTGATTCTTAGTATTATTTTTCCTTTAAGACCATTTACAAGTTTGACTATTTGGTTTCAAAGTACATGATTAAAGCTTTATAATTTTACCGATACCTATAGATTCTAGCAAAATATGACCTCGATGGCTATGGTATTATATAAACAAACTTCATTGCCTTATTTCCCTGTGATAATTCACAACATATACTATATACACATAATATATAAACACAATTCTATATCATGGTATTTCTATGAGAAAGTAGCTTAGGATTTATGGAAAGTGTATATTTTAGGAGGAGAGTTCATTGTTGACTTTTAAGTGGGTGCAATTTTGACATGGTTTTTGAAATTTGAATCCCACTTAATTTTTCCTCAATGAGAGGAATTTTGTCTGATTTTGTTTGCTTGGCCTAGGCAATAACCCAATCTTTGTTTTCATTTTTCCCAGTGTTATTGAGATACAATTGACACATGATATCATCTCAATATAAGGTGTACAGTACTAGGACTTGATGTACATGTATATTGCAAAGTGGTTACCACGATAGGTTTAATTAAAAATTAATAGTCTTATATTTTAACTTTTTTCTAATTTAAAGCAATTTTGGGGAAAATCATTACAGCCACTTAAATGCCATTGGAGGATGATTTTAAAATTTTCAGACATGTGTCCAGCTCTAACAACAGTACATTCCAATTCCATCATTCATAAAAATATGCAAGAACAAAGTAATAGATATTTTTGGTATTATTTAAGCTAGTTGAATTACTGTGAAATCCACATGCTTTCTTTTTTATTCTCTTCATTTTGTATCTCTGCAGTTACACTGACACTAGTTAAATTTGCAGTATTTTTGTGGAATTAATACTTAATGTAGGAAGTTACCTTTGTGTTTTGTTAAATGGCCAGCAGTAACTTCAAAACGAATCTTAGATCCTCAAAGCATTCAAACTGTGTATGTGTACTCATTATAGAGATGCATATACTAAAAATAGTTGAAAAGAAAATGTGTCCATCAGTAGAGCAAAGCTATGTTCCTCTCGTGGGATACTATGCAGCTCTGTGTATTTGCTATAGAGGAGTCTGTGAGTCTTAAATGTAAGACAAGAATTGTAAAATATGTTAATGGGAGTCTGTTCCTTGTGGAAAAAGTATACATGTCTAACATGTATGGATGGGTGTGAAGATGCAGTGTAAATAATAAGTAAAATACAGTAGGTGCGTGCGTGTGAGCCACTAAGGGGATGCACATTGCACCGGCATCTGTGTTTACTGCCAGGGAGTAAACAGAGGTACAGAGATCCGAGGTCGACTTATTTTTCACTTTCTCTTGTGGTATATGTTGAACTTTGTTCTATGTGCAGGTATTACCTACTCCAAAGAGAATTGGTGACCTGTAAACATCATAAGGGTTATCAAGAGATAAGCAGGGAATGGTTGAACAACAGACATGACACGCCAGGACTGAGTCAAAGGAGAAGTTAAGATTTAAATGCTTCTTAGAAAACATGTCAGTAATCTGTTATTAGCTTTGGCAATTGCATTCAATTTTTTATTGAATCCTGAGAAGGTGAGAGAGTACATTCCTTTTCAACAAGCTTCATTTCTATGTAGATACATTTATATGTGGAAAAAAATAACAAAAATATGTATAATCTATCTGTGTGTTATACATATGTATATATACTACATATACACACATACATATATAACATTCTATATGAGGCCGCATAGCCATAACATGATTGCATCAGATCATCAGATTGTCATTTCCTTTTTATAGATCTGTTAAATGATGTTGAGAGTGACAGCATCGCTTTTGTCATGACCTCTGGCTATAAAGATCAATCCTTGACCAACAATTATTTTAATATCATTAGGTAAAATGGAAGTGTCCCTGTGGCTCATGTGAAGTGTGCATCTCAGAGATGGGATGCTATTTAATGAGATCCATCTGATCTCTTTGAGAATATGTAATCAGCCTTGTGCTTACCTACAAAGAGAGTGCCTCTGCCTGGCATGTTCTCACCATCCTCTGTGCAATATGAATGCTAGCCTGGATAGCGTTGGTTGCATCTTAAAAAGCTACAAAGAGTTTTGAGATCATGCCAGTTTTAAAATATAAATGTAATATGGGGGAAGAGCTAATAAAAGTGTCAGGAAAAGTACAGAAATAACTGATTTTTTTCTTTCCTTTTTTTTTCTTCTGGGGAGGTCATACTCTTACAGAGAATTTTTTTAAAAAGTTTAAAAAATAGGTTTTTAAAAAATTGAATTATTTGGAAATAGTTCTTAAGTGTCCACCAAAGTATATGGAATTTATGATGATAATGGAAGAATCAACAAATTGATTTCAAGTTTAGAGAACGGTAGTACTGTAGTCTTCAACAGATTACTACATTTCTAAAACCACTGTACTTGAAATCTCCTGTCCAGAGTATATTTAAAAAATGTTTTAATGTTTATTTATCATTGAGAGACAGAGAGAGACAGAGCATAATCGTGGGAGGGGGAGACACAGAATCTGAATTAAGCCCCAGGCTCTGAGCTGTCAGCACAGAGCCGGATGCGGGGCTTAAACTCACAAACGTGAGTTCATGACCTGAGCTGAAGTCAGACGCTCAACTGACTGAGCCACCCAGTCGACTCCTGTCCAGAGCATATAACTGAGGATAAAGGAACATGTCAAAAAATTAGCTGTTTTGTTTTCTGGAGGAGAAAAGGGTAACCTTGAAGAAGAGTTAGATATATAACTCTTCTTGAATGATAAAAATTTTGACTAGATCAACCTTTGGATCAACAAATATTAACTCAATGACACACTGAGAATGATGATATCTATAGAATACTGATGAATATATATTACTGCCAAAATAATATTATCTGAATTGCTGCAACATTGCATGATCGTGTGTTTACACCAGTTTTACATGTTATATTTCAATTCCTTTATTCTTTTTTCAATAATACAATAAACCATTCATTCATTTACATATGTTCATGGAGGGCTTCCCGTGTGGCAGGATCTGTACTAGGCACTCAGTGTGGGGGGTGAGCAGTGACACACACTGCTCCAGCCATGAGGGTATTTGTGCTCTGCATTTTCATAACCAAATAATAATATAAACTAGGCAAAAACATTGTAATGCAATATAGTTTGGCTACATCAGAAAAGTCTGTGAATGGTCCTCAGAGAAAGTGATTTCTGAGGTGATACTGGATTTGGGTGGGTAGAAGAGAGAATCAGGTTCTCTGAACCCCCAGAAACACCCTGCAAAGACCCTTTGGTAAATGAGAGTGTGGTAGTACAGGACCTTTGTGAACAGCCAAGGGCAAGAACACAGAACCAGGGCCACATGAATGAGGTGGGGCCAGGGAGGTGGCATGGGACAAGGCATGTGGGTCAGTGTGTGTATTGCAGAAGAGTGGTGAAGGCCAGGCTGACCAGAGATGATGGCAGCTTGGGCTGGGATGAAGATGGGAGATAAGAGGAGGGATAGATGAGAACATTATTAGGTGGGTAACGTCTACGGGACCCGGGGCTCGTGATGATGCAGAAGCAATTGGGAGGGAGATTGCTCATGAAGAACATGACATTTCCAGCATGAAATTTGACAAGTGGTATCACTCGTCATGGAGATGGGGATGTGAGACGTGGGGGAGTAGCACCTGCTGATTTTGAAGTGCCCAAACACGGCAGCAGTTGGTAGCAAATCAAAAGGGGATACTCTTGGAGAAGTTGGACACTAGAAGAATCGTCTTGTCTTTCATGGTGGGATCAGCGAGAGGCTGAAATGCAGGGAAGTGTCAGAGTAAGAAAGGCTGAGTGTGAAGAAGACACAGCAGCCAGGTATGGAGGATGCATCTGCAGAGGAAGTAGAGGCATAGGAGGAAAACCAGAAACGTGCTGTATTTTGAGAAAGAGGGAAGGGAGTATGTTCAGGAGACAGAAAAGCTGCACTGAAGACAGAGTCCCTTTGTTCAACAACTATTCTTTGAGGGTCTACTGTGAAACAAGACCCTGCTAGAGAATGGAGGTCTGGATCAGACTAGCTCAAATGCTGGTCTCCAAACCTGTCCAATACAAAGAAAAGTAACCCAGAAGATGTACTTACTAATCCATTGTGTGAGGCTCTACCCTCGTATCATAGATGATGAAATACTGCATGCAAGGTTTTTATTTCCTCCGAAGAAAAAGGTGCTCTGATCAGATTAGAAATTTTAAGATTGTTGACTTTAATTAACGTCCGCTCGAGACATGATTACCTCATATTTTCTGTGAAACTACAAGTGAGAATCTATTTGTTAGGAAACCACAGGGAGCTTAGAAAGGCAAAATATATATTGACTCTTGGTGCTAAGACAGCCACAACACGGAAAGGTGATTGAAATATGCTCATTTACTCTACTTTTTTTATTAGATAATGAGACCTAATGTGCCATAGTTCTTTATTTTTAACTGACTATTGGGATGCTCATCTAAATTTAATTCCCAATTACAGTAGTTACTGCTTGGGATAAGCATCTTCATATCCTTCTAAATAATTTCTCAATATTTTTAAAAGTTTTTTTGACTGATGCACTCCTGTTTAGTGTAAGCCACTTCAATTTTAGAAGAAAAATTATTTTACTGGTCAATTCATGTTTTGGTAGTTATGCATGAATAGCAGTATCTTGCTATCCCAACCAAAATTTCTTTTTTATGGAATCATTATTCATTTATTATTTATTAAATCTTATTAATTATTTTTTTNAAACCATGAGATCATGACCTGAGCTGAAATCAAGAGTCAGATGCTTAATTGACTCAGCCACTCAGGTGCCCCCCAACCAAAATTTTGTGAAGCACTTGCTTCAGATCTTCTTTCTTCCACAGGCATTTATGTCCCAACATCCAAATATTTGCAACTAAGAAAAGGATTTTTAGTCAAGTGTTCCTTGTCATTATTATGTGTACGACCACATTGCCATGTCTGATCTACTGTGACCAGTTGAAGAACCCTCAAACTGTTATTTAAATCAACGGATATTTAAACCAAAGGATAGGGTAACCTACTTCTGGGTATATTTCCAAAGGAATTGAAATCAGGACCTTGAAGAGGTGTCTGCACCCCCATGTTCATTACAGCATTATTCACAAGAGCCAAGATATGGAAACAACCTCAATGTCCACTGACAGATGAATGGAGAAAGAAAATGTGCTATATAAACACAGTGGAGTATTAGCCATCTTCCAAAAAGAAGGGAATCTTGCCATTTGTGACAACATGGATGGTTCTAGAGGGTATTATGCTACGTGAAATAAGCCCGACAAAGACCAATATTGTACAGTCTCACTTATATGTAGAATCTGAAATACTCATACTCACTGTACAGAAAATAGAATGACTGTTACCAGTGGCTTGGGGTTAGGGAAATGGGGAGATATTAGTTCAAGGCTACAAACTTTCAGTTGTAAGATGAATGAGTTCTGGAGCTCTAATGCACAGCATGATGGCTATTGTGAATAATACTGTATTGTATTGTACACTGGAAATTTTCCAAGAGGATCGTTCTTAAGTTCACATCATGAAAGAAAGAAAAAAGAAAGAAAGAAAGAAAGAAAAAAGAAAGAAAGAAATGCCTATATGATGTGATATATACTAATTATCTTGATTTGTGGTGATCATCTCACACAGTATAAACATGTCAAAACATCAGTTGTACAACCTTAAGAATATATAATACCTATGTGTCAATTATACCTCAATAAAATTGAAGACAATAGATAAATAGGTTGCTGGATGGGGCCAGATGTTATATAACCAAGATGTTCCAAAATGGGGCAGTATGTTTTGTACACAACCCCCTCTTTCCTATTTTTAAGTCAAAATGACTAACTATAATTTTATAACTGTATCCTTGGAATTATATACATTCAATCTCATTTCATCAAACTGGACTATCAGCGATGTTAAAACTTAGATAAATAAAACATGGTATGCTCCTTGTTCAGCCAAAGATTTTAATGTTAATATAAAATATAAATATTTATTATTCAATTTTTATGTGGTGACCTTCCACCTCTCTTCTAACAATGACCTAAATTAACATCCCATAGAGAGCGGTGTTAAAGGACTATCATAAAATCTATCCTATTTCGTGTTTCCCCCACTTTCCTGCTTGTATAATTTGGCAATTTTCATAAAAAAGTTCATTCAGCCGGCTCTCTTTATGAGCCATTCAAAGCACTACTGTGTGATTTGTGAGCCCTGCTCAACCTTGGATGTAACAGTACGCGAGCATGAAGATACGGTTTATCGTCAGGCTGAAATGAAGCCACGCAGGCAAGCACCTGCATTGGGTCAGTACTCGCTCACTGGCTCTGCACACACACGATCCCTCTGTGGGGGTTACCCAGCCACTGTGGGGTCTGGACCACTGTGCTCGAACACAGAAAATGTCAGGCGTCATCTACAGGTCCTAACAGTTATAAACATGGACATTGTCTCTGGTTCATGAGTGTCTTCATGACATACGGTAAAAGCATCTTATTTCTAGCAAAAAACTAGTGTCCATTCTAAACACCCTGACCTCTCTGTTCAGGCTTGCGTGTTAGGTCTTCCAACTGCAGCGTTGACATACATGTTGGATCCTCTCCCACTACCAACTTTGAGAGGGGAATAGATAATCCGTACATATGTGCAGTGCTTGTGTATTTACCCATCTGTTTACTTTTGTTTTACAAATAACCCATGCCTAAACATTACCACCTAAGAGAACTAAATTTCCCTTAAGTTTTTTTCTTGTATTATAGATTCAGGTTTAATTTCAATATGAAGCCAAGAGAACATGGCGTGAGATAGTTTAAAATGAGGCATATCAGAAAAAAATAGTTATGCCAAGAGAAAGAAAATCTTCACTTAATAAAAATCAGGCCTTATCATTGCTTCTACAAATGATTAAAGATTACACCAGTCAGAATTCTTAAAAATTAAGGTAAAATATTTAGGTTGATATGTTGAGGCTACAAAATTCAGACTTCTTTTTTATCTCAGTATTATAGCAGAAGGTTGTTTAAGTCTCTGTTTATCCATCTGTCTTTTCACCTATCTATGATTTGAATTCTCCAAGTAGATTGAATAACACAATGTAGTAACAAGCCTCAACTAGCAATTTCCTAATTTTTTTTTTTAATGAAGATACTATACAGGTAATGCCACATTATTAAGCACTAACTTAGTGGCCAATAGTAAGCTTTAAGGCGTATTTGTGACTTTTAAGACTAACAAATGTCATTCTATTAAGCATCATCAAATACTAGTTTTAATTTGTAAAGATGATATTAAACGTTAAAACCAATGTTTGCAACATCTTAAATTTTTAAAGATATTGCTATCAGTAGGTGAAGAAGAATTTTTTTTTAGTTCAATAGTGAGTCATATTTAGTGTAACTTTATCTTGTCGAAGAGGATGTATTCAGTACCTCTCTTGACCATGACCTATAGAAATTATAGATACTGTTATGCTTGGTAAAATTCTATTTATGTCATGTTCTTTTCTTTCTCTCTTCTCTTAATGAACACTTAAATTTTTTGTTTGCCACTATCAAATGATGTTGACACAGGGGAAACAAGACAGACCTAATGTGAATGTTAATCTTCCTCCACTGATCCCAGACACTTTCCTTGTCTGCAGGGGAGGATGGCTGTATGTACCTGTCTTGGCCATAACTATGTTTATATAAAATACCACAAAGCCAAGCCTGAAGTTCCAGACTCTCAGTAATGGCCAGTCATCATTTTACTTCTTCCTATCCTGACAGAATTGAGAAAACTCTCATATGAAAAGAGAAGTCAGAGTATAAGAGATTAGAAAGATCGGTTCCACTTTAGAAATATAAATGCAGAACACTCTTTGCTCTTCCACTATATGCTGTTTCCCGAGCTCCCAAGGTCATGTAGCTTCTCCAAAGACTTGCACTGGGAGAGGGAAGTAGGCAGGAAGAATAAAGAAGCCCAAGCTATTGTTTCTCCTTTCTGCCTCGGCCTGCGTCTCCAGGAGCTGCTGCAAGCCATTGTGGTTCCACCTCCGACTCGGGAGCCCTGAGTGCCGGGGTCCTCTACCTGGCCTCTGGGCTCCGATACCTACTGTTTTCCTTTATTCACCCAATTGTGGGTGGTAAGTTTACTGCAGCTTAGAATATAAGGCTTTCTCTTGGGGAGCCTGGGTGGCTTAGTCGGTTAAGCGTCCGACTTTCGCTTAGGTCATGATCTCGCGGTTCGNGCAATCAATCCCTTGGGAAAGATTCCCACTGTTTAAATACCTACAGTCATTTCTCTTCACCCACGGGGACTCAGAACGAATAGTTTATGGACATGGCTGAATCCTGAGGCAGTGCAAGGCAAGATGAAGGAAGTATCTAAAGTCATAAAGCAAAGGACAGAGCTATTTACAATAGAAGATGGAGATTCAGAAATACACCATTTTAGTTCACAGGTTTTTCAGTATATTCCTAATTCATGTGCCATCAAGAAAGAACAGAAACAACACAAGTGAGTAAATAAGGAAAGAAGCACAAAATAAAAACTCCCTCATGAGTTCACTCATATGTGGAACTTAAGAAAAAAATGAGCAAAGTAAAAAAGAGACAAAAAAAAAAAAAAAAAAAAAAAAACAAACCCAGACCCAGACCCTGAACTGTAGAGATCAAATTGGTGGTCACCAAAGGAGGCCGGGAGGAATGGGTGAAATAGATGAAGGGGATTAAGAGTACACTTATGATGAGCACTGAGAATGTATAGAAGTGTTGAATCATCGTATCATACAACTGAAACTAATATAACACTGTTAATTACATTTCAATTAAAAATTAAAATAAGAAAAGTTTTGGGAAAAAATACCAATAACATGAGGAGGAAGAGGAGGATGGTAGCCAATATTTATTAAGCTCAAGTTCAATATGCCATATATTCTTCTGAGCACATTACACGTGTCGATTGGTTTAATCCTCTGTAACTGAGAAGTTAGCTGACAGACCACACCCCATGAGGTGGGTGATCAGTAAATCTCTTTTATTTTTTTTTTAATTTTTTTCTTTCATAGTTTATTGTCAAGTTGGAAATCTCTGTCTTTTAAAATGCTGATCTAATAATGTCATTTAGCTTGTCTTAGGTGTTCTTTGGTAGCTTAAGTTTTGTTACTGTTTAATCTGCTCAGGACTGTCATTCTTTTCTGAAAAGAGACAAATGTAAATCCAATGTATTCTTGTGTAAAAATTAGCCTATAAACTAAACTCTTGGGAGTGACACATATTTACAACATGTTTATTACACGGAAGTAAAAAGATCAGTGAGAAAACCAAAGCAGAGAGTAATTAAGTGACTTGCCAACAATCATGAATCTGGAAAATGGAAGGTTAGGATTCATTCCCAGACATTGTGCTATCTGACCCTGTGTTGTAAATGTGACCACCTTGAAATTGTGTATTCTTGTCAAGGATTCATAGAATAAGCATATGTAAGGGGGCACCTGGGTGGCTCACTTGGTTAAGCATCACACTCTTGATCTCAGCTCAGGTCTTCATGTCATGGTTGTGAATAGTTCAAGCCCTATGTTGGGCTCTGCGCTATGTGTGAAGACTACTTTAAAAAAAAGAATATGTAAAGTAACACAGATTTTCTAAATAGAATTCAAAAGCAAATTAATGCAGGTCAAGCTCTCAGTCTATGATAGGACAAAATAAAAATTCAACCTGAAACTAACACTATATGTTAACTGTACTGAAATTAAACAAAAACAGAGAGAGCAAGTCCAGGGTACCAATATCACAGACGGTGGAAGAGTTGTTAAGCCTATACCTAAATAGACAAAAAGACAGAAAATACTAAAGCATTTTAAATGGCCGTTTGAGGGGCACATGGGTGGCTCAGTCGATTCAGTGTTCGACTCTTGATTTTGGCTCAGGCCACGATCTCCTGGTTCATGAGTTCCAGCACACAGCACACAGAGCCTGCTTAGGATTCTCCCTCTCTCCCTCTCTCTCTACCCCTCCCCACTTGCACGCACATTCTCACAAAATAAACAAACTTAAATTAATTAAATACCCTTTGAGAAAAAGACATTCTATTGCTTTCTTATTGTTGCTGTTAAGTAACCTTTTATTCTTATTAGAAAATAAAACTAGAACAATGGAAAGTGACTTGCCTTTCCCTTTCCAGATATCAAATACTCAAAAGTCAGAGGAGTTTAAACACTATGTAATTAGCTCTGAGAGTAACAAATAGATGAAAAAAGCAAAATAGATTAATGAAACAGAACAGCAAATCCAGAGGTAGATATGTACATAAATGTGATTCTGACCTATGGTATGGGCCATAATTTAAGCCACTTAAAAAAGAAATAGTTAAACAAAAAAAACAAAACAAAACAAAACAAAAAAAGAAAAAGTTTGATTCATAAAAGTTATTGGCAGATTTGCATCTCATATTAAGGAAATATATAATTTATGTACATATAACATTTACAAAGTAATCATTTGGATTAAAGAACAAATATATAAAATTATTATCAATGTATTTGGAGAAAGCACAATGTATATTTTTATAAAACTGTAATTGGTAAGGTGATATAAAGATAGTCATAAATTCTGAATCCCTGAGGAAAGTGATCTGACTACATACATGTTTAATGACAAAAATATTAAGATAAATCCTCTATCACTGAACCATGATTAAAAAATTTAAGAACCAATGAGAGGATAGAAATATTTAAAAATATAGAAAAAAAGGATTACCACGCAGAACATGTAAGGAGATTCTACACTTCAAGAAAAAAAATCCAATTAGAAACATTTGTAGGGACACGTAAATGACTCAGTCAGTTAAGCATCTGACTCAGGTCATGATCTCATAGTTGTGAGTTTGAGCCCCATGTTGGGCTCTGTGCTGACAGTGTGGAGCCTGCTTGGGATTCTCTCTCTCTTCCTCTTCCTCTCTCTGCTCCTCCCCTTCTCCCTTTCTCTCATTCTCAAATAAATACGCTTAAAATAAATTAGAAACATCTGGATAAATACAGGCACTTGAAAGAAGAGATACAAACACCAATCTAACTATTTTATTGAGGGGGTAAACCTGATCAAAATCAAGGAAACAGTATACATCAGGCAGTTTATGAGGACCATCCATACACTATTGCTGGATATTATAAAGGATAAAAAAACAATGCCAATCAGAAAATAAAAATAATAAGTCAGTATATCAATTTACCAAGCCAATATATCGATAAATGTACAAAAATGTATGTAAATTCATAGACAAAATTCCTGCAAAGAAAAATAAGCAGTTACATGTTCTCCTCTGGGGAAACTAGTAAAACTGAGGCTAGGGGAAGACAATATAATAAAAGTCTTTCATGTTTTTCTTCAGATATTTCTGTTCTTTTTTGCAATAAGATAATACCTATATATTATGTCAAAAATCTTTCAATGCTGCCATAAATAAAATCACCTACTTCAAATGCTCATTCTTTCCTTTTAAGAATTGGAGCTCTGCTCTGCGGAGGAGCCGAGTTAACACTGAAGCAGTGGGGCTGCCTCCTATCCTTCACATATTTATCATGTTTCCCAGTTAGGAAAACGGGATTCAAAGTTATTCATATATTTCTTGCAGCCTACATTTACAGTAGTGGGCCAGAGACGAGTTACCAACCCAGCTACCCGGCTGCCCACCCCCTCCTCTCTACACCGTTTCCTTTATACGAATATGCTTTCATCATATAAGTGACAAAGAAAATATTACATTTATCAAAAATCAGTGTATATGATTGATTCCTTATCATTAAAACAGAAAGACACCTGTCTGTGCAAGCACTCTTATGATTTTGGAGGAGCAATATTTTATTGACAATGCATTTTAATGCATCCAAGGGAGCCTGCCAAGTTGTTTCAATTACGTCTAAACGAAACGACTTTGTTCAAATTGCAGGTGAGAAAGGGGGAAAAAATTCACGTGTGACAAGGAAGAAGAAAATAGCAAGTTCTATTTTTTTATGCCTCCCGCACCTTCTACTGACTCAGAGAATGTTTATTTCTACATATGGTGGTGTTAACGGAGCTCTCCTCTCAGTGTTTAGCATCTATTTTGGTCTTAGCTTTTTTAGAATTTAAGTCTTCAGGGCCATCTTTTCCCCCTTTTTGATAACCCACCATCTGTTTATTTTCTAAAATAGACTATCAGAGAGTGACTGTCAACTGTTGAAATCAATGGATACTACAAGATTGTATCCACGCCAGGCGATGTAAATGCACTCAACTAATTTAAACTACATGGATTGCTAGTTAACTTCTTGACTCAGATAACTGGGGAGTTTTCGCAGATAAGTTGGTCTTTCTTTGAAAACTAGGAGAGTGGTCATATGCATTGACCTGGACCCCCAAAGAAAGAAGTACTTTGTGTATAATTTTAAGAAATTTGAATTTGGCATCTTTTAACAGTGCAACTGATTATGTGGTTAAAACACTTCCTAAATTGCGTGATTCTATGATGTTCAGGGCAAACTGCTTAGAAAAATATAGCCTAATAATGTGGTATTTTCTAGTTATTTTAAATATAAACTTTATTAAAAGACTATTATAAATGTAATTTATATCACACACAGTGGGATAAATGCGAATATTGAAAGTTCAACCTGCAGACCTGAACAAATGTTAGGTTATTCAAAGAATAAAATGCTCTGTACTAAAAAAAAAATAACAAAAATTTCCCTTTAATAAACAGTCTTTTAAGTAAGTTTACATTGCTAGCTTAGTGACTTCGCATGTAGGATTATTCTCCTTTTCCGTGAGGACATAGAATTGTCCCTTTAACTAGCTCTTGATACTGAAACCTGATTGTCACCTGTGAGGTTCACAGATAGCCATTGCAAAACTCCTTGCCTTGGAGATAACATGCCTCAAATGGCATCATCAGCTCTGGGAGAAGGTTTCTCTTAGTTCTCAAGCTGGAAAATTTCCCCTTATTGCATTAATTCTGCTAATAGGGGCTTTTAATGAAGACAGCCATTTCCATGTATATATTTGTTTGGAAGTTTCTTAATTTAAAACGTGCTTTCTTAATATGAAATCAAACAGAACACTCAGACCTCCCTGTTGATTCTTTGCCTTTGCCACTTCTGCTCACAGGGCTCTCACCTTGTGACCAGGGCTAACGCTGAAGGTGGGGCTGGGGTGGGCTGCAAGTCCGTTTGGAACAGCTCAGTGTGATGCGCTACCAAAGCAAACACACATCTGATGTTGTCAAACTTTTTATCAACAGAGGTTTGACGTAAGGAAGTTGTTGGGGGCTGTAGAGGTCCGGGTGTCATCCTTGATGTCTAGAACACCCCATGACTGTTATCATCCAGTACCACCCCCTCTGGGCATCTCTCTACCAGAATCTGAATGTTCTCTCTTCTTCTTTTCAATCTACCTAGTATGTATTTGTATTTCTCTTGTCACACCACATTTATTCCACTTTATCCTTACAATATCATAAACTACCTGAGGCAAAGGCAGTCTTATTTTCAGAGTGAACATGACCATGTGTGTTTATGAAATTTTAACTAAAATGACTACAAAGGAGGTCTTTCAAAGAAATTTAAGGGAGAATGATATTTTACGTGGGTCACCCCAAAATGAACATTTTATTTTTTCAGACCTTGTTTCTGATTTATAAAATTGTTGAAAATGATTTTTAGCACCTTTACCATTTCGCTTTGGGGAAACGTGGCATATTAACTATTGCTTAAAATGCCAAAAGTTGTATATTTCTGCTCCGCAAGTAAGGCGTGGTAGAAAGTTGTAAATTTTGGCAGGAAAGAGGACTAAATTCCCAGACCGGCTCTGTGGCCTGGAAAGATTCCTGCACATCATGATTCTCTGTTTCATCATCTGTAAATCCTAGCGAACAAGAGCAGCTTTGATTGGTAGGGTTCTGATACCCAGCTCACACGGGAATCATTCAGAAAAGCTTCTTTATTCCTTTTACTAGGGGCTACGGAACAATATAAGAAATACAGTGTGGCTAATCATCCCAGGCTTAGTGGTTACTCATTTCCTTTTCCCACTTTTACTCTGTCTCCCCAGTTGTCAATAAAACCCTATACTTGTAGCCTCTTATTTGGACCAGTAGCCTTAAGTTATTCAAAGTATTTTTTTTAAATATTTCGACTTCTAAACATTTGCAAAATACGGAGAATTTTTGTATATTCATCCTCCAAGTGTTCTAAGGATAACCCCTTTTATAACCACAATAACATTTTCAAACTAGAAAAGTAACATTAATAGAAGAATATCACATAGGCTACAAAGCTTGATCGGATTTTGATGAATTTTCTGAGTGAGGGTAAGACCCAGGATCACATCTGCATTTGAACGTCATGATTCTTAGTTGTCACTTAATTCAGGACACCGCCTCTCTGTCTGCTTATGCCTTTCAAGAAGTTGACAGGTTTGAAGAAAACTTATTTTGTAGGTGCCCCTCAGTTTGATCTCATCTAATAAGTTCCTCATGATTAAGTTAAGGCTCTGAAATGATGGCAACAATACGACTGATATTGTGTCTTTCTCAGTGTGTTACATAACCGGGCACGTGATGCCAAGATGTCTCCTTACTGGCGATGCTAGATCTGGTCACTTAGTTAAGGAGTGTCTGCCAGATTTTTCTACATTAAAATTGCTTTTTTGGGGTGTTGGTGGCTCCATCGGTTAAGCTTCTGAGTCTTGATTTTGGCACAAGTCATGATCTAATGGTTCGTGGGCTCGAGCCTGTGTCAGACTCTGTGCTGACAGGACAGAGCCTGCTTGGGATTGATTCTCTCTCTCTCTCTCTCTCTCAAATAAACTTTTAAAACATTAAAATAATAAAGTTACTTTTTCTCTTTGTAATTAATGCAAATATTGTGGGTAAACTTTGAGACTTTATAAATATCCTGTTTTTCATCAAACTTTCATCCACTAGCCTTAGTACCTCAATGTTTCTTTTATATGTAATTTTTAATTTTTTAATGTTTTTTAAAAATTTATTTTTGAAAGAGAGAGAGAGACAGCGTGAGCAGGGGAGGGGCAGAGAAGGAGACACAGAATCCGAAGCAGGCTCTAGGCTCTGAGCTAGCTGTCAGCACAGAGCCTGACACAGGGCTTGAACCCACAAACCGTGAGATCATGACCTGAGCTGAAGTCGGACGCCCAACCGACTGAGCCACCCAGGTGCCCCAATTTTTAATTTTTTAAAGCTGGGGTACAGTTGGCCTACAAAGCTGTATGAATTTCACATGTCCATTGTAGTGGTTCAATAATTCTATGTGTTCTATATGTTTCTCAGCGTTCATTATGGTAGTTGTAGTTATCATCTGTTGTCTTACAATGTTGTTAAAATATTATTGACTCTACTCTCTATGCTGTACTTTAAAAAAATTAATGTTTATTTGTATTTAAGGCGGGGGGAGAACAAGCAGGCGGGAGGCAGAGAGAGAGGGAGACATAATTGGAAGCAGGCTCCAGGCTCTGAGCTGTCAGCACAGAGCCGGACAAGGTGCTCGAACCCATGAGCTGTGAGGTCATGACCTGAGCTGAAGTTGGATGCACAACCGCCTGAGCTACCCAGGCACCCCATCTATGCTGTACTTTTTATTTCAGCGATTTATTTATTTTATAACTGGAAGTTGTATCTCTTAATTGACTTCCCTATTTTGCCATCTTACCTCTCTGGTAACCACAAATTTGTCCTCTTATCAGAAACTTGTTAGTTTCTGTTTGTTTGCATGTTTGTGTCTTTTTGTCTTACTTATTTCACTTAAGATGATACCAACTAGGTCTGTCCATTTTGTTGCAAATGACAAGGTCTTGTTCCTTTTTATGTCTGAGTAATATCGCATTGTATGTATAGCACATCTTCTTTACCATTCATCTATTGATGCATATTTATGTTACTTCCATAACTTGGCTATTGTAAATAACACTGAAATGAACAGAAGGGTGAATATATATATATTTTTCAAATTAGTGTTCTCATTTCCTCTAGTTAAATACCCAATAGTGGAATTACCGGATCATATGGTGTTTCTACTTTTAAGTTTTTGAAGAGCCGCGATATTCTTTTCCATAGTAGCTGCATCAATTTACAGTCCCACCAACAGTATATGAGGATTCCTTTTCTCTACATCCTCACTAACACTTGTCATTTATGTCATATTGATACTATCCATTCAGATAGGACTAAGGTCATATCTTAGTGTGGCTTTGATTTGCATTTCCCTGATGATTTTTAATATTGAGTATTTGTTGAGGTGTCCATTGGCCATCTGTATATCTTCAATGGTAAAATGTCTATTCAAGTTATCTGCCCATATTTTAAATGGATTTTTTTTTGGTGTTGAGTTATGTATGTTCTTTATTTATTTTGGATATTAACCCCTTATTAGCTAGTTCATTTGCCAACATTTTCTGCCATTGTGTAGGTTTACCTTTTTGTTTTGTTGATAGTTTTCTTTGTTGTGGAAGCTTTTTATTTTGATGTAGTCCCAACAGTTTGTATTTGCTTTTGCTTCCCTTGCCTCACTAGATATATCTGTAAATATGTTGCTAAGAACAATGACTAGGTGAATACTGCCTATGTTTCTTCTAGCAGTTTTATGTTTTTCAGTCTTACATTTAAGTGTTTAATTGCATTTGAGTTTATTTTTGTGTATGATGTAAAAAAGTGGTTCAATTCTATTCTTTTGCATATAGCTGTCCAGTTTTTCTGGGAGCATTTATTGAAGAGACTGTGTTTTCCACATTGTATGGCCTTGCCTCCTTTGTCTTAGATTAATTGGCCAGATAATTGTGAGAGTTTTTTCCCCCCATCAGCTCTCTATTATTTATCCATACATCTGTTTTTGTGTCAGTGCCATACTGGTTTTATTATTACAGCTTTATAATATATCTTGAAAACTTGGATTGGGATACGTCCAGTTCTATTTTCTTTTCTTAAGATTGCTTTTGCTATTTGGTCTTATATAGTTCCATGCAAATTTTAGTATTTTTCATTCTAGTTCGGTGAAAAATGTTACTGATATTTTGATAGAGATTACATTAAATCTGAATATTTCTTTAGGTAGTATGGACATTTTAACAATATTAATTCTTCCAGTCCATGAGCATGGAATACCTTCTCATTTATTTTGTATCATCTTAAGGTTCTTTTATCAGTGCTTTATAGTTTTCACAGTATAGGTCTTTCACCACTTTGGTTAAGTTTATCCCTAGGTATTTTATTGTCTGTGGCACAGTTTTAAATGGGATCATTTCCTTAGTTTCTCTTTCTGCTAATTCATTATTTGTGTAACGAAATGAAACAGAGTTTGGATGTTAATTTTATATTGTGTAACTTTACTGAATTCATTTATCAGTTCTGGTAGTTTAGTGGTGGAGTCTACAGTGTTTCATTTATATAGTATCATGTCATCTGCAAATAGTGACAGTATTTCTTTTTTATTACCGATTTAGATGCCCTTTATTTCTTTTTTCGCTGATTGATAGCGGTAAGACTTCTAGCAGTATGTTGAATAAAAGTGGCAAGAGTGAACATCCTTGTCATGTTTCAGATCGTAGAAGAAAACCTGTCACTTTTTCACCATTGAGTGTGCTGTTAGTGGTGGGTTTTTCATCGATGGTCTTGTTATGTTTGTTGAGAGCTTTTATCTTAAATGTACGTTGCATTTTGTCAAATGCTTTTTCTGCATGAACCGAATTGATTATATATGGGCATTTTTTATATATTTGACTTGTGGTTACCATGGATTCACATATAACATTTTAGATGTATAGCAATCTATACATATAATGTATAGATTGAATAGATTAATGATTGCTTCTGTTCAAACACATACTAAATCCCTGTTTACTCTTCTTTCCATACTTTGTGTACATAATGTCATATTTTACATCTTTTTACTTTGTGTATCCCTTGATTAATTTTTGTAGATATAACTGATTTTACTGCTTTTGTATTTTAACTTCCATACTGGCTTTAAAAGTGATTAATCTACTGGGGCGCCCGGGTGGCTTAGTTGGTTGAGCGTCCGACTTTCGCTTGGGTCATGATCTCGCGGTTCGTGGGTTCGAGCCCCGCGTCGGGCTCTGTGCTGACTGCCAGCTCAGAGCCTGGAGCCTGTTTCAGAGTCTGTATCTCCCTCTCTCTCTGACCCTCCCCTGCTCACGCTGTGTGTGTCTCTCTCTCTCTCTGCTAGAAATAAATAAAACATTAAAAAAAAACGTGATTAATCTACTACTTTAATTATACGTTTGCTTTTATCAAACATATATGTTATCATATTTCCATAATGTTATTTAGAGCAAATTATAATAAATAATTTTCATATTATCATAAATTATCATATTTTCTTACTTCCAGTTATGACCTTTCAGTTAAAGAAATTTTTTATAAGTTTATGTGGTGGTGAACTCCTTTACCTTTTGTGTGTTTGGGAAACCTTTATTTCCCCTTCCATTCTGAGTGATCACCTTGCCAAGTAGAGTACTTTTGATTGTACGTTTTAAAAAAATGGTTTCTTTGGAGCCCTTTGAATATATCATGCCACTCCGTTCTGGCCTGCAAAGTTTCTGTTGAAAAATCAGCTGTTGGGGGCACCTGGGTGGCTTAGTCGGTTAAAAATCCCACTTTCGCTTAGGTCATGATCTCGTGGTTCGTGGGTTCGAGCCCCGCTTAGGGCTCTGTGCTGACTTCTGGCTCAGAGCCTGGAGCCTATTTCAGAGTCTGTTTCTCCCTCTCTCTCTGACCCTCCCCTGCTCACGCTGTCTCTCTCTCTTTCTCTCTCCTAGAAATAAATAAAAATTTAAAAAAAATAAAATAAAAAATAAAAAAAAAGAAAAATCAGCTGTTGGCCTTATTGGGTTTCCCTTTGTATGTAACTGCTTTTTTCTTGTTACTTTAAGGATTCTCTCTTTATCTCTCTGATTTTTGCCATTTTAATGATTATAGGTCTTAGGGTAGACCTGTTTGAGTCCATCTGGTTTGAGATTCTCTGTGTCTCCTGTATCTGGATTTTTATTTCCCCAGATTAGGCAAGTGGTTTTTTTTAGCTATTATGTCTTCAAATAAGTTTTTTGCCCTCTTCTCTTTTTCTTCTTCTGGGTCCCTATAATGCAAATGTTATTATGCTTGATAATATCTTAGAAGCCCCTTAACCTATTCACATTTTTTATTCTTTTTTTTTTCTTTTTGTTGTTCAACTTGGTTGCTTTTCATTACCCTGTCTTCTAGTTCACTGATCTGTTCTGCATCCTCTCATCTTCTGTTGATTCTCTCTAGTGTATTTTTTATCTCACCATTGACTGGTTAATTTTTTTTTTTCTATCTCCTTGTTGAAGTTCTCACTGACCTCAGGCACTCTTCTTTCAAGTCCAGTGAGTATCTTTATCACAATTACTTTGAACTCTTCATCAGGCATATTGCTTACCTCCTTTAGCTTTTCCTATGATTTTGTCTTGTTCTTTCTTTTGTCCATATTCCTTTGTCTCTTCATTTTATCTGGCTCTGTATTTGTTTCTACGTATTATATAGCTCAGCTATGTCTCCTGGTCTTGCAAGTAGTTGTATTGTGTAGACGAGGTCCTGTGGTGCCCGACAGTGCAATCCCACCCTGGTCATCATAATGAGGCACTCCAGGGGTATTCCCTGTGTGGACTGGGTGTGACTTCCTGTTGTGGCTGAGCCATGATTGATTTGGGCATGCTTGTGGGTGGGGTTTGACTATAGCCCAGGAGGCTGAGGTGACCGCCTTTGCTTACTGTGTGTGCACTGGGTTGGGTTTGTTCCCTGGACTGTTGAGAGGCTGACAGCAGCCACCGGGGGGCTCACTGATGGGTGGGGCCAGAGCCCAGCCGGGCTATGTACAATGAAACACCGCAACACTTGTTGGTACACCGAAAAGCATGGTTTGCTCTTTGTGCAGCATGTAAGAGGCCCAGCTGCAGGAACTGCAGGCTTGCTGGTGTGTGGGATTATTTTCTCTCCTGCCCAGAGCAAGAGACATTTGGGAAACACACTGGTACCAGCTGAGGCTATCTTCCGGAGGTGGTGGGGCACGAGACAGTTTGGGCCTCTGCCAAGGTAGGAAGGTTGATCTGCAGAATGCTGGGGTGGGGCACACAGTATTAGCAAGAAATATGGAGAGTGTTAGAACTGACTTCTGCAAACATACTACTATCTAGGCTGGAGGAGGGTAAGAAAAATGATGCCCACCAGCATATTTATTCCTAGAGAAATCTCTTGCAGATCCCTGGCCCTCTGGCTCACATTGTAAAATTAATCAATAAATCTTTGGGTATACCCTAGGCACTTTTCAGACTCTCACTTTTGTGCTGTGTCTTGGACCATGTCATGCCGTGTGCTGGCTCTTTAAGGGCAGAGACCCTGTCCTCTCACCAACTGTCTGTCATGGAGTTAAACCTACTAATTTGTAAAGCTCCTGGATTTAAGCCCTGCTGCTTTTCAAGGCCAGACATTATGAGAATGCATCTCCTCATTGCAAATCCCCAGTGCCAGGGACACATGTGGGGTCGCTCCTCTTGCTCCTCCGTGTTTGTTAGGTCTCTCCCAGTTGTGGTTAGTCATGTCGGGAGTTTGGTTCCCACATGTGTGTGCCCATCCTATCCTTTTTCAATATGGACTTGTCTCTAAAATTAGCTGTGGAAGATCCATTCTGCCAGTCTTCTGGTCATTTTGAGAGTTATTTACACAGATGAAGTTGTTACCGTTGTATATCATGGGGTGAAGTGAGATCAGAATCTTCCTAGTTCGCCATCTTCCTATTTACTTATGTACATTGATATTTCTAGCTCGCAACAATCAGTACCATTGTGTTTGCCGAAGGGTGATTTTTATGTTTCCATCATTTGTTTGATGTGTATTAATTGGCATTTAACTATAGGTGACAGTTTTGTCTTCTTCCCATTTATTATTTATGTGAGTATACACTCATGGATATTTGTTTCAGTACATGGGTTACAAATCATTGCTATCGTTATTTATTTTGTTGCTTAAATTGCCCCTTATTTTTCCAGCGGTAGTCCCTTTAAATTAGCTCTTCTGTCCTTTAGATATGTTCTGATAATTTTTTGAACACTGTCATTCATTTTGTCTCTAACAGATATCTCAGGGTTTTCTTCTACTTCTCTCGCCTCAGCCCCGGAGTCAGTCAATTCCAAAAGGAACTCTGATATCTCTTATTGGAGAGTGCTATTTATAATCAAAGTCTGGGTGCTAAATGTGCTCCTTGTTATTGGCATGTCATTGCTTCTAGACTACTTTAGGAGTCAGTTAGGCGATGATTGTATATAAGCCAGCAAGCACACATGTATATGTTCGTTTGCTTTCTTTCTTTGCTTCTTTCTTCCTATAATCTATCAATCAATTATCTATCAATCTAATTCTATGCATCCATTTATGTTTCTTTCTATCTTTTTTCATCTATCCATCCATCATCTAGCTATAAAGTTGAGTTCATCCTGATAACTCTTGCAGTCATCTAGCACCACAGATTCATCTTTTTCTACTCTTTTTCCTTATTTGTATCACCTTTTTCCATCACTGAGAAACATAGCTGTCATTATCCAAAATATATTGAATGACTTTCTAATAGATACACATAAAGTACTTTAATAATTGGTAAACCATATACCTGTGAAAACCAAATTTACTAACTAGATCACAATGTTTATGTATAGGTCTTTGTTTTTAGCCTTGCAATATACAGTCAAAAGGATTGTGTTTCCTATTAGTTTGGTTAGCTATTTTTCCTTCCTTCCCAATTCTTTTGTAGTCATGTTGTGCATTTGTAATAAACTTAAGTCTGTGTGTTACACCTTGAGTTCCAATATGGGTTGTTCTCATATCCTCAGTGATTGTATTTATTTTTATGTATGTAAATATTACCATTGTCCTATATATTAGAGCTATTCAAAAAAGTATATTCAAAGAAGTGTATGTGTCTCCTCAATCCTTCTCCCTCATTCCTATTCACCTATTCGACCTTTTCCCAACAAGCCTCTGTAGATAGCCATTCTCATCAATCATCAGTTGATCGTGTTTATATTTCCTTTTTCTCAAAGGATATAATACATGTACATTTTCTTATTTTATATTTTTCTTATATACACAGCTATATTATATACATATAGATATATAAACATATGTGTGTTTAATAATATATCCTGAAAATTACTCCTTATCAGATGCTAGAAAATTTTCTTCTTATGTATGAATATATATGTATGTATATTTCTATCGCACTATATTCTGCTTTGTGGATGTAGTGTGGATGTATAAATGAACCATAGTTTATTCACACACTCTTACCAATGCTTCTGAGGTTATATCCAATATTTTACANAGTAAATTTCCAGAAATGAGAGTGATGGGTAAAAAGAAAACGTTGCATATAGTTTTCTTAGATATTTCAATTTAGCCATTTTAAAAGGATTTTAAATTAAATCCCTCTTTGGAAGAAATATGATAGTTTCTTCACAAATTTAGAATGTCCTAATACTCCTTTTTTCCTTGTTAGTCCTACATCTGTTGATTGAACAAAATACTGTAAGGGTTATGTTTACATAACTCTGTATCACTTATATAACTATGCTGGGTTATGTAAGTGAAACATAAATGTCTTCTCAGCTATAAAAATTTACTTCCCCTCCCTAGGCTAATAATGGAAAATCATGGTTTTTATTGCTGGAATTATTTTCAATACTATTACTTGTACACATTTTTAGAATACCTAGCCTTTGCTACACTTCAAAAATATAATTTTTAATTTCTCATTTCAACTTCAATAATATTACCCAAATTTCTATATAATATATATTTAATCTTCAGATGCTATATCATTTTTCTTTCAATATTTTTAAATATTAAGAGATTGTTGCCAGTTAACAAAATAATGAATGAGACAGAAGACTTGAACAGACATCTCACCAAAAAGGACATATAAATGACAAACAAACATATAGAAGTATTCTCTTTATCATATATCATTAGGAAAATAAAAAATTTAAATGACAGATACCACTAAAACCTATTAGAATGGCCAAAATAAAAAAATCACTGAAAATCTTATTGATAAGGCATTTTAACAATAGGAACTCTCATTCATTGCTGGTGGGAATGAAAATTGATCAGACTACTTTGGAATAAAGCTTGTCAGTTTCTCACAAAACTAAACATATTTTTACCATACGGTCTACCCACTGGACTCCTTGGCATTTACCTAGTTGAGTTAAAAGCGTGTCCACACACACACAAAAAAAACTGCACATGGATGTTTATATACTTTATTGGTAATTATCAAAACTTAGAGCAACCCAGATATCTTTTGGTAGGTGATAAATGGATAAACACTATGCTTTATCCAGACAATGGAATACTATTCTGTGCTAAAAATAAATGGGTTATCAAACCATAAAATACATAATGGAAACTTAAATGCATATTACTAAGTAAAAGAAGCCAATCTGAGAAAGCCCCATACTGTATTATTACAACTGTATGAAATTCTGTAAACGGCAAAACTTATGTAGATAGTAAAATGGTTAGTAGTTATTGAGGGTCAAGGAGGGGGGAGGGATAAATACAGCACAGAGGATTTTCAGGATATTGAAGTATTATGACACTAGAATTGCAGAATCATGTCATCATAGACTGGTCGAAACCCATAGAATGTACATCATAACACCAAGAATGAACCCTAATGTAAACTAGGGGTTTTGGGTACTGATAATGTGCCAATTTGTAGGTTCATTGATCCCAACAAATGTACCATCTGGTGGGGGTGTTGATAATAGGGGACCTGTGCGTGTGTGAGAGGAACAGGGTATATCTGAGAACTTTCTGTACTTTATGCTCAATTTCGCTGTGAATCTAAAACTGCTCTAAAACATAAAGCCTATTTAAAATTTGGGGAATAAAAGGTTACTGCGAGAAGATTTCCACTTCTATCATGGGGTGTCAGCACCTCTATGAATTCTCTCCCTAGTGAAACAACCGTATCTGATAAAAATTAGCAGAAAGAAAGAAAGAGAGAGAGAAAGAAAGAAAGAAAGAAAGAAAGAAAGAAAGAAAGAAAGAAAGAAAGAAAGAAAGAAAGAAAGAAAGAAAAAAGAACGAAAGAGAAAAGAAAAAAGTATTTAGAGTCTTTGGAAATTGTTATAAAAGCATACAGCACATGAAGAAACATTTACTCAATGATTTTCTGGGGTACTAGAACCACAATCTATCCCTCCTCTCAACTCAAGCTCCATACTATATGAGGGTGGCTAAGAACATGCAGCTCTGTCTCTCCTCGGGTCCCAGTCAAGCCGTATGATATCTCAGTGGTACAGGCATCAACATTTGTCATCTGGCCCAGCTCTGTTGCAGAGGTTCTATTCCTGGCTAGTGTAGCTGAGAGATCAAGGGCTTCTACCCTCATTGAGTTCTCACTCATTGGGTAACACATCTACTCCAGATGAGGCAAGCCAGGAATACTGGGACCACAGTCATCTTTACCCCAACTTGCACGTAGGGTGGAGCTTTTATTCTAATCTGAGAATCTTTGACACTATTTTCACTTCCTAAACGTCCTTCTCATGAAGCAGGGGATCACTGTGACAGAAGTAGACCTCTATTTATACCTCCGGCTTTAGATTCAGTTAGAGATTTTCCCTAGGAAAGAGGCAGGACATAAGCACAGAGACTTTCAGTGTTCTCTCCAGAGGAATGAAATTCATTCAAAATAGAATGTGGTGAAGTTCATGCATAGGTGAGCTCCCACATACAATGTAAAGTTTGTTAGAAAACAATTAAGATGGGGGCTTCATAAGAACAACAGGCTACCATGTGGGGCAAATAGATTACCAGAGAGAACAAGAAAAAGAGATAGTGAAAAAGAGGCATACTGAGAAAAAGACACACACACACACACACACACACACACACACACACCAAAAATACAAAGACTGTCCTGAAAAAGTATGCTTGCAAAAAGGCCAGATTTAGTTGGATAGGATCATGGAGCAATCTGCTCCTCAGGATGTTAACAAAAATATTAGAGAAATTACCTGGCAACTAGTCAGCCGAAACCTTGGATATGATTTCAACAGATCAGGGGCAAAGGCAGTCAAAGAGTTCCCTTCTAGAACCACCAGAGTGACTGCCCATGCCTCCACCCTTTGAGGAGAAACATGGACTTAGCACTCGATAGAAAATAGTACTCAGTTAAATATCCAGCCCGTCACTGAGCAAAAAACAAGCAAACAAAACAACAGCAACCAGCCCATGGTGGAAGGAATCCATTTTCAAAGACATTACACATTTCACAAAACAGAAAGAAAAAAACAAAGAGAAATTACTAGACCCTCAGAGATAGGTGGGATACTCTTAGCCACAGAAACATGCTTATAGTAAGAGTACCAGGAGAGGGGGGAAATGTGCAGAATAATCTTTTCAAATAATGGCAGATGTTTTCCTACCAAAACTCAATGAGTTTCAAGTAGAAAAACACCTACGGATCCACAACTGACACATAATAGTAAAAATGTAAACCTAAGACAAAGAAATAGATTTTAAAGCATTAAGATAGACAGAAAAGGCAATCAAAACTAAGATAAACAGCTGATTTATCAGAAGTAAGAAGCCAAAGTTAGTAGAATAATATATTCACAGGGCTAAAGAAGAAAATACTATCAACCAAGAGTCTTATGTCCAGCTAAACTATCCTTTAGAAATGAAAGTGAAATAAAGTCATGTACAGATAAATTGAAAATAAGAGAATGTGTTGCTCTCAGACAGACCTTATAATACACTCTAAAAGAAGTTCTTTACACTGAAAGCAAATGACTCCGTGTAGTATTTCAAATAATAATAAAAGCAAAGGAAAATTGGTAAAGATTATAAATATTTATAAAAGTTACCATAAATGTACATTTCTTCTCCTTTTATTCCTAATGAGTTTAAAACTAAATTTTATAAAACAACATGTGAACAATTGTATTTTTGAATTTGAACTTTATACAAGTGTAGCATTTTGACAGTAAGAACACAATTAAGGTAGGTTGGGCACAGCTGTGTTGGAGTAAGGAAATGACATCATATGATAAATCAACATACAATAACAGGAGAAGAAAACCAAAAGTTTTGAGTAAGGAGTTTAATATAACAAGTTCTATAAATATATGTATTTTTTCTGAGCTTCTTTAAGTTTAAAAGAAGCTATAAAATTTTATTAATTTATATTAAGTAAATGTGTTTTGTTGGATAATCTTACATAAAAATAATCACATGAAAACACAAGAGAGGGAATAGAACTATATAGGAACAACACTTATTTATCTGACTATATATAAGATAGTATAAATCTGAAGTAGAGGCTGATACGTTACTATATGTGTAGTAAGTCCTAGGGAAAACAATGAGAATATAACTCCAAAGGACATCAGTAAAGGCATTAAAGTCTTATAAGAGAAAATATTAGCTTAATACAAAAGAGAGCAGTAAAGTATGAGTGAGGGAACAAAAATGGGATGTATACAATAAATAAAATGCCAGATTTAAATCCAAGTAATCATTAAATAGAGTTCAATGGAAATAGATTAAATAATCTAATTAAAACAGGTTGTTGGATTGGATTAAAAAATAAGACCCAACTATAATGTATCCAGGAGATGCACTTTAGGTACAAAGATACAAATATATTAAAGTAAAGGGACAAAAATGATTGATCAAGAAAGTAGCAAATATAGAATGACTATACTAATATCATAGAGAATAGACTGTAAAATAGAAATTTTACTAGAGATAAAGTGGGGCTTTTTAAAATGATAACATTGTCAATCAGAAATATAATTATAAACATATACACACCCAACAACAGCGCCGCATATACACAGAGCAAAAGTTAACAGAACTGAAGGGCAGAAACACACAACTCAAAAATGATAGTTGGAAGCTTCAATAACCCAGTTTCAACAATGAATAAAACAACTAGGCAAAATATCATGAAGAAATTAGAGGACTTGAATAACACTATAAATTATCTACATGTAAAAAAATACTTACAGAGCTATCCAACGAACAATTGAACACACATTTTTATCTTTTGTATGTGAAATAGTCTCCAGAATAAACCACATATTAGGTCATAAAACAAGCCCGAATAAATGTAAATGGCTTAAAATGATTAAAAATATGTTCTCTAACTACAGTGTAATTGAATTAAATACCAATGATAGAAAATTTTTTTGGCAAATTCACAAATGTTTGAAAATTACACAACACATACCTAAAGAAGTAATAAATAAGGGGGTGCCTGGGTGACTCAGTGGGTTTCATTCTTCAATTTAGCTCGTCATGATCTCATGGTTTGTGATATCAAGTCCTGTGTCAGGCTCTTTCCTGACAGCTCAGAGCCTGGAGTCTGCTTTGGATTCTGTCTCCCTCTCTCTCTGCCCTTCCCCCCTCATATTCACCTCTCTCTCTCTCTATCTTGAAAATTTTTTAAAAATTATAAAAGTAATGAAGAAGAAATCATAAAGGAAAACACAAAACACTTTGAGATATCTGCTAATATAGGTACAAAATACCATAACTCAAGGGACTCACCAAAACTAGAACTACCTTATGATGCATCAATTGCACTACTAGGTATTTATCCAAAAAATACA
Source organism: Crocuta crocuta (assembly GCF_008692635.1). NCBI lineage: Eukaryota > Metazoa > Chordata > Mammalia > Carnivora > Hyaenidae > Crocuta > Crocuta crocuta. The sequence continues at coordinate 502,362 of NW_027527611.1, forward strand.
AAAATACTAATTCAAAGGGATATGTGCACCTTGATGTTTATAAGCAGCATGATCTGAATAGCCAAGTTATGGAGACAGCCCAAGTGTCCATCGACTGATGAATATATAAGGATGAAGTGTTGTGTGTGTATGTGTGTGTATGTGTTTATAGATAGATAGAAAGAAGACAGACAGACAGATAGATAGATAGATACTCAGCCATAAAATAGAATGAAATCTTGGCGTTTGCAATGACATAGATGGAGCCAGAGAGTATTATGCTAAGTGAAATAAGTCAATCAGAGAAAGACAAATACCATACGATTTCACTCATATGTGGAATTTAAGAAACAAAACAAAGGAGAAAAGAGAAGAAAAAAGAGAGGGAGACAAATCAAGAAACAGATTTTTTTTTTTTTTTAAATTTTAGAGAGAAAGCAGAGGAGCATGGAGCTCGATTTCACAAGTCGGGGATCATGACCTGAGCCAAAATCAAGAGTCAGATGCTAAGCTGAGAAAGCCACCCAGGTGTCCCAAGAAACAGACTCTTAACTATAGAGAACAAACTTATGGTCTTCAGAGGGGTGATGGGTGGTGGGATGGGGGAAAGAGAGGGTGGGGTTAAGGAATGCAGTTGCGATAAGCTCTGACTGGGTGGAGTCTGGAAATGTTCAATTAGTATATTGTACACCTGAAACTAATTATACTGTATGCTGACTGACTAGAATTAAAATAAAAATATTTTTAAAAATTAAAAAAAAAAAAACATAAAGCAGGGCCCATAGGGAGAATTATAGGTATAAATATCTATGTGTAAGAGAAGAAAACTCTCAAGTCAAGAACCTAACCTTCCACTACTTAAGACATTGGAATCAGAAGAACAAGCTAAACTTAAGCAAGAAGGAGAAAAGAAATACTAAGATTAGAGCAGAAATTAGCAAAATAGAGAATACAAAGCTAATGTAGGAGATGAGCAAAGACCAAAGTTCATTCTTTGAAATCAACAAAATTGAAAAAAAATAGTTTCCAATGAATGCTGCTAGAAGACACAAATTACATAAATCAGAATGAGAGAAGAGATACTGACCTTACAATAAATAAAAAAGGTTCTCAGAGAATATTGACCAATTTATGCAATCAAATCAGATAATTTAGATGAAATAAAATTGTTTTAAAAACCTAGAAAGACATAGAATACCAGAAATGAATTAAGAATAAATAGGAAATCTGAATAGATTTATACAATATAATATGTTTTTGATGAATAATAAAAATATTTATCAGGGTGCCTGGGTGGCTCAGGTGGTTAAGCATCAGACTTAACCTAGAAAGACACAACATACCAAAAATGAATTAAGAATAAACAGAAAATCTGAATAGATGTACACAATGTAATATGTTTTCATGAGTAATAAAAATATTTATCAGGGCGCCTGAGTGGATCAGTTGGTCAGACTTCAGCTCAGGTCATGATCTCCTGGTTTGTGGGTTCGAGCCCTGTGTCAGGCTCTGTGCTGGCAGCTCAGAGCCTGGAGCCTGCTTCAGATTCTGTCTCCCTCTCTCTCTAGTCCTACCCTGCTGACTCTCTCTCTCTCTCTCTCTCTCTCTCTCTCTCTCTCAAAAGTGAATCAATGAATTAAAAAAATTAATTATCTAAAGTGGAAAGCCCAGGCCTAAATAACTTCACTAGTGAGTTTTACCTAACATTTAAAACAGAGTTAATATTAACTCTTCAAAACTCTTCCAAAAATATGAGTAGGAACACTTTCCATTTCTTCTTATAAAGTTAGTATAAGCCTTCATATAAGTATATGTATTTAGTAGACCAAAGAAAAATGAGAATATCACAAAGAAAGACATCTGCAGACTGTTATCACTTATGAAGATAAATTAAAACTTCTTCAATGAAATATTAGCAAGACAAATCCAGCAACATGTAGAAAGGATTATATATCATGCAAAAAGTAGAAGCGAGATTGATTTAAGATACAAAATCAATTAGTGTAATTTATTATATTAATAGAACAAAAGACAAAAGCCACATGACCATCTCAAAAGAGGCAGGAAAAGCATTTGTAACTATCCACCACTCTATGTTAAAAGTACTCGACACAGTCGGAGTAGGAGGGATCTTTTTCAACTTGATAAAGGATATCTAGAAAAATGGCATAGTTAACATCATACATAATGTTGAAATACTGATTATTTATCCCTGAGATCAAGAACAATGGGACTCCTGGGTGACTCAGTTAGTTGAGTGTCCTACTCTTCATTTAGGCTCAGGTCATGATCTCACAGCTTTGTGAGTCCGAGCCCCTGTCAGGCTCTGCACTGGCAGTGTGGGGCTTGCTTGGGATTCCTTCTCCCTCTGTATCTGCACTTCCCCTACTCATGCTGTCTCTGTTTCTCTCAAGTACATAAATAAACTTTAAAAAAAGAAATAAGACACTCTTGCTATATCTTTTCAGTATTATCTTGGGCATTTTAGCTAGTATCATTAGGAAAGTAAATGAGAGAAAAGGCATCCAGACTGGAGAGAAAGAAGTTGAACCATCTCTAACTGCAGAGAATGCACTCTTGTATATGGAAAATTCTAAGAAATCTAATAAATAATTAGAACTAATAATCAAGTTCATCAAGCTTTCAGGGTACAAGATAAAAATCTAAAAATTATTTTTAATATTTATAATGAACACTCTGAAAATAAAATTAAGAATATAATTGCATGTACAGCTCCTTTTTAAAAAGTAAATACTGAGTAATTATTTTAACATAAGAAGTTCTAACTCATACTCTGAAAAATTCAAACTATTTATAATGAAAAAATTAAGAAGACCTAAGTAAATTGGATGAAATTCCATGTTCTTGGATCAAAAGTCATAAGGTTAACAGTCAATATCCTCAACTGAATTACATCTTCTGTGGTGCATCCATGAAAATCCCAGCTTCTTTTTGGAAATTAACAGACTTATCTTAAAATTTGTGTGAAAATTCAAGGGACCCAGAATATTCAAAATAGTCTTGAGGAAGGAGAGCTCAGTTGTAAAATTGTACTAGATTTCCCAAACCTACTACATAGCTGTAAGCAACACAGCATTGTACTGATATAAAGACAGACACACAAATCCAAGGAATAAAACTGAGGGTCTAAAAATAAACCTTCACGTTTATGGTCAATTGATTTCTAGAAGACTGCCAAGAGAAGTCAGTGGGGGAAATAATAGTCTTCTCAAAAATGCTGTTGGAAGAACTCGATATATACTTGTAAAAAATGAAGTTGGATCCCTACTCAATGGAATATACAAAAAAAAAAATTGCAAAATGGATCAATGACCTAAATGTAAGAGCTAGAAGTATGAGACTTTTACAAATAAAACAAAAACACTAATCTTTATGACCACGGAGAAAGCAATGATTGATATATAAATGAGACCTCTAAAATTTAAACCTTTGGTGCGACAAAGGACATCATCAAAAATAGAAGAAGACAAGTTACAGAATGGAAAATTTTACAAGTTATGTATCTGAGACTTTCACCCAGAATACATGAAGAATTCTTACAGTTCAGCAATAAGAAAGCAATCAAATTTTTAAATGGGCAAAGAATCTGTATAGGCAATGCTCTAAGTAATATATACAAAAAGTCAATAATCATCTGAGAAGCTATTCAACATCATTAGCCATCAGACAATTGCAAATCAAAATCATAATGTGACACCACTTAACATTCACTAGTCTACTTTATTAAAAATATAGATAAAAACAAAAGTTATAGAAGATTGAAAAAATTGGAGGCCTTTCACACTGGTGGTGGGAATATAAAATGTAGCAATGTCATTGGAAAACAGCCTGACAGTTTTTCAAAATATGAAACATAGAGTCACCATTTGATCCAGGAATTACATTCCTAAGTATATGTCCAGAAGAAGTGATGAAAAGATTTGCCCATGCAAAATTTCCTACATGAATATTCATAACAGCATTATTCATAATGGCCCAAAGTGGAAATCCCAATTGTCTATCAACTGATAAAGGCATAAAGAAAAGGTGGCATCTCTTTACAATGGGATAGTATTCTGCAGTGAAAAGGTATGAAGTCCTGATACATGTTACAACATGAACAAATCCTAAAAATATGATACAAAGTGAAGGAAGACAGTTCATAGAATACCATATATTATGTGATTCCAAATACGAAGTGCCCTGAATTGGCAAATGTATAGATGCAGAAATACGGTTGTCAAGGGCTGGAGGGAGAGGAGAAAGGACGTTAAGTGCTAATGGTTATGGGGGTTCTTTCTGTGGTGATAAAAATATTCAAAATTATATTTTAGTGATGAGGTGCATCTCAGTATACTGACAACTATAGAAGTATACAAGTTAAATAGTGAATGTTCTGTGTAAATTAGATCTTGTTATATTTATTAATTAAAAATTTTTAATGTTTATTTTTAGAGAGAGAAACAGAGACAGAGCATGAGTGGGGGAGGGGCAGAGAGAGAAGGAGACACAGAATCCGCAAAAGGTTCCAGGTTCTGATCTGTCAGCACAGAGCCTGACACGGGCCTTGAACTCACGGACCGAGAGATCATGACCTGAGCCCAAGTCGGATGCTTAATCGACTGAGCCAACCGGATGTCCCATAATTATATTTAAATAAAAGTGCTCTACCTATGTCTTCATATGTATGTCGATATGCCTCTCTCTTTCATGTCACTACTCTTTTTATCTGATCATTGTTAGAAACCCACCATTCCACTCTGGTAGACACCACAGTCCACAAGTGTTCTCTAAGACAAAATCATGCATTTTTGTAAAGGGAAAATGACAATGCACAACGTAATGCTGAATTTTAAAATGTGCGTAATTTTTTTTTTTACTGTAACATCTTTGATCTGATTAAAGTTTTTACAGGATACTGTTCCCAAGAAATGTATAGCATTCTAACAAAGGTGTTGCTGTCTTATAGGAAAGGACTCTGAGTGAACTGCTACTCCCCACTTCTTTTATAGCATGTTTAAGCTGACTTTTAGCATTTTTAGCCATTGCTGACTCCCAGGCTTTACCTATGTAATCTAGTCGCAGATCTGCCACTGGACAATTTCCTCTCTTTCCTTTTCTTTCTTCCTTCAAATTCTTATTTTCAAATATTTAAGTCAAATTTAAGGACATTTTTCCCCCTTACTTTTTACATAGAAAAAAGAAAAAAGAAAAGAGGAGGGAGGCTCTGGTCCAAGGCATTCTAAATGTAAAAACAAATGATTATAATTCTATTATAAAGATGTTTCCTTCTGGTTCTCTTAAAAAATAGTCGGCACACTCTACTTGGGTGGTTTGCAGAGTTTATAAAATTGTCCTTAGAGCACGGTAAGCATAGGGGATGGTGGGATGCAGATCGGGTCTTATCCTATCCCTGGGGCTGAAGTTTCAAAGGGAATGTGGGCTTGAGGGGCACCTGGGCGGCTCAATTGTTTAAGCATCTGACTCTTGATTTTGGCTCAGGTCATGATCTCAGGGTTCATGAGTTCAAGCCCTGTGTCAGGCTCCATGCTTACAGTACAGGCCCTGCTTAGGATTCTCTCTCACTCTCTGTGCCTCCCTTGCTCACAAAATAAATTAATAAACTTTAAAAAAGTCATTGAAAAAACCAAACAGAACAAAAGGATGTCTAAATTGTGATACCTTATCTTTTAATCATAGATCCCCAATAATTTTATCCCATGCAATTAAGGAATAAACCACTACTGTGTACTTTTTTCTCCAAATATCAAATGGATGGGATGAGGTTACATAAGAACTTAAAAGATGCCTTATTTATTTAGACCTTTGTCTAGAGATTTGTTTTATTTACTAAATATAATTAGATAATTAAACATGAATTTATTTTTTAATGTTTTATTTATTTCTGAGACAGACAGCATGAGTAGGGGAGGGTCAGAGACAGGGAGACACAGAATTTGAAACAGGCCCTAGGCTCTGAGCTAGCTGTCAGCACAGAGCCCGACTCGGGGCTCGAACCCATGAACTGTGAAATCATGACCTGAGCTGAAGTCGGATGCTCAACCGACTGAGCCACCCAGGCGCCCCTAAACATGAATTTATTAAATGAGTTTGAGCTTTTAAAATACCATGCTGAGGGATGAATGAGATTTTTTTAAAAAAGTGTAGCATCTATTTCTGATACCAAAGAGACTAACACTGCAGCAAGAATGTACTATAGTTAGGGAAATAAGATTGACAGATGATAGGTGAATAGATAGGTAGATACAGAGATACAGAGATAGATGCAGAGATGTATGCTAGATACACTATTTCAACTATTTATCAATTTGCCTCCTCACTAAGTAGCTATCCAGTCCCTGTAGTGTATTAGTTACTGTGCATTAAAGATAATTCGTGGTCACTGTGTTTATGGAGTAAACAGTCCAGTATGAGTTCATAAAGAGACACACATATTGGTGATTCACTGAGAAGTACACAAATATTGATAAGACACTGAGAAGTACTCAAGTCCTTTGTACAACATAGTATTCACATAATATCCATGGCGAACTGCTAAATCTAGAAACTAAAAGTAAAATATGATTCAATCTGGATTCTAAAAATTCTAGTGGTCCTATTAATAGAAGTATATCAATGTGGGCTGGAATAGCTGGCGAAGTTCTCTAGAAAAAGCGCTGGGATCTGAGCCCTGAAAAATGGGAAGATTTGAAGAGGTGGGAAGGAAAAAGAACTTTGCTATTCATCTTAGGAATAGTGAGACTATGGATTTTTGGCTCCTGGTGGGTGTTCAGTGAGTCCAAAGATAATAAATAAGGAAAGCCTTGTTTTGACAAAAATTTCAACAAAACTTAAAACTTAATTTTGCTTACAGTAAGGTAAATACCAAAAAAGAAATGAATAAGTTGAAGGGCAAAGATTTGTTTCAAGTTATTATGAATTATACTGTGTACTATGGTAGGTATGAGGCTACTGTAGATACCTGTGTAGTACTTGTACTTAGCAGAGTGGCCGCCACAGACACTACAGAAAAGAGCCTTTCCACCGCCATTTCCAACAGCTGTACTAGATTACATCAAAGTACGCACATCTAAAATCGAGTATAGACAATATGAGCCTTGGGAAGGGAAGGATGTGGCTATTTACTGAAGAGGATTTCAGAGTATGGGAATGAGAAGTAAGGTAGTCTCTCTGTATGAAAGAATTCATGGGATGAGGGACACCATGGGAAGTCTCTCTCATTTCAAGCAACATCTTCAACTCAAAAGTCAAGATTAAGGCACACAATGATATGCTAATCACCCCTCTTTTTGAAGCAGACAACTGTTTTCCTGCTCAGTGACACACACATTTCAAAGTAAATTTGCCTCTCTTTGAGGTAGTGGATGAGTTTGCAGTGGAATCATTGTTACCGGAGATCCCCAAAGCTCACCTCACCTGTTTACCCATCCCTTGGTACCCTCTGCACAGAATGAGTATCTCTGAAAACTGAGCCTGATGTGTTCTTCTCTTAAATCTCTCCTGAAAGAGGAATCTGACTGTGATCAAACAGGAAGCAGCAGAGTCTCTTAGATCATATTAATAAGATTACAATTACTAAAAGTCATTAGTCCAAGGGAAAGGAAAATAAAAGTTAATTCTAAAGCCTGAAATAAATCAGTCAGGACATGGTTTAGCTATCGTGTTTTTTTCACCAAAGGGAATGAACCTCAACAAAAACCAAGTTTGACTTGGATCGTTCATGAGATGAGAGCCAGAATACGGAGAACATAGGGGCTTTATTAATTTGTGCTTCTGTCACATGTGCTGTCTGTTCCCTGTGATATCAAGAGTTCATTTGACTCAGAGTGTATTCTGTCCTGATTCTCTTCCTAGTTTCTCTTGGCCGGTTGGTCTAGATTTCCCATGCTACTCCCTTAAATGGTGTTACTCCTCCAGCTTCAATCTTACCTTTATTTTCTTCTTGTTTTATAGACTCTCCCTGGAAATTGTATTCACTTCCTTGTAAGCACATTCCAGTTCTGTATCTCTTCTTCTTCTCTCCACCGTGGATTATACATTCAAGGTTCCAGCTTCACAGAAGCTCAGGTCCATCTTCCAAATTTGCTCCCAATGTTTTTTCTTTGATATCAATGAATTGTATTGAGTCTCAGCAGTAACCCGAGTTAGATCTAGTCCTAACTCTTTCTTCCCCCTCAGTTTACAACTCAAATTGCCTCTCAAGTCTCACCAAATATATCTTCTGCACATTTCGTGAAAACATCTCCTCTGTTCTGTTTCCTCAGTTACTCCACTGGTTGAGATACTCACCTCTTTTCCAAGATGATTAGTCATCTTCTCACTGATTTCTTCCTGCCTGCATTTTCTTCTTCCTTTGGTGCATTTCTATTCTACTACCGTATTTTTAAAGTGTATTATTTATTTTTTGGGGGGGGGGCATAGAGAGAGGGAGCGAGAGACTCCCAAGCAGTCTCTGGGCTGAAACTCACATAGGGCTCTGGTACATGAACTGTGTGATCGTGACCTGAACCAAAATCAAGAATTGGATGTTCAACTGACTGAGACACCCAGATGCCCTTTGCTACCATATTTTTAAATCCAAATTATAGTAACTATATTATGTTCTTGTTTATGAGTATTTTTGGGTGTCTGTCACATCAGGTTGTGTCACTTCAACCCATGAAATCTTCTCTCAAATTGAGATCCCACTACTTGCTTTTACGTGACCTATGCCCCGTCACTACACATTCTCTGTTTCTCCTCATATTTTGATGAGCCCTCCCTACAATTTTTACTCCCTCTGCTTGAAACATCCTCACCATCCGTGTGTCTAAGTCATGACTTCTCATCTTTCAGATCTCTGTGACATTTAAACAAATTCCTCCTCTGCACTGATTTTCAGATTCATGTGGGTGGTATAAATTCAAACTATGATCGTAAAATCAACAAATTCTCTGTGGGCATTTCCTATGTGATATACACTGCTGTGTGCTATCTGAGATATGCTAATTGTATAAAATACAGAGCAGAAGACCTTACACAAATAACAAAATTTACTATAACATTTTGCTAGTAGCTTCCCTGATTCGGATCGAAATGGTGCTCTCTCTTGTATGCTGTCTCATTTTTCTAACCATCATTTAATTAAATTCTTGGAAAGTATAGAATAAAAGGTAAACAAAAATCACTAGGATCATATTTTTGAGAAATAATGATTCTGTACCATTTTCTATCCATATATATATGGATATATATATATGTGTATGTATGTGTGTATGTATATATGTGTGTATAACACCCAGTGTTATACACCCAACAAGCGCTCCCCTTAATGCCCATCACCCATTTAACCCACCCTCATCAACCCTCAGTTTTTTCCTGTATTTAAAAGTCTCTTATGATTTGTGTTCCTCTCTGCTTTTATCTTATTTTTCCTTTCCTTTCCCTATGATCATCTGTTAAGTTTCTCAAGTTCCACATATGAATGAAATCTGCAATAGCTTTCTCTGACTGACTTATTTTATTTAGCATAATACCCTCCAGTTCCATACACGTTGTTGCAAATGGCAAGATTTCATTCTTTTTCATCACTGAGTGGTATTTCATATTGTGTGTGTGTGTTTACATATATACATATATATACGTATATATGTATGTATGTATATATGTATACACACTACATCTTCTTAATCCATTCATCAGTTGATAGACATTTGGACTCTTTCCATAATTTGGCTTTTGATGATAGTGATACTGTAAACATTGAGATGCATGTGCCCCTTCAAATCAGCACTCCTGTGTCCTTTGGATAAATTTCTAGTAGTATAAAATGCATTTCACTCTGTGGTCTTATATTCCTCTCAGGTGGGTGAATGACGAATCATGAAGTCCTGCGCTTTTCCCAGTTGGCCAGTAAGACTAAGCTCTAGCTGCCCAGGGGACTGAATTGCTGAGTAATGTACCCTAAGTCTGCTCTTCTTCCCTTCCTGTCCCTGTGGTGCCCTGCCCTTCCTTGGTACTCTTAGCATCATTTGTAACATGAACTACTCACTCTCAGATAATTCTCCTAGAATTCACATCGGAGGAAACACTAGACAACATATAAGAGTAGCTGGCAATATTCTTCGAGATAAAGGGTTTGTGCTGGGCTGGGAGAGTCACAGGTAGTATTTTTGAATAGAAGCACGAAGATGTGCATGAGCATGTGTCTGGAGTTTAGTATCTCTCTATGAAGGTAGCTCCTTTACCAATTACTACAGTGGGGTCTGCCTTGTTCACAAAGCTGTGTTGGCAAGAACAATTCAGTGGTTTATATATTTTCACTGACAGTAAAGAAGATGGATCCACTAGTCAAAACAATCTGAGCCACCCAGTCTCTGGAACTGTGCTTCACAGAGGTCTGTGGCACACTTTTAAATGCAAACACATAGCCAGTTAATGTCCCTCTCAAGATAATATTCAAGTAGTTCTAGATGTTCCACTTATTCCTTTTTTTCCTGTACTTTGGAAAACAAAAAAAATATAGTTAGTTGGTTTATTTGAGCTTGTATTAATATAGATTTTTAAATGCAATGGATATTCTATTCAATAAGTAAAATGCTGGCTATAAATTGAGATCTTTTTGTGTTCATCTGTGTAGATTTAGTTTCATATTTTATTCAGCTACACTTCATTCTTATTTAAGAGCCGTTGTCGGCAGAGAAACCCTGGATTGTAAAATGAGCTGTGTTATAAGCAAGAGGATTATAGGGGAAAAACCTTAATCTTCTATAAAGGAAATCAAAGCACAGTAACTCTGAAACACAACTGTTAAAATTATACTCCAAATGAAGAGGATAGCTTTTATTTTATTTTCTGTGAAACTCTTTGATCCTTTTTCCTGATGCTTTATTTTTAATTACTTTTATTTGCCATGTGTTCATATCATGTGTAAACATCATAATTTACATGTGAACTAGGAGAACCCTAACCCCCTCAAAATGTGTTGTTTGTCATTTTGTTCGTGCTTTCCTCCAGTGCTAATTGCTTCTTCTTTTACATTCTATTCCTTGAACTAATTTAGATATGAGAAAGAAACCAGAAGCCTCTCATAAAACTGAGAAATGACCCAAATGTAAGTGAGTATAGTCAGCACACAGGTCACAACTGTTGTCTTAGAAATTAGCACAGGAAGAGATCTTCCAAATATAGACACACTTGAAATACAAGGGTTTTCATTGTGCTCTGCTTAATAAACCAGTTACCAACTCATTTGCTAAGTTAAACAAAGGGGGGGGGGAAGTTATATGAATAAGTGTCCTATACAGTTAACATTGAGGGAGCATCGAAATACGCTGATTTGTTTCAATGTTTACTTACACATAGTCTAGTTCCAAGAAAGCTGGTTGAAAACACAAAGCATAAAAATTATTAAAAAGGTTTTTATTCTGTATGAAATAAAGATCTTGACAAAAATGCCGCTTGTATTTCTTGGACGATTTGTTCTGAATTTCAAGGAGGTATGAATTCTTGCACAATCATTTTTTTATAGATTCTAAGTGAATTATGCTACCCATGTACGCAACTCCCTTTTAAAGAAGCACTGATTGAAGCATATGAATTATCTTGTCATGGAGGGTAAAATTATATCATAGTAATAGATGACTTGGAGGCTGAGCTCTAAAAGTGGCCTACATATGTAGCTAAATTCATGTTATTACCCAGCAGGGGAATAGATCCAGTGGCCGTTTGTATTCCCTAATTTTGCCATTATTCAAACCAAACTGAACTTACTGTACTTTTTTGTTATAATCATTATACTTTGTACTACTTTTCTAATGCATCTGAATGAATAGTTTTATTTTTCCTTTTACTGAAATTCTGTTTACTCTATAATAATAAAAATCCTATACGGGAAAAATATGAAAATAGCGTGCCCTGTTAATACAATATATTTGTCTTTGAATCTTAAAAAATGTGCTTTGATTAAGGAAGTGATTACATGGCTTTCATCAGTCATTTAGACTCTGTTTGCATGTATTTGTGTAGCTGAATGTTTACCTATGCAAAAATACTATTTCTTAGAGGTTCATCCAGTCTAAGTTTATGGTTGCTTATTTGACTGTGCTTCTGTGCATGTGTCAGTGTTGATATTTGTTTCTCATCTTCTCTTGTATTTATCACCAATTAGCTTTTCCGAGCTTTATTTTGCCTAATCTTTCTTCTTTTTCCAATCGTATCTTGTTGCCAATGAGTGAAACTGCAATATAGGGCACTATCTGCTTCCAATTGTGAGAATGAGATTCGTGCTGATGCTTGATGCGGGCAGTAGATGGCGCTAGACAAATGCCAAAGCTTTATCTCATGGAGCTGCTCAAGTGAGATTCTTTGCATCAAAACAGATGTAAATTGCTTTGCACTTTAATTCAAATTTAAAATAAAACCTATGTTTAATAATTCATTTTGGCGAAATAATGGCTTTGGTAGAAGAAAGCAGGTCACTTTTCAATTCCAAAATATTAAATGGCTGTCACACATTCCAAGACCAAATCTTATTTTCGAAGTGAGACTCAATGAGCTTCCGTATTGTTAGATGACTTGGGTGTATTATTTGTTCTTTTACAGTTCTTATGCTTATTCTAATTCGGATTGTGAAGGACTACTGTATAGAGAACGAAATGTGAATATTTAGGGTCTGTAGGCAGAGCACATTGTATCATACAATGGAAGGAAGCTATGAAACAGCACTTGCTGTGAATTCTTAATCTGAGAGCAGATCTCCTTAGGAAAGAAAGAAGGAAGGGAGGCAGCGATAAAGAAGGAAGGAAAAAAAGAAAGAAGAGAAGGAGAGAGGCTGGGGAGAGGCTGAAGGAGAAGAATGAAGAAGACAGAAAAAAAGATGAAGAAAGACAAATGAAACCTGTGGAAAGGTTTACCCACTTAAAGTCTACAGAAAAATTACAAATTATCCAAGCCCTAACCTTACATGTGCTTGCTTTGCTCATAATTGTGTATGTGAAGGCACTAAGAATTCAGATATAATTAAAAAATAAGTGAAGTCACTGGAATCTATTTGCTAGTCTACATGGTGAAAGAGCCATTTGGCAGAAATTTTCTCCCACCATACCTTTCTTTAAATTTTGTATTTAGGGGTTCCTGGGTGGCTCAGTCGGTTAAGCGTCCGACTTTGGCTCAGATCATGATCTCACTGATCAAGCCCCACGCCGGGCTCTGTGCTGACAGCTCAGAGCCTGGAGCCTGTTTCAAATTCTGTGTCTCCCTCTCTCTTTGCCCCTCCCCTGCTCACGCTATCTTTGTCTCTCAAAATAAAATAAGAACATAAAAAATTTTTACAAATATTTTGTATTTAGGGGCACCTGGGTGGCTTAGTCAGTTAAGCGTCTGACTTTCGCTTAGGTCATGATCTCGCGGTNCAACACTGATAAATGCAACTCTTTTAATGTTGCAATCACATATACTCATGGCTCCTTCCTTAGAATGTAAGTATAAGATGACTTGGAGAAGTATATAGGTTGCAATTAAAAACTGAGTTTGTAGAGTACTACAGAACTAGACCTTATGCAGTGCCTGCCCATATCTATCAGCGTTTTAAGACAAGAAAAGAAAAAGAAAGGAAGAAAGAAAGAGAGAGAGAAAAACAGAGGAAGGAAGGAAGGAAGGAAGGAAGGAAGGAAGGAAATAGATAATAAAATCACAACACACATGAGTAATGTAATTGCACATCCATCCCTTCACATTGTTCATTGTTTCTTACCCCCCATCTTCCTTCCCTTCCTCCCTTCCTCCCTCCTTCCTTTCTTACTTTCCTTCCTTCCTTCTTTCCAGTTGCCATTTCTGAAAGCCATAGCGGTTCAAAATAGTCTTAATTTAAACTATTATTTGGAATAAAATACCCCATTTATAGGAAACACCCTTCCATGGTGACCCAAGCTCCCAACACAGTACAACTTTCTACAAAATAGGCGATCTGTGTTTTTCTAGATTGTGAGCTGCTTGAAGTTAGGGGTCAGATATTGATTTGGTTTCATTTGTTCACTACCATATCATCAGTAAGTGTTTGCTGAATGGATGGATGGAAAGATGGATAGACCAATGAATGTGTTTATCGATTGCTTAACAAGAGTTCTATCCTTGAAAGGAATTGTTTCTTGTCAGGAACTGTGAGACAGTCTATGTTCCCAGATACCGCTAAGACAACACATAAAAATGTAATCACTTCCAGCCTCACTAAGGCCACTCTGAAGAAATTCTCAACATTTTTCTCAAGAAGTAAACATTCCCTGGGTTTCGTTCTGTAGTTTTCTTTGATCTCTTCATCTCTTCCTCAGATTCTGCAATGTTCGTCTTCCTCATTGTGCATGGGTGTGAGTCTATGCAGACCGCACATGGGCATACACACTACTCTTTGGAATGGATCTAAAACAGGAATAAAGGACAGGGATTTGTGGACATTTTTTTAAAACAACATTTGATTTGAATGTATTTCAAATCTATACAGAAAACCCACCACTCAACTAAAATTATTAACTNAAAAACTGAGTTTGTAGAGTACTACAGAACTAGACCTTATGCAGTGCCTGCCCATATCTATCAGCGTTTTAAGACAAGAAAAGAAAAAGAAAGGAAGAAAGAAAGAGAGAGAGAAAAACAGAGGAAGGAAGGAAGGAAGGAAGGAAGGAAGGAAGGAAGGAAGGAAGGAAGGAAGGAAGGAAATAGATAATAAAATCACAACACACATGAGTAATGTAATTGCACATCCATCCCTTCACATTGTTCATTGTTTCTTACCCCCCCATCTTCCTTCCCTTCCTCCCTTCCTCCCTCCTTCCTTTCTTACTTTCCTTCCTTCCTTCTTTCCAGTTGCCATTTCTGAAAGCCATAGCGGTTCAAAATAGTCTTAATTTAAACTATTATTTGGAATAAAATACCCCATTTATAGGAAACACCCTTCCATGGTGACCCAAGCTCCCAACACAGTACAACTTTCTACAAAATAGGCGATCTGTGTTTTTCTAGATTGTGAGCTGCTTGAAGTTAGGGGCTCAGATATTGATTTGGTTTCATTTGTTCACTACCATATCATCAGTAAGTGTTTGCTGAATGGATGGATGGAAAGATGGATAGACCAATGAATGTGTTTATCAATTGCTTAACAAGAGTTCTATCCTTGAAAGGAATTGAATTGTTTCTTGTCAGGAACTGTGAGACAGTCTATGTTCCCAGATACCGCTAAGACAACACATAAAAATGTAANGATTGCTTAACAAGAGTTCTATCCTTGAAAGGAATTGTTTCTTGTCAGGAACTGTGAGACAGTCTATGTTCCCAGATACCGCTAAGACAACACATAAAAATGTAATCACTTCCAGCCTCACTAAGGCCACTCTGAAGAAATTCTCAACATTTTTCTCAAGAAGTAAACATTCCCTGGGTTTCGTTCTGTAGTTTTCTTTGATCTCTTCATCTCTTCCTCAGATTCTGCAATGTTCGTCTTCCTCATTGTGCATGGGTGTGAGTCTATGCAGACCGCACATGGGCATACACACTACTCTTTGGAATGGATCTAAAACAGGAATAAAGGACAGGGATTTGTGGACATTTTTTTAAAACAACATTTGATTTGAATGTATTTCAAATCTATACAGAAAACCCACCACTCAACTAAAATTATTAACTCTTGGTCATCTGTTTTCCCCATTTCTCATTGTTTTGCAGCAGATCACAAACAACATATTTTGTAAATTTAGATACCATACTATAAACTTGTCAGTAATAACTTAAAGTTAACCAGTATCCAATAAGTGGTCAGATTTCAACTTGGTTTATAAAAAAGTTCTTACCATACATGGGTTCATGCATGTACTCTATTTCTCTCTTCCCTTACCTTCGGTGAACTGAGGTTTTCCTCCTAATAAAGCAGCAATGTAAAAGTTGCCTCATGCTCTGTTTTTCTGGAAGAAACTAGCGAGGACATATACACAGGCACATGGATTAACTCAACTGGCTTATGTGTGATGGTGAAACACTGAAAATATCCTAATTGTCCATCAGTATTAAAACTGGCTAGCTACACGTTGGTGCATCCAAATGACTGAATACTGTGCATCCTTTGAGACAGTTGTGGTGTATGTCTGTTGAATGGTTTCTCAGCTGTGTTGCTAAATCAAAGAAATAACAATGCATAGAAATGTGGTCCTTGCCTTGTTTTTTAAAAAACATTTCTTAATTTAATTTATTTTTTTTTTTAATTTCTGAGAGAGACAGCATGAGCAGGGGAGGGTCAGAGAGTGAGGGAGACACAGAATCTGAAACAGGCTCCAGGCTCTGAGCTAGCTGTCAGCACAGAGCCTGACGTGGGCCTTGAACCCACGAACTGTGAGGTCATGACTTGAGCTGAAGTCAGATGCTTAACCGACTGAGTCACCCAGGCACCCCTTGTTTTGTAAAGTGGTACATTTGTCTTTATCTTCTATTTTTTGCATATACAATAAAGATTCTGGAGGGATATCTGCTCTTGGGTTTTGGGGTGAGGAAGTTGTCAATCTTGGGTTGTGGGGATAAGAAGGAGCTAGGTAGTTTTCACTATTTACTTTTAAAATTCTGTAGTATTGGTAGGAATCAACCCAAGGAGTGCTGATGCATAGGGACACATGTATCCCAATGTTCATAGCAGCACTTTCAACAATAGCCAAAGCATGGAAAGAGCCTAAATGTCCATTAACTGACGAGTGGATCAAGAAGATGTGGTTTATCTATACCATGGAATCCTACATGGCGATGAGAAACAATGAAATCGGGCCCTTTTGTAGGAATGTGGATGGAACTCGAGGGTGTTACACTGAGCGAAATAAGTCAGACAGAGAAAGACAGATACCATATGTTTTCACTTATAAGTGGATCAGGAAAAACTTAACAGGGGACCGTGGGGGAGGAGAAGGGGAGAAAATGGTTGGGGAGAGGGAGGAACGCAAACCATGAGAGACTCTTGAATGCTGAGAACAAACTGAGGGCTGATGGAGTTGAGGGAAAGGAAAGGGGAGTGATGGGCATGGAGGAGGGCACTTGTGGGGATGAGCACTGGGTGTTATATGCAAACCAACTTGACAATAAACTATGAAAGAAAAGAATAAGTAAACATTAAAAAAAAAGAAGCTGGGTATGAAGAGGTACACATTGTCTAATTCTACTTGTGTATAGTTGAAGATACTGGTAGCATTTAAGGATGTTCTTGTTAAAACCATAAAGAAATGAAGGAAAGTAATTACCATAAAAGTCCGGACAATGTTTACCTTCACAGAGGAGGGAAATATTGTGTCTTGAGTGGCACTGATATCTTTGTGGGGTAATTTCACACCTATGCTTGTATTGTAATAATGCAGTGATCTGCTCTTCTATAGTTTGTGCATTTTTGAGGGTGTTACATTTCAGAATAAAAATTAAAATATTCAAAAAAAATTAAAATTCTTCAGTGTTCAAATGTTTTTGCAGCAAGCATTTATAATTTGAATAGCTAATAATATATGAACAAATACAGATCCTGAAACAGCGAATATTATTTTTATTTACAAAAATCTTAAAGACTGTACATCTGGTACAAAGGAGACCCTTTGTAGATGTCGTTAGAAGCTGAGTCATGCTATGTATTTTTTCCAGTTTTTCAATAGTGTGCTAACTGGATGACCGAGATTATAGTCAAATACTAAACCAGCTTTGTCCTTTAGAATTCCAAAATCCAAGGGCGCCTGGGTGGCTCAGTCAGTTAAGCTGACTTCGGCTCAGGTCATGATTTCTCGCTGTTCATAAGTTGGAGCCCCGTGGTAGGGAGCTTGCTTTGGATTCTGTGTCTCCCTCTGTCTCTCTCTGCCCTCCCCCACACACTGTCTCTCTCTGCCTCTTTTTCTCTGAAAAATGAACTTAAGAAAGAACTAGAATATTAACTAATTTCATTGAAAAAGACAGAACTTTGACAAATTAGACTGGTTATAATATATGATAGGCAAAAAATAAACAGTTGCATATGTAGAGAATTTTTTGCACTATTCACAGAATGTGGAAGAAATTTTAATAGTAAAAATCAAAGATAAAATGTTTTCTTAATTTTCTTAAATATCCATATAAGCAGAAAAATAAGAAGAAGGTGGAATTCTGAATGTTATGTTGTTGTTTTGTCTGTCAGTGATCATGGACTAAAAAAACTACGATATTTAACACCAAATTGGAACTTTTCATAAAGGTCATGAAATCAGATAAGTTTACTAAATACACTCTGACCTGGTATTCTGGGCTTATTATGCTTCCACTTATATAATCTGGTCACAGATATATGCTTTCATTTAAAATTTAGTCATTCTGGGGGTGCCTGGTTCAGTCAGTTAAGCATCCAACTTCGGCTCGGATCATGACCTCATAGTTCATGAGTTCAAGCCCTGAATCAGGCTCCCTTCTTTCAGTGCAGAGCCTACCTTGGATCCTCTGTCTCCCTCTCTCTCTGCCCCTCCCCAGTTGTACCTGTGCTCACCCTCTCTCTCAAAAATAAATAAAAAACAGTAAAATATGTATACAATTTAGTGATTATCAAATATACTTATGATTTGGTAACTGAAAGGTAGTTAGTTACCCACTGACATGAAATAAAGTAGTTAAAACACTCAGGACACTGACATAAGAGAAAGCTACTTACAGCTCTAGAGCATTTGATTCTTCTTTGCTCCCATCAAACTTCAGAAATACAATGGAGTTAATATCTACACACACACACACACACACACACACTCCATATACACACTTCTGTGAGAAAATGTGGTTCTAAAACTTTTGTAAATTTATAAAATTATTATCATTTAGTTTTATTAGATATATTTATTGAGTCACAAATTTGGTAACATTTATGCATTTATTTTAAATAAAAGGGACACATAGTTATGATTGTTTCTCTTTAAAATTTAACCAGAAGCAGGTTTTAACATTTATAAATGATATATGGTAACATAATAAAATATAAAATTAAATCAATATCTGTGATTGATCATCTGTATTTATATAAATACATGTATACAGGTACACAGATATATCTATGCCTACACACATATGAGTGATTGCTCTTTGTCAAAATTTGCAAATACTATCTCATTTAACCCTCTACAAAATTGTCCAGGATTGGTAATGTTACCAATCCCTATTTTTCAGGGAAGCTAACTGATATGCAAATTGAAGGCTTTGTACACTTTACAAATTTCATAAAGCTAATATATGATGATCACTGGTTTCAAATCTAAATCCAGCTGATACCACATCTAATATTTTCAACCAACACTCTATCCTATTAATTGTATTTTTATTCTTAGACCTGAATTATCAATTAACCTTGAAAATCAGTGGATCATTGGACACTTATCATTCAATTTAGGTTAATGAAATAAGCAGACTTTTTAATATTAGTCAAAGATCTGTTAATACTAGCACTAACATTAAATTGATACAAATAACGAAACTAAAATACAAAGTAGGACCAAATATTTTTCTCAATAATTATCATATGCTAATTTAATTTAATTTTCACATCAACCCGTTGTTGTCCCATTTGTAGATGGTAAACTATGGTAGTTCTCTCTCTTTCTCTTTTAAAGTTCATTTATTTATTTTGAGAGAGAGAGAGGGAGAGAGAAGCAGAAAGAGAATCCCAAGCAGGCTCCATGGTGTCCACACATAATCCTATGTAGGACTCAGTCTTACAAACCTTGAGATCATGACCTAAGCCAAGATCAAGAATCAAATGCTTAACTGAATGAGCCACCCAGGTGTCCCTTCAGTAATTCTTTGTTGGAGCATCCTGCTCACTGCTGTCTTTTTTGGACACACAGTGGAGGCCATGGCAAATCTGTGATTTGTCAAAAGTGTTTACACATTTAGCAGCTTTTGTAATTGAATTTAAAGGACATACAGAATTGCTAAAAAATATCTAACACTTTTGGATAACCATACATGTGCAAAGTTCTTAGCTGGAATCTCCCATTAGATGTCTGAGATAACATAGTTGATGTGCAATATTATAATGACGTGAAATATTGAGGCTGTTGAGTTGAATCTTGCCACGTGCATTGAAATCCATGCATTTTTGATAGTGATCAATAATGCACTTCTCTTTTAAGCAACTCACAAATAAAGCACATTGATCATTAGGATGGCATTATCTTTGATAATTCCCTGACACATAAATCAAGCGTTCTAACCTGTAACTTCCCTGAACCCATCCTTCTGTATCCAAGCATGCATATCAAATTAATAAAGTTAAGTGCAAGGTGGTATAAAATACAGCATCTATGAAAAAAGCCAAATTATGACTGCTGTGGGACTAGCGCTTGCCATTTGCTTATGCAAAAGTAAAGAAATTTGAAATCAGAATTTGGCTTGGATCGAAAGTGTGTTGGCCCTAGGTAATTGCTACCTATAAATAACAGTACTTCATTGGGATGTCTTCATTTACATAGGACATATTTAGGTCCTTCATTAGTAATACCTTTCATATAATCAAGTGCTGGTCAGCTTTGTAAAGAGGGAAAATATTAATCAAATGCTGTTGATGACAAGACACAAACAGGGGGGCAATTATTTTCTAGAAGTAAATGGATGACTAGGGAGTGTTCATCCATACATACAGTAATTGATGAGCCCAAATGTTCGAAATATGCCCTAAACATTTTCACCTATCACGAGGCTTAAATAAACTACAAAAGTGAAAGATACATATGCACTTGTCATTATGGGGCTCGTTTCATTTGTTAAATCCCAAGCAAAACATTGCTCGCTGGGTGGTTTACTGTGGGAAAAAAAAGTTAGCAAGGGACGTTTTTGGAGAATTGATTATTCTTAATAAGCCTAACACCTGAAATCCACATTCTGTTCAGCACATTCCATATTAAGGGACATGAAGGTCACAGAATGTACGGATTCTCTGCTGATGAGATGGTTATAATAATGACATCACAAACGAGTCAGGATTCTGTCTTGTTGGAGCACACAGCTTCTGCTTTTCATCCATGACCTTATGTTTATAATAATGAAACAGAAATTTGTTTGAAGGTTGGCTTTGGAAGTCATGTTTCACGTTGAAGCTTTTATCTTATTTATAAGTATTTCTTTGTCAAACTGGTAAGGGAAAAAGCATGGAGCTAGTGTGAGAGGGACCTTCATTTTAAATTCTGACTCAGCTCCACGTAAGTTTTGTGTCATTCGATGAATAATTTAGCTTCTTTGGGCCTCTTTTGACTTAACTGTAAAAACAATGAATAGTATTTAGGGATTAAGAATGTTTAGTCAGAAATAGATGTGAAAAATAGGTGTCTGTTTTTACAAAAAGGAAAGAAAAAGGAATCCAACTCTTTTACCAGCATTGCGTTAGAGAAACAATCAGGAAAGTGATACCCACAGAAGGGAATCTTCAAAGACAGCGGTCTATTAGCTTTGGTTTCTCTCAGTTTGGGAACAAATCCTGGGAGAATTCGGTATCTTACCAGATATATACAATATTTGCAGTAAGAAGATGCACTAAGAAAGCAAAGAGATTTAATGGGAATTTCAAGAAAAGCATTTGTGTAGAACGCTTTCCACTTGAAGTGAAATGGTTGGCATCTACCTCTTAAACCTGTGTCATAAACTTTGCAGCTTGGTGTGACATAATTCGTCACTTTGAATTAGTGGCAGGCTTGCGTTGTTATTGATGGCTTGTATAGACAGCAACCATTAAGGTGTCAAACCCCGAGGGACTTAATATGACATAATGCGGGTCTTTTCCATTTAGCTGTTGCAGTTGGGTCACATCTTGAGGATTTCTTGTGTAAATATAAACTGACAGAAACAATTTTTTGAAAGAATTTTTAAATTATCTACACAGGAAGATTAAAGCTCTTCCTAATGATTTTTCTTTCAAGCTCATCATTGAATTTCGTTAAAATTAAATGGGAAAATATGTACTGGAACACATAAAAATGAAGAATAATTGTTCAACTGAGCCCTCTGAAGACCTGGATGATAAATAGATTAAGGGTCTCATTTTGGTTAGGGTAGAGCTCTTCTCTTTCACGTGGAGGGATTGGCACAAACTTTGCATCAGGGCATCCAGGGTGGAATGGAAGACCCCTACCTTCTGTTGCAAAAAGAAGGGAACAATAAAGTTCATTAATTGTATGTCGATGTATATAAAGTTGGGAACTGCAGAGATATCGATCACTATAGCCATTGTTGTTTCCTGAGGTTGCATGATAAGTGACATTCTTTTCTGAATGGTTTGCTACTACATCATTATGTGATTTTTGAGTGTGGGGGACAAGATTGAGGTTCTGTATTTATTACTCAAAGTCATCCGTGTACTTCAGACATTATGGGCATAGAGGAAATGAAGGAACTGATTTCAGTGTAGGTTGCTAATTCTATTGGTGTACTTTACAAGATTCTTAATGAGGTTTTCTCTTTATTCACAGACACTACATATTATTTTCTTGAGAACACTAAACTGGGACATTTGTGTAAATGTATTTTAATTTTCCAAACAATGGGCTCATTTTTATGTGTGAGAAACATTTAAGTTCCTGTTACTGAAATAAAACAAGGATTAAGCAAATTTTTATTTTAAAATAGCCTCTTTTTAGGGGTTCCTGGCTGGCTCAGCCAGTTAAGTTTCCGACCCGACTCTTAATTTCTCAGGTCATGATCACATGGTTCGTGAGTTCGAGCCACACATCAGGTTCTATGCTGAGCATGGAGTCTTCTTGGGATTCTGTCTCCCTCTTCCTCCGTCCCTCCCCTACCCTCTCTCTCGCTCTCTCAAAATAATAAATAAACAAACAATAAAAGTCTAGTTTAAAACAGCCTACATTTGGGGCACTCGGGTGGCTCAGTCGGTTAAACGTGTGACTTCAGCTCAGGTCATGATCTCACGGTTCGTGGATTTGAGCCCCGCATAGGGTTCTGTGCTGGCAGCTCAGAGTCTGGATCCTGCTTCGGATTCTGTGTCTCCTTCTCTCTCTGCCCACCCACATTCATGCTCTGTCTCTCTGTCTCTCAAAATAAATAAACATTGAAAACAACTAAAACATAATATAAAATAGTCTACGTTAAAATTATGTAGGTAATGTTATAGTACACGTATATTTATAAATTTATATAATTGTTGGGCAATAAATAAGCTTTGCAGAACATCGTTCTATGACAGTTATATCCAATGTGAGAATATCATGCGTGTGTGCATTTGTGTGTGCACTCAAATGTATGTATGTATGTGGGTGTATGTATGTGTGTAGAGGGGTTGAATCTGCTATTTCAAGGATAGTCGGCTAACTCTTTTCAATGTTATGTGAACTGAAACTTCACAGTGTCAGTTATCAAGTTATTATAGCCCTTAATATCTGCTTGTGGGTGTCCATTGAGTAAAATTTAAAAAAATAATAAAGTGAATGACTAATGATTATATAAAATACAGATTATTATTAGCTTCGGCAAAACATATTCATGATATCTCTGCCCATAAAAAATCACGTATGCACAAACCAGTTATAAATTAAACTTTCTTAGGTTTTCTGAGAAATGTTTTTTCTCCATTAAACCAGACAATTCCAGGAAAGTTTATGGATAACATAGGAAGGAAGAAATACTTTTTAAAACATTTGAAAGATCAGTACATTTTTACTTAACTACGTGTTTTCATTTACATCCTAAATAGGGCAGATATTTGACATAAACACTCCAAACTGTGTGGGTGTGTGTTATATGTTTATCCCTCAGAAACAGTCAATATGTTATTTTGGATATTTTAATAACAACTTGGAAGTTGGCCTGTTTTATGTGGACATTGCAATCATTTGAGATGTTTGAAGAAAATCCAAACAAGTGACTGTTTAAAAAAATAACCGAGAGTACCTGGGTGGCTCAGTCATGATCTCACAGTTGGTGAGATTGAGCCCCGCCACGGGCTTTGTGCTGACAGCATGAAGCCTGCTTGGGGTTCTCTGTCTGGCCCTCCCCTGCTTGTACTCTCTCTCACCCTCTCAAAATAAGTAAATAAAGTTGTAATTTATAATTGTATAGATTAAACTCTATAATTACATCATTCCATGGATAACATGGAAACAGAAAAGATTAGCTGCTGAAGAAATAAAAGCAGTATCAAAATAAAGCATACTAGTATTGCCAAATATAGTAAGTATGTACTGGATCAAATATGAATCATGTTTTAATCATGCCTTGACAATTATTTTAGGATCCATTTATGAAGAAAAGTAACATTTCACTTGTCCTTTGTTTTTATTTTAGTTTGCATGATTTGGGAAAGTCAATTTTAAATCAAGAAAGATTTCTTTTTAGATTCCTTTCTTTTTTTAGTCCTAAGGGATTTGCAAATCGTATTCAAAATTACTCCAAAGAAAGGAAATACAGGAAATAACACACTTAGGAGGTACTTAAATTGTGTTGTTCATACTTCATAAATTCAACACTAATTTTTACTAAAAATCAGTAAGGCATTTATATTAATAAATTTGATTTGAGAAATGCATGCATTTATATCCATTCTGGATATTTAGTCAAGACCTCTAGACTGAGACATAAAAGAGAGCATTGTTTCTGTGAATACATGAAATGGCTCTGAAAATTTGCTGCCAAAATTTGCAAGAGTGAGAGTAAGAGGTAAAAATAGAAGCGAGTTTCCCATTTTACTAGAATCCTCAGCAGTGAACTGAATGTTAGTAGACCATTTGTGTGATTTAAGGACTAATGTTTTGGACTTTGGGTGTGTGTTCTCGTCCGTTGATTCTCATGGGGAAGGAGAATTAAAACTCAGATTATTTAAAGCTTGTACTTATATTACTGTTGGGCAGGGGCTCTAGTGGTTTTCTGATAATAGCTACTATTTACAGATAACTTGTCTGATATCATGCAGTGTTTTTATGTTTTATATTTTTCTCAAAGAAATGATTAATCATTTTCTCCTCATTTTGGAGACTAAAAACCTGAGGTGAAGGGAAAATGTGGGCTCTCTCAATGCTTACAGCTAATTACCTACATAAACCTGATAATTTATGATTCCAGGTTTCATGGCCTTAACCAGCTGAGCCTTTGACTGAATGATGGTCACCAGAGTCCACCAGTGACTTGCACATTGACAAACCCAAAGGTTGCCTTTCCAAACCCTTGCACTCCATCTCTGAAAAATATAGGATACTTACCTCCTTCCATGTTCTGACTTGACTTTGAAGCCATCGTCTCTGTAGGTTTTCCTCAACCACCCTGTCACCTTGGTCTCCCTTTCCTGTACTCCCTCATCCTTTCCATCTTCCTGACTCCTGAGCATCTTAAGTCCTTGGGATCAGGCATGGGGTATTTTCCCCTTTGGAGCTTTCCCCTGTCCCTCTACACAGCCTGATCGAATGGCTTCAATCACCTTTTCCATGTTGTCACCTGACATGTTGATATTTCTTTCCAGACATCTTCCCTGATCCCTTTCTCCCATGGTGTCCCTCATGTCAGTGAATGGCAATTCTTTGTCTTAATTCAGGAAACATTGAGTCACTCATGATTCCTACTTTTCTCCAAAACTGCACCTTTAAACTTTATCTCATCTTATTGGTTCTCAAGTAAAAATATATCCATAATCTAGGGGCTTCTGTACAATTTTGGTCCAAACCAAAATTGTCTTCCACTGGTTACCAACATAGCATGTCTTCTTACTTTTCACTTTGACGTATACTCCACGGTATGCTCTGAATATTTCTGTCCCCCTAAAATGCACACGTTGAGATCCTAATGTAACAGTGTTAGAAGGTAAGGTCTTTGGGAGGTGATTGAGTCATGAGGGGCTAGTCTCCTTGTAAAAGAGACCCCCACGTGCTCCCGTGCCGCTTCTCCCATGCGTGAACACAGCAAGTGGTCAGCTGTTCGTCAACCAAGAAGTGGGTCCTTCCCAGACACCAAATCTATGCTTGATTTTGAACTCCCAACTTCCAGACCTGTGAGAGAGAATACCTTTTGTTTGTAAACTACCTAGTCTGTGGTATTTTGTTATGACAGCCTCAAGAAACCAAGGCAACTCCTTTACCTGAAATACAGTTTATTGTTGATTTAATAGCTGCTGTGATTCTCTGGAAAAACTAGAACCAGTCAGATCAAGTTCTTCCTTCTTCAAAGCCCTCCAATAACTGTCCGTCTCATTCAATATAACACTCACATTCCTGACAGTGGTCACCAGTGTTCTAGTAATCTAGGGTGAGTGCCTCTGTGACCTGTCCTTGTCTACTTCACTTACCGTGTTCATCACCCAGGGCCCCTCGTGCTCCTGGAGCTCATTTGGCCATGCCTCCCTCACCACCTGTGTACGTCCTGCTGCCTCTTCAGGATCCCCTCCTGGCTCCGCCCTCATTTCAGGTGTGATGAGCAGCTACCTTAGCCAGGTTCTTCCTACATTAAAACACAATCTTGTCTCTTCAGTATCTCCATTGTCCTCCTTAATTTTTCTGCTCATAACACTATTTAATACATGGTGTTATGTATTCTATTTGCATGTTTAATTTTTATCTTCCCACTCTGAAAGTTGTTTCTCTCCCTCTCTCTCCTCCTCTCTCACTCCCTCTCCTCCCCTCCCCCGTTTCTTCCCCAGTTGAAAACTCTGGAACATATTGTGGATCCATTAAATAATACCTTAATACATTTGGGAGAAAATCCTTTGGATATTTATTTTAGATATTTTATTCAAAATTTAGATCTTCCAATCTTCTTTAGCTTATATTTAAAATGAGCTAAGCAATTCCTCAGAATTGTGTCTTTTTAAAAAAAAAAGTTAGAATTGAGAAAACATATGCAAAATAGGTATTCGTCTTTATGAGTTTGGAGAAGTTTGTGTGTTGATGCTAATTCCTCAATTCATTAAACCTAAAAAAAATAGAAATAGAAGGATGAGTGTGATTGAGAATGTTGTAAAATTTGAGTGAATATATCATTTGGGCAAATTTTAATTCTCCATTTCCTCTATTCATAAAACATCACTTGACAATGCAAAATAGTGTTTCCATTTTCCTTTGTAACATTTACTGATGTCATTTCCCCCATTCTCCAGACACCAAATCCTGTACTTATGGTGAAAGCATATCTAAAGGATTATCTGATTCTCTGTGCGCAACTTCTCGAACTCTCATTCTTTCATTCACATGAATATTTGCAGTGTATAATAGAATCAAGCTACTGGAAGGAGAAAGCATTGGGACCACAAAGCCTGAAATGTTAGGCCTTACATTTAGCTTTGAGATGGATGTAAATTTAGAGTTATACACATACTCTACATTTGATGCTGTGTCTTTTTTGATATAGAGTCACAATGAAAGAGAACCTAAGAAAAGTAGTAAAACAGTTTAGAGAAAGTCTTGGGGTGAATGTTAGAGTCTATTATTGACTTCCATTCATACATTTGTTCAGCGAATATTTATTCAATGGATGCTAAGTGCAAGGACTCTTTCTAGTCCCTGCAAATAAGATAAGCTTGTGACATCAAGGAGCTTTCAGAGCAAAAGATAAATAAATAGATGAATAAATACCCAGAGTGCATGTCATAATGGTTACAGGGACATTAATTTTTGGGAACACAGGATATAAGCACTAATGGTGATTCAAGTTCAGGAAGCGGTTAATGCTAGAGCTATTGCTTGAGGGATAAGCCTCAGCTTATCACTGCATAAGCTCTGGAGAAGTTTTCTTCAGCAAGACAAGTGGGAGTATAAAGGGTTTTCAGAAAAATGATATCACGCGAGGTTGAAGATATTGCAAAGGATGAAAGGTGGTTGCAATTTGATATTATAAGTGATGTGGGAAGTAGTGAGCTTGGGGAGCTCTGCAGGGATCTGACCATGAAGGACATTGCAGATTCTAGAATATGTGTGTTTATCCTGAGGGCAGCGATGAGCATTTCAAATATTTTGAGTAAGTGAGTGACATGCATATATTTCGTATTAAAATAATTATTTTGGCAGTGACAGACTGATAATAGATTGATATAAAAATAAATGTATAGTGTGACCATTTAGGAGAAAATTGCAATAACACAAGTAATAACAGAGGAAAATCTGAGCTAAGGAAGTAGGTAGATGTAAGACCTATGGAGGAGGCACACTGGTTAGGAGGCAGTGACGAATTAGATGTCCGGGGCAAGAGTAAGTCTATAGGAGAGAAAAATTGATCACTGATCACCTAGAGTGGGAGAAGAGTAGGGGGAGGCTGGGGACTGAGAGAGAGCAAATGGAGGCAAGGTGTTTTTTGGGGATGATAAAAATGTTATGAATCTGGATACGGTGATGGTTGCCCTCTCTGTAAATATGAGAAGCAGAAAACACTTAATTGTACCTTTTTACAAGGAGGAATTTCAAAGTCATTTTAGTCTTAACGCTATTCTTGCTTAGCCATACAGATCATTGCTGGTGCCATTCACTGGGAGTTTCACTTCAGGAGAGGAGCAGAAGGAGGAGTTTTGAGTCAGGTGATTTCTGTTAGATGGATAAGGTATTAATGCCTAAGTGTGGTCATCAGAAGTACCATATGAAGATGCAGTGCTCAGGGTTTGGACTCCTGAGAAAGCTGTTCTCCCATCTGGCTTCAGGTGTTCTTACTCGCCGTGTTGAGGAGTGGAGAGGATCAAGGATGGCATGCTTATTAAAAAAAAAAAAAAAAGTAGGGATGCAGGGGAACGAGTGTTTAAGAAACTGATAGAGAAGGAGTAGCCAGAGAGTCAAAAGGCAGAAGAGGAGTTGTGACCAAACTACCCAGAGTTTGCTGCTTGGTGAGTTATAGGTAGAGACTATACACTATGTGAGGTTGCCACACACAGTCTTTATTTGCAGCAAATTAGGAGATCATGGGTGGTCATGTCCAAAGTCATGACTCCCTGAGCTACAGTGAATCCGCTCTTTTCATTTAGGGTTTAGAATGGATACTCAGAAAAGGGAGCCTTGTCATGGTGGGTAAAGGTGTGCACAAGGTTGCAAAAGCTTACTTAGACTATATCTCCATGCAGCCCATGTTATGGGAATGAAGATTATGATCTTCCAAGGCTGGAGTGTTCAACCTTATCATGAAGCAGAGGTAACTGTTATACAAGAGGAGGGACTATGGGCAAGCTGGAGAGCCAGTATATAACGGAAGGGGTATGGGGCTCCTTATCTCAGATCAGAGCAGGGTCTTTCTTACTTTTGAAACAGCACTGGGACCTTTACTACTGATTCATTATCTCTGGTATGTCTAAGCTAGTTTCTGGTCTGGTAGAGATGGTTATTAGTTTTTGTATCCCCTTTATTGCCATAAAAACCCTAACTACTGAGGTTTATGTAATTTCTTTGTAATTCTGACACAGCCTAGGATGTTCCAAAAGAGGTGTATTTGGGCAACTTGGGCATAGATTATGTGAAAACAGCTAGGGGTCTAAAGTGCCTTCTCTTGTGTATCAAAAGATATGCCCCATCCTTCTTTTTCTGGGGAACCCCCTAACTCTTTCTGCTTAGAGGGTTGTTAGGGCCACTGGTTGTAATAGTAAGAGAAGTCTTGGTACAATCATGGGCACACCAGTGACTTTAGAGTTGAATGGAAATTGAGGCAGTGGAGCTGTGACTCATATACTTCTTCTAGGCACAATGTCACTCATCCTTAGACAGAGGGAGAGACTGGTGAATGGGTCCGTAAGTGAAGGCATTTTTCTCCTGGAAGATTCACAAAAGAGAAAGAGGAGGTTGAGACATGGGAATCAAGAAGAGGCATGGCAGAATTCTCATGCAGTGAGAGAAGTTAATTGATGGTGAGCCTTCTTGGGAGAGAATGAGGGAAGTGATTGGGTCACAGGAATTGGAAAATCTAGGAAGGTGAGCAATGCCCGTGATGGCTATTTGACCGAAGGAAGAGTAAGCTGCCTGGGACAATCCATGAAAAAAAGGAAAGGCATTTATACCAAAAGCACAAGCAACCAAAAATAAATAGACTTCATCAATACTAAAAACGTTTATGCTTCAAAGTGCACCATCAAGAAAGTACAAAGACAACCCACGGTGTGGGAGGAAATATTGGCAAGTTGTATAGCTGGTAAGGGACTTGTATTTGGAATTTAGAAAGCACTCTGACCTCTCAATAATAAAAGTGATAAACAATCTGATTTTAACATAAGGAAAGTCTACTAGTGAACACTTCTCTGAGGAAGATATACAAAATGGCCAATAAGCATGAAAAAACGCTTGACATTGTTAGTCATCACAGGACCGCATGTCAAAACCACGATAAAATACTGCCGCCCATCCCCTGTAATGGTTAGAATTAAAAAAAAAAACAAAAACAGTAAGATCATAGTAAGTGTTGGCAATGACGTGGAGAAGTTGGAATCCTCATAAAAACTCTAGTGGGAATGTAAATCTTCAGATCTTGAGATGATTAAGCATGTCATTATCATTGATGCAGAAATGCCACTTCCATGTATGTAGTGAAGAGAAGTGAAAACAAATGCCTATATATGAACTTGTAGAATGGATGTTAGTTAAAGAGCCATTATTCATAATAGCCAAAGAATAGAAACAACACAATAGCCCATTGATGGATGCATGGATAAACCAGTATGGTATAGCCATGGAAGAAAATATTTTTCAGCCATAGGAAGGAATAAATTTCTTTGAAGCTTGATTGGAGAAGCCTGCTCCCCTGCTAGCCGGCTGGCCTAGCCTGGTCATACTCCAAGGCCTCCCTGTGCCACGGCGCGTGTGGACATAGGAGTGTGGGTGAAGGAATTACACCAGAGACTCACAGCTCTCTGAGGCCCAGGATGCTGAGTGCCTTTCACTGTTTTTACAAAAGAAAAAAGAAATCAAGTACAGATACATGTTATGGGATGGATTGATGTTTGAAAATAATATGGTAACCAAAATAGCTGGTCCCAAAGTAAGATTAGATAGTACACGCCTCCATTTTCATAAAATGATCAACACAGGGAAATCTGTAGAGACAGAATGTAGATTAGAGGTTGCTTAACACGTGGAAGGTTGGGGTGATGGGTGTTCACAGCGAAGTGGCAGAGGGTGGAAAGCTAAGGGGTGTGGGTTTCTGCCGGCGCTGATGAAAATAATTTAAAATTGATTGTGATGATGGTTGTACCTATCTGTGTGTAATCTGTCCGTCAGCGAAACTGTTAAAAGAAATCCCAAAGGGGGCATTCTACACAGACCAGTACCCTTCAAAACTGTCAAGGTTGTGAAAAACAAGAAAATTCTGAGAACTATCACGGCCAGTGCTAAACATAACATGGTAACCCAGGTGGGGTCCGGGAACAGAGAAAAAAACATTAGGTATAAGAGAAAACTTGGATAAAATATGGGCACCAGTTACAAAATGTCTCAATATTGGTCTTTTAACCATGACAAATTTACCATGCTAATTGAAGATACCATTAATAACGGGGGGAATTGTGTATGAGGTAACAGGAAATCTCTGTACTCTCTGCACCATTTTTCTGTAAATCCAAAATTGTCCTAAAATGGAAAGTTTATGTGTATAAATGACTTAAAAAAATGTCCTGCTGCTTAAAATGTGATGTTAGAGTTATTCTTTAGAATTAAGCATTCCAGATCTGCTGTCAGAAATTGCTTATGCCAATTAGTTCCTTAGAATCCTCTTTGAGATTCTGAGAGTGTTAAACGAATGGTTCATGCCCACTTCCATTATTAGTTTGAGCATTAATTAATTTTATGTCGTCAGGATCCTTTGATTTGCATACAGAAAGAGACACACAGGAAAGAGTAACATTCAGAAATAATAAACTGAAAACTATAGCATCTCTGGTCAAATTAAGACTCTCTCTCCAAGCATGGAGCTGGATAATTTATGTTGGCTAATTTAGCCAGTAATCAGGGCAAAAATGCTTTTTTAAACAAATGCTTTTTCTTCTGACAACTCATTAAAAATATAATTAATATAGATCTTGAAAAAAATCACTATAACTTTTTCTCTCAACAAATAGTTTCTTTTAGAATCTGGTTTCTAGTAAATTTTAGTATTATTCTGATATATGTCAATCTATTTTAAATGTATTTACAGACAGAGCTGATATGTGTTTGTATATATATCAGATATAATCTTACAAACACATTCATTCGCTCACTTACCCTCTAACTAAATGAAAAGATAAGACACCCTTGACTTGGGAATTGGGGTTTAAAAGAGAAGGTAATTATTCCAAAATGAGACTAGGTTCAGGGAAGGAAGAATTTAAAGTGCTAGGGTCAAACGTCCATTATTTTTTCATATTGAGCTATTATAATTTCTAAGAGTAGGAAGTGCGGTCAACCAAAGGAGTAAAACACCATGGATTTACAACAGAGTCTTGTAAGAGCCAGCAGCTGGAAAAAGAATGCAAGCCCTCCTTTGGGAATTGGCATCAGGGGGCTGGTCACAGGCTCTGTAAACCAAACCAGAGAGCAGATCTTGTGAAAACCTCAAAGAGAAGTCTGGCAGAAGGTCACTGGTTGATTTAGAGATGGATTACGAACCCAACTGCATCTACCCCCAGACAAGATGGCCCATATCTGGACCCACACATTACTTCGTTGATGTAAACAGTAAGACAGGAAGGAAAGCACAAAGAAATGAAAACTTAAAGAAAGGTCTTGTTTTGCATATTCCCACATGTGAGTCTAAGGGCTCTATTTCTTGCAGGATCAAAGAAAAGACTCTGAAAATGAGCTAGAGCTTCAGCATATGTGCTAGTTTTTATACACGATGGTATGTAGAACAGGAAACATGAGGAAGATACCCAGTGCTCATGTGTAAGTTTCAAGGACTGCAACCCTTTGACATTGGAGGGGGCTCAAGGGATTGGCGAAGTCCCTTCTGGAAAAGCAGAAATGAGGAGGAATTTTCTTTCTCACTGAGAAAAATTCTAGCAGATTCTCTATCAAATTGTACATGTATGCAAATTAAGGCCAAGTTCATTTGCTAGCTGTAACCAAGGTACTTTGGTTAACAAAGATGATTGATGAAATTCCCATTATGTAGTAGGAAAAACTCAGCTACAAACATTCTTTAAATATATGATGTAAATGTCAGTTTTCTATGCCTAAATTCTCCTTCGGGGTGCAATTACAATTCAAGTTCTGAGCAGACCTTTTGGTACATGTGTATGTATTTCTCCTCTGAGCTCCTTAAGCATGGGACATGTAATTTATCCTAGGACTTTGAAAACTTTAATTCGATCTACTTACCTCTCTCTCAAGCTTGCTCATAAAGCAGGGACCGTGCCTTTTCAACTTAGAATCCAAAGCTCCTAAAATAGTGCTTGGTATATACAAGAAGCCCAATAAATATTGATTGATTATTCAAAATCCAAGACACACTGGCAGCCAAGATTGATCAATGGACAAAATATATAGTTGATGGGAATTTTAGTTCAAATTATCCATCATTCAAACTTTTTTTGCGGATTGCACACGTGTTTTATTGTTTGGCTCAAATTCTTTGTAAAACCAAAAGGACTATAAAACACAAGAAATATAATGTGTCTTGTGTGTATATCTGGATGTGTATACCTTGGCTAGGTAATGCGTGCATCAAGGACAACAGCATATTCATCAGTGTTCATTTATTAATTCTCAAGACTTTTGTTTAGTCTTTATCAAATATAATAATGACAAGTATGATTCCCAAACTACATAACCAAAAATATCTGTGTAATAATTGGGTATGCTTTCCTTCTCTGAAGGAATGATTGTTAGTAACAATTTCAATACACTAAACAGTGCTGTTTGTGAGAGAATCGTTATCTATCTAGTTGCAAGAATTTCCAGTATCTAATAGAATTTATATCATAAATATGCATGGAAAGTCCTAGGTATCATGTGAAAAAAAATTTAATTCCCTAGGTCTGATTCTACTAATTAAGCTTTGCACTTTTTGAAGTGAACTCATGTCAATTTGAAGAATGCAAAAGCTAAATAAAACCAATAAGCCAGGTATACTATTAAGTAAACACATACTGGCATATCGTTTAGCATGCTAAAGTTTAAAAGACTAGTTTGAAATGTCCTATAAATCAGAAAACTTTGGTCAGTCAGTGGATTTGCCTGAGAAATTGATTAGAACATCACTGAGGTAATTGGTTCATAATAATAATAATATTTATTATGCCACTTTTATTATTATTATTTCTATTATTATTATTATTATTATTTTTGAGTCTTTAGAGTTTAGACTAAAAACAAATACTCTTTTCTTTTGGTCCTTGGAAAGGCTTTCTGTGTGTGTGAGTTTTTCAGATGGGATGCTTATGATACGGAGACACAGGAAAACAAAAGGCAGTCTGTCTGCATTTAATTTCGTGCACCGCCCTGATGGCTGCTCATCGAATTGCAGGGAGGTCTCAGCAGGCAGTCCTGACCTTGGAGCAGCAAAGAGTGCTGATTGAAGCAATTATGAGCCAAAAGATGGCATTCTGCTGAGTACATAAGAATCCAAAATAAAAGGAGTGGGTGAAAGCTTTACATCCATATTCAGATCTGTTAATTTCCTTTGGGAACGGCCTGAGTCCTTTCCATTGATCTTTTCTGCAATAAATGATTCAATCAAAGGCCTATCCACTAATACAGAGGGACATCTACTCCAAACATGGAGTCCAAAAATGCTAGTTTTGTAGGAAGTGCAATGTTACAAGACTCATTGAAATTACCAGGTGGCTACAATTAATGCCTTTTTTTTTTCTTTTCCATTATTTTTAACAGCACCATATATAGTAGAGCATGATTCATATTTGGTGGAAAAAATAGAATTTGTAAATCACTGTCAGAAATTGCATAAACAGTGTATGGGCTCATTTTTCTCTGGTGGATAAAAAAGAAGCATTTAACATGCATGCAGTGAGCACAGTCTGTATGCTAAGATCGCACTTCCCAAATACATCCCAAGCCCATCCTTCCTGCTTCATGAAAAACACACAGGCTTCCAGCACCGCTCCCTTTCCTTAGCTTTTGAACTTCCCTTCGAGCAGCTGGAAAGCAGCCAGCTGGCCGGTAGTGTGCTAAGACTTTGCAAGTCTCCTGTCTTCCGTGCTTTGACTATTCCCATTTTGTACTGTGTCAGGTTGTCCATTCAACAAACATGAACCAAGTAACATTGTAATCGCAAGTTCAAAGCACTGTGGAGACAGTGAGGGACCCAGAGCTCCAACTCTGGAAGAGAAGATGAGGACTCTTTCTAGATAATTATAGGATATGGTGGGTAGTGAACACTTTCTTGCTGGGACATAAAGACTGTCTCATTGGAAATGGGTGGATGAATCTGTTTCACTGGGGCTTGATGAATGGCATGGAGTTGGACCTGCAGAGATAAAGGGGTTAGGTGAACAAATCTTTGTCTCTTCCCCTTCTAAATGCAGTTTCTTTGTCTTTTTTGTTCCAATTTCTCAAAATGCATGGTTAGGAACGAATGATGTTAATACTTGAAAGTAGTCAAGAGTTCTAAGGTCTTTATCTTTTCCAATATATATATTTTACTAACTTAGTAATTTCTAAGCCTCAGGAGTAGATCATAACATAACTCCTAGCGCAAGTAATATGTTATACCTGATATATTTTGGTTGGGAAGACATAATCATAATCCCTGGAATCACAATATGCAGGAATTTGCCTTTCCCATCTATCCTCACTATAGTGGTATGGGATATTCTTATGCAGGGAAGCAAACTCGGGTATGCTTATTATTTCTTTGGCTCTCAACCCCAACCTCCTTACGGATTTATATTATAATTAGCCCTCAGATGGCAAATTAAGTATCACCTCTCTTGACTTTGCTCAACTGGTGATCGATTCTGGAAGTCCAGTGTTAGCATCTACTTCTCAAGCATCTCTGATCATAAAGGGAAGGGGAGTCTGCCTATTTGCACCTCTGGTGAACATAGGTGGACATACTTCCTGTTTCTAGTGGTCATTTGCTAACCCTGGACTACATAGCATTTAGGGTTTATTCCAATTCTACATTTCTATTATTCTCCTGGTAAAACTCCAAGCACTGCAGAGCACGCTTGGAGCTTAGAGCCCTGCTACTTTGAGAAAGTTACTTTGTGAGATTCAGTTACCTATTGCAACTCTGAAATTCTACTGCTCAAGTTATTATAAGGGAAACGACAGATTGCAGCAGGTATCTATAAGGTGTTCAGGAGGTGTCCGCTTCCTTCCTTCCTCGCTAGCATTCCTGTGGACTGAAGGTGCTACTAGCCAAAAGATTGCAACTTGGCTGTGTCTGCTTTGTACAGCTGTCCCTTTTTTCCTGACACGGGGCCCCACGTGCCAGGTACCGAATATGGTTGCCATGTTGTTGCCTACTGTGTGAACTATCAGGCTGAACAGTAAAACCTTGGTTTGTGTATAATTCATTCCAGAAACATGCTTGTCATCCAAAGCACTTTATATCAAAGTGAATTTCAAGCACCATTGGCCCAGTTGTGATCATGTGACATTGGATGTCACCTACTACACTTACTGCAAGACATCGCTCATCTGTCAATTTAAAACTTAGAAATGTTTGCTCGTCTTGTGGGACACCCGCAGGTGACTCGCAATCCAAGGTTTGACTAAGAACTTTTCAGTAAGCCTTTTTCTTAAGTTTCCCATTGCCCCTGGCAACTCATGAAATGTTAACAAAAAGTAGTCCAGGAGATAACACTTGGTGGGACTTGGCTTGTATGAAAAGTTCTAGAGATTTGGAAAGAAAAATGACATGTGAAGAAGAGAGTTTAATTAAAGCTGTAATTGTTTGCATGAGCTGCTTTGCCTTTTGTTGATGTATCAACGGAGAGATATGGGAGCAGTTAGTGGTGGTTTGAAGGTGTCGGAGGCCTGTAGGGATAAATGAAAAGGCTTTGGCACAGGTGTGGAGATCTATAGAGTAGCTTTAAAGACCCTCAGGGCTATAAGGTACTACCCCCGTGGGCTCTCCGTGAACCCCAGGGAGCTTCTTCCCGAGATGGGGAGGGCACACTGATGGAAGAGGCAGACAGCAGGCTCTGAACAACAGCAGCTGTGAAGCCATGACTAGATTTTTGTACGTGCAGGGTGAGAAGGGCTTTTAAGTTCTACTGTCCTGTTTTACACTTGCACATGCTGAAGATTTTGGTCTCAGGGTCTTCCTCAGAGAGTGATATTCATGAGAGGTGAGTGACGTAGTTTCTTAGCCCAGAGAAGTTGATGCAGCGCAGAAAATTCATGTGTGCATTCTCTACTATGTGAAGATCAACTCTCCACTGATGTTATTTTTAAGGATATTTGATTTTTGAAAACTTAGCTCATTGTTGATGTGTTTTCATGGATGGTTAAAAGAAATGGAGGCCAGGAACGTTTGTAAGTGATAATTAAGCATCAGAAATGGTGTTGATCTTTGAATGCATGAGAACTAAGAATGTTGAAATCTGTTTCCATGAAGTTTCATGCCCAAATATGTGGAAGGAACATAAGTTCCTGCTCACTGAAGTATTAAACAGAAAATGATTATTTATCCATCTCCTGGAGCTGAGACTTGTTCATGGTAATGCTCATTCTTTCAGAACTACAGGCGGTACACTGCACAGGACATAAGTGAGCTCCTTGGTTTTTAGGATTTTTCAGTGCTTTTGGGGTATCATATTCAAAGTCAAGGGCCATTTGTTTTTATCGTAGGGCCAGAGGTGAGAAGTAAAATATGTAAAATATTGAGCTAATGCAATATGATCTTGGACATAATTATAAAGTAGGTTTCCTCGCCATCCACATTTATCGCAGGGGCTATTTTTTTTCTTCTGTTGGAATTTCCACAAGTGGAGAAGTGAACGGACAGCTAAGCAGTTGGGCGTTGAATTCAGGTAGTTCTATTCAGAAGAAATTTATGTTTTGGGGAAGGATCGTAATTACATTTTCTTCTTTGAACCTGATAAAGAAAAGAAAGTCATAGATTTGGAAGGGGGAAATCGAGGTAGGGGATCGAAAGGGGAGGTCTGCAACCTGAAGGAGGCAGGCAAGAAGTGAACACCAAAAGGTTCAAGGGCACAAAGTTGAAGTATTCAGAAAGCCTATTTAGGTTAAAGTAATTGCTAGAAACAGTTTGTCATGGATTATTCACACTTGTCAAAAATGCCATCATTTGGAAAATGCAGTTTATGGTTTATGTACGCTCGTTTGGGCACCGGGGAGAAGAAGGGTTGGTGAGGACTGCAAGAAAAGAGAAGTGTCACATTCCACGGCCACCCTCGGTTTTGGTGGGAGCTTCAGCTGGCGGACACTGAACTCTGGAGGGAGATCGGCTGGTCTGTTATTAGTTCCAATCTGAGCTGACAGCGTGGCGCTCCGTGGAGGTGGATGTTCCCTCTGAGAATAAGGGTCCCAAGTCTGCCATAGATCTGCAGTTGGAGGCGTTCCGCAGTAGCATGTTTCAGTCCATCCAGACGCAGCTTGATGGTCTGTGAACACAGGCTCAGCACACCCGCTGTGGCAGTGGAGGTAGGCGACAGGGCCAGGAAGTACTTTGTGCTGTTCAGGTACAGGGAGGAGGCCACAGAACCCCGTTTATTTGAAGTGTCTCCTTCTGGAGCTTCTCCTGCCTTCTCTTTCCCCTACTTTGAGCTCTGCTTAATTATCATCAGACCTAGACTAGCAATCATCGGTTTATTTTTCTGTCTTCACTGCTTGATTGGGTAGTCTTTGAGGCAGAACTATGCTTATCATTTTATTTCCGTGAGCAATTAAGTTAGCACATGCCTGGCATAGATAGACATTCTGACACAACCTGTTCAGTGAATGAGTGAACGGCCCTAGAAGGGACCCCTCCCCACCATGAGATATTACAGGGTTGAAGAAATGTCGGGGAAGGGGAGGGAGGGGACTGCACAGAAGCAGACTTTTAAAGGTTGCACACAGCTGCATGTTGTCTTGGCTTTAAGACTACCTCGTCATTATTTACATGTATTTTCATTGATGGTCTTTGCCACCAGCAAGGCCCCTCTCCACCCCGCTGTCCCCCATCCGTCTTGCCTCTCCTGCAGTTAGTCAGTCCTGGGGTCAGAGGGAAGACAGGCCTCCATAGCCAGTGCCTGGTGGGGCATCAAGAGTGTCCCTCTTGTCAGTTGAGGCATCCAGTCACCGGATCTGTTGGAAATGTCCTTGCTTATGGAAGCCCTCATGGATGAACACGTGCTCTGTCCCAGAGCCCAGGCTTTCTCCAAACTGTCTGTGCTCACAGTCTCTGGTTCCTTTCCTCGTTTCTTAGAGTGCATGCAGGGGTAGTGGTGCGAGAATGGTCTTTATAGGCAAAAAAAAAAAAAGTAATCTTTGACCCGGAGGATTTCCTTTCTCTGCTCATTGAGGTGGGCTTCAGTGAAAAGGCCTTGCCTTCAGTCGGAACCAACCCTGCACGATGGCCCTCTCAGCTGTAGGTGGCGCCTGTTTTCACCCAGCTGGTAACTGACTTGGGGCCCATCTACAACAATGCCTCCAGACGGGAGTCAAGGTCCAGGTGCAGACTTTCATGTTGATATTTTAAGGTGGAGACTGTGTGATTTCTTTGCTCCAGGATAGAAAGGGAGAAATGGAGAGATGAGCAAACAGCTGTAAAATTTCAAAGCACCATTTAGTAATGACTGCCTTTTAAGAATAAGAACAAAAGCAGAGTATACTGCTTGTACTGCATACTAATCAACATTTATTCATAAAGTTCAAGTTCAAACCTCACCGTGTCTAAATATTTTCATTATTTATTACAATTAGCATATGCATGATTCATGTTACCTGTCTGCCTTATTCAAGAGCACTAGTCTTTGGAATAGCACTTTAGGGAGATTTGGACAAATCTCTCCGACTGTCTTGTGATAATAATGCTATCCTAGCCGACGAGTGTCAGCCAGCAAGATGCAGAACTGTTGCACATCTGAATGTTCATAAAATGTGGAGACAGTGCAACGCTAGAATGGATTAATTAATATCTTAGAGGCAGAAGGTAAGGGAAATTAGGCTTCATGTTATAATTTGAAAAATGAGTCATGGTACTTAATTAACCTATCTAATACCTCAAGGTAAATGAATGCCTGAATCAATTCACAATTAACAATTTAAATAACCCTGCTTTTAAAGTAGCTTTATTATACCTATATTGAAAATTGGAAACCTGAAACTCCGATGGCCCATCTCTGCTTGCATTATTTAAGAATGTTTCGTGTTCTAACCCATCTAAAGGTGGGTCCCCTCTCCTCTCATTTCTTCTCTCCTGTGAGGAATCCGGGAGGATGCTGCATACCCAGAAGATATCTTAAAGTAATGAAATTTCAAAAAAAATGTAGATTTTCCTCCTTTGTACTTACAGTTATGAAAATTTCCAAAAAGGAGAAAAGATGTGGCTTGTAAATGAACCAGCAGGTAGTGATGTCAGACTGGGCACTGGCTCTGTGTAGACATGTTTGCGTGTCTGGGTCCTGCATGAGATTTTATGCCGCTGAGAATACTCAGTTTTGCATCCACAGTGCTTAGCAACGTCTACCCCCTGGGGGGACAGGGTAGGATTCAGTAATTATTAGATAAAAAAAATGTTAACAGTACTGACAAAAATCAAAGAAAACCCACTTTGGAGATAAAAGTGTTAACTGTTAAACGTCAACTTGTATGTATTTATTAAAATGTTATCATCCCGGCAAAACAGGTTACTCGTGTAAAATCTGGATGATAAAAGTTGTATTTGGAGCATTCCAAAATCTATCTCCTAGCTTAGCCACCCTTCTGTTTCCAACTTCCCCGTGAGTTGTTCTATCTAAATGTTTCATAGATTTCTCAAATCCAATACAGAGAAAAGCCTGAATTCACGGACTGCCCTACTGCCAAAAGGAAACTGATTTTACCTCTTGTTTTCTTCACTTTAGTTAATGGTCTCTCTCCACATGTGTTTAGCATCCCTAAGTTAGTGTTCTCGGAGTATTCTAGACTGTTAGCTTTGTGCAGTAGCCCACCACAGGACCAGCCTGGCTGTAGTCATGTCAAATCAGATTCCAAGAGAGATTTCCATGATAGTCTCTTTCTTCCACCCCTCCGTCATGGTTGTAATGCAGACCTGGTCTTCTTTCACATGAGTAAGTGCCCATCTGTGGTCCTGGACTTGAACTTCACCTTCTCCACTCCATCCTGTTCATTGCTTCTAGAGTTATCTCCTTAAGAAATAAGTGACTCCCAATGTCTTAATACCTGTAGGCAATGACCAATCTTCTTTGGCATATAAGAAATTTCATAATCAGGGGCGCCTAGATGGCTCTGTCGGTTAAGCATCCGACTTCGGCCCAGGTCATGATCTCACCTTTCATGGTTCAAACCCCATGTCGGGCTCGGTGCTGACAGCTAGCTCAGAGCCTGGAGCCTGTTTTGGATTCTGTGTCTCCCCCTCTCTCTCTGACCCTCCCCTGCTCATGCTATCTTTCTCTCAGAAATAAATAAAAAACATTAAAAACATTAAAAATTTTTTTAAAAAGAAATTTCATAATCAGTTCACCAGTTTTTATTTCCTTTTACCCATGGTCTCTCCACATTCACACCATTCTCTACCCCGAATCGTTCTGTTTTTGCTCTGTTTGGATTCACCTTACTTTGTCTTTTCTTTACAACTGACTACTCCTTGTCCACAGAATACTCATCTTCGCCTATTGATCTTGCATGACTTTGCTCAAATTTCCCCTTCTGTAAAGTTTCCATGAATCCAGAGGCACTTACATACTCAATTCTCTTTGCATTTATTTCATACTATAGTTAGGACTGACACTTATATTGGTTATATCCCTTAATTCATTGGTATGTCCTAACAGATAATGTATTTTTAGAATCAGGTAGAATTCTTACCTGTTTTTCAATTCCCAATACCTAATGTGCCTCGTACATAACGTGCACTCAGATACTTCTCTTCCTACCTTCCAAACATCTTTTCTTCCCTCTCTTTACCACAGATACTTATGGTTCTCCAAAAATAAAGGTTTGGATCTAACCCGCTAACGCATTCTTGTTTTACCTGTATGAATTAGATGGTTACAAAAGTAGTCATTGCTTTATGACATTCGCATAAACAAGAGATGAGAAGAATCCATTTATAAGTCTCTCGGATTCAAATTTAAGAATCATGTGGTTGGTGGTGGCACCTAATGGCCATGTGTGATATTGCATCCCAGAGCTATTGTTTCTAGAAAAATAAGGGCCTGGGGGGTACTCTTCCAGGGTTCAAGATAGTGGAGGAAAGTCATGACTCTTATAGGGCAGGGTATCTAAGGCAAGGAAGGCTCTTCAAAGTCCTTGAGTACAAGACATGACTCCCAGCAACATTTGTGTTTGCACGTGCTACCTTGTGAGCTAGCCAACACAGCCACCTTGAAATTGGTGGCAAGGCCCTATGTTAGTTGGTATATCTTTGTATGGGATCATATGCGAAGTCAACCAACAGAAGGCAATGCAAATCAGGAGTTCCCTTAAATATTTATGAAGAGTTGCCCTTCTTCCACTAGTTATTGATTGAGTACTTGCTATCACAAATAACACTGTACTCAGTATCAACTACACAAAGGGTCCAGTATAAATATTTAACATTTTAGCTTTTGATCATCATGTCCTCCATTTGGAATTTAACAATTGGCTTACCATAATGGCAAACCTACTGTGGGTAGATACATTTAGTGGGTTTCAATTCTACTCCTGTAATGAGAAGTATAGAAAAACTCACATACATGTTTAAATCTAACAAGGATTACAAAGTATTATATACTTTCCATCTGAAATCTGCTCATATAAACCTAGTGAAGTGACAATTTTATTTAATGTTTTTTTTTTTTTTGAGAGAGAGAGAGAGAGCTCACTTAGGTGGGGGAGGGACAAAGAGAGAAATGGAGGGAGAGAATCCCAAGCAAGATCCAAGTTGTCAGCACAGATCCTGATGTGGGGTTCAAACTCAAACTCACAGACTGTGAGATTGTGACCTGAGCCAGAATAAAGAGTTGGATGCTCAACCGACTGAGCCACCCAGGTGCCCCAATGTGCAGTTTTATGTTTGTTTCAAGTGTACAATATAATGATTCAACAAATCTACACATCAATCAGTGCTCATCAGGGTTAGTGTATTCTTAATCCCTTTTATCTATTTCATCTATCCCCCAACCGCCTCCCTCTGACAACTGCTGGTTTGTTCTCTATGTTTAGGAGTCTGTTTTTTCATTTGTCCCTTTTTTTCCTTGTTCACATGTTTGTTTCCTAAATTCCATGTATGAGTGAAATCATATTGTATTTGTTTTTCTCTATTATATTTAGCATTATACCCTCTTGGTACATCTATGTTGTTGCAGATGGCAATATCTCATTTTTTATGATGGAGGAATATTCCATTATATATAACACATATATATGTCACATCTTCTTTATCCATCTATCAGTGAACAATTGGGTGGCTTCCATATCTTGGCTATTATAAACAATGCTGCAGTAAACATAAGGGTCCATATATCTTTTCAATTCAGTGTTTTTGTTTTCTTTGGGTTGTAGAATTATTGGTTCATGTAGTATTTTCATTTTTAAATTTTGAGAAACCTCCATACTCTTTTTCATAGTGGTTGCACCAGTTTGCATTCCCGCCAGCAATACATGCAGATTCTTTTTTCTCCACATCATCACCAAAGCTTGTTATATCTTACATTTTTGATTGTAGCCATTTTGACAGGTGTGAAGTGAAATCTCACTGTAGTCTTGACTTACATTTCCCTGATGATGAATGATGTTGAGCATCTGTTCACGTGTCTATTGGGCATCTGTATGTCTTCTTTGGAAAAGTGTCTATTCAGGCCCTCTGCCCATTTTAATCAGATTGTTGGATTTTTCGGTGTTGAGTTGTATAAGTTCTTTATATATATGGGCTATTAACCCTTGGATATTAATCAAATCACCATGATAATTTTTAATATGAGATGGTTACTAAGACTGGCTCAGGAATTACTTTATTGTATTTGACACAATACTATATGCTCAATAATTCTTAGCTATTAATATTTTTACTCCAAGCAGAACACAAATGCTTTCTGTAAAGTCTTAGATACCTTCAGACCTCATTGCTATTGCCAGTGCATTTCTTTCTACCTGAGTAAATTCCCCCAACTTCTTACTTGAGCAATTTCCAGGTGTTTTTTTTTTTTTATGGCCACATCATCTCTTTTCCAAAATCATCCTTGATCCTTAGTAAAATTTAATGGCCACCATTTTTTTGGTTCTTGATGCTTTAAACTTGCCCCCACTATAGCACACAGTTTTATAGTCCCAGTTGTGTCTTACTTTCCTGCTCTGAGCACTGAAAATCTTCCCAGGATCTGGAGCAGGGCCCTTCATTGTTGGCCACTAATCGTGTTACCCCTCTCCACCTGACT
This sequence comes from Crocuta crocuta, assembly GCF_008692635.1. Taxonomy (NCBI): domain Eukaryota; kingdom Metazoa; phylum Chordata; class Mammalia; order Carnivora; family Hyaenidae; genus Crocuta; species Crocuta crocuta. The sequence goes on from NW_027527611.1 coordinate 546,772, forward strand.
CCAGCACCTCACTGCACTGTCCCTGGCACATGCCCAGCATTCCACACGTGTTGATGATATATTTGAAATAATAAAGACAGCGCAAGCAGAGACGCAAGCCAGGCCAGTTAGCAGAGCAGTAAAGGTTTTTGAAGAGACAGAAAACACAGGCTGAGTGTGGCGGTGTGGTCACATGTGGAATTGCTTCCAGAGAGTTTCCTTTTCCTCTGGGCCTATCTGACCAGCAGAAGTTTACAAGTGTGTTGGATCTCAAAGAGTCTGGCCCTTGGGGATGAACCCACCCCTCTGCTTGTGCAAGCTGCCATCATCTCACCTGTGTGTGTGGGCAACAGGGGGTTGAGTTTGGTACTTGTAGAGGGCCTGCTGTGGTGATCTCTTCCCCAAGCATCATGGACTCGACTGCAGTCCCAAAGCTGGGATGTGGGCATCTACTTCCAGATGTCTTGTGAATGTTTTTTGAGTTGTGAGTGTTTTTTGAAGTTTGAAGGAACCAGGGCATCATCATTGGAAATATTTTTGCATAACAAAGTGGCTATGGAGTCAGGCAGACCTCGGTGTAAATCCTAAACAGGATGACCTTTTGGAAAAGCTGCTTAAACCCTCTGAGACTCTTTTTCTTCAACCATACAAAATAAGAATAGTCAAATTTGTAGAGTTTTGGGATAAGGGGAATAAGACGACACATGTAAAATGCTCAGTGTACAGTAGGCATCCCCATTCATTTGTGGGTACTACTCAATAATTGACCCCCCATTTTTAACCATGAAGAAGGATGCTAATCACAAGCACGTTGCCACAGTTGATGAAGATCTAGAGCAACACTGTGACAATATGAGCCAAAATGCACTACACTCAAGGAGCTCTAATTTTCCACTCATAGCTACAGTCTGCTCTTGTATCCCTGCTCTCATTCTGTCAGGTGAGGAATGTGAAGAGACATTGCAAATAGGTGTATTTTTCAGATTTCAGAGTCTTTGTCCATTGACTAGCTGATGCCTTTGCGGAGTTGTGACAGTTTGTCTTTCTTCACAGGCATAGGGAAAAGGAGAAAAAACCCACCCTCCCACTTTCTGGCTTCACGTGGTTGGAGTTGAAGCGGAGGGTGCATTGTCACACTATTCACTAGCTGCCTAGTGTAGCCGGGGAAATGAGGGGCCTCTCAATGCCTCCTTGATTAGCTGTTCTTCCTCCTCGTGCTGCAGGTAACTTCTGGGTAACCGAAGAAGTTCACCGAAAGTTCAACAGACTCAGTTCTAGAGATGTCTTTGTGATATTTATTTTTTCCATAATTTCTCCGCCAATTTAATTTCTATTCCTCCCCTTCACCTTCTTATCCCATATTCACCGTGTTGTAGATTACACTCAGCTCTCTGCAGTGACCAGAGATTTCATTCCTCAGAACTGCAGGTTCTCCTGTAGTCAAGACACAAGGTTTTGGTCCCAGGTTGTCTATAGTGGGAAGTACACTTTCCTCTGTGTCCTCCTACCAGTATGGACATATCATCAAATCAAAAGTCTGTCTATCTATCTTCTATCTGTCTATCTATCTATCTACTATCATTCTATCATCTATCCACTATATTTCTATTGTCTGTCTCTAATCTAACTTTCTATCATATACCAATTTGTTACCTGTTTATTATCTCTCATCTATCTTCATCTATGTATCTATCTTCTATTATGTATCTCTCTTTCTATCATCTGTTCATTAATTTATCACCTATCTATCATCCATCTGTATCTATCTTCATCTATGTATCTTTCTATCGTCTGTCATCTTTCCATCAATTTATCTATCAACTATCATCTATCTATATATCTATCCATCTATCTAATTTGTAATGGCCCAATTATGTTCCTTCTTTCCTCATGAGATGGTGATCTACTTGTAGCAAGCTGTCCTGTTCAGTAGCTTTTTGGTTCTTGTATCCTGAAAATTCAATACAAAGACAGGCCACAAATAATGATTTGAAAGGGTAAAAGTTTCCATAAAAATATGAATTTATTTCTTCTACAGTGATCTCTGGTCAAGTACTGTTCTTTTCGTGGTCATCAAATATCTATAACGTATGAGATTTTGTAGATGCTTTAGTAAGGAGCAGAGGAACGAGACGGGCAGTAGCGGCCTCACAGTTTCTTTCTTTTCAAAGTTTGATTCAGGTGAATGCAGTGGCTTAAGTTAGAAGGCCCCTTTTTCTTTCAGAGTCTCATTAGAGGAAGCAATTGGTGGAGATGCTTTTGTTAGAATGGGCTCAGCATCTGTGTGGAGCTGAGTTTCCAGAAGGTAGATAGATCCTCAGCAGTGGGGTTTTCCAGGACTAAGAAGAACATGCACGAATATACATCATAATCCTTCAACGTCACTGGTGCCACACAGGGGGTGCCTCGCTTCCTCATGGGAGTATGGAAAGACTCGCTACCTAATACATTCTTAACTACATCGTTTTTATGAGCTTTCATTCTACACAAGAAAGAGTCAAAATAGGGCAGTGGTGATATTGATTCCACTTTCAGAACACCTATCTACGAGATAGTAGATGTGCAATAAATGTTATTATTCTGAGACAGTTCTCTGCAAGCATTTTCAAAATGTGATCTCAGTAGAACTTCACCACAGTCCTGCTAGGCAGACATTTTTATCTCCAAGCGTGAGAACACTGAGGCACAGGCATATAGGTAACTTACGAAGAACATAAGTGATAGAGGTAGGATATTAAGTCATGGTACCTCGACTCTTGTGCACCTAAACTTTTATTACCCTATATGGCCTAACCTGTGCCTGTTAGCCCACTTCACAATCTTGGCTGTGAAGAAGGAGATTGCAGGTGAGAGATTTGGAGGCAAGATGGGAGACAGGACACTCGAGAATGTGTCACACACTTCAGGGAAGCACGAAATGCTACAAGCAATAAAGAGCCAGCAAGTGCTTGGGGATCAGACTCTAAGACAAAAAGAACATAATGAACAGAAGCCTCACTTCCTCTGTGATTTTGGCTGGTAGAAAGTTCCGTGTCAAATCTCCTGTCTTGGCCTGTACGCTTACTCATGATGCCATCAAGTAACTGTAGGAAAGTCATTACGTTCTTCCACATTTAGGCTAGTAACTGTTGGCATATGCCCTTTTCTTTTGTGTGTGTGCCTATAAGAGAAGCTGGCAAAGTTTTTGACATGATTTCCATTGGAGTGAACAAAAGTACAGAGTGTATGGGGTCCATTTTTTCACACAACGATATTGGCCTGTAAAGCATGTAGATTATGAAGTGACAATAGCCCTGCTTTTCAAACATTTAAACAAGCTCTGTGTTCATGACTGGAAAGCAATTACCTTCTGGGGAAACTTACCATGTTCGAAAATCAACTTGGTGATTTTGTCAAAAAAGCTGACGAATATATTATTCCTCCAAGACAAACAAACAAACAAAACCCCTTTCTGCTACTTTTGATTCTCCCTGGCTTAGAAATCTAAAACACGCTTTGTAATACCAAGTTTCTTAGTAGGTGACTGTTGGAAATCTGCATTTTGATCATCACACTTTTGAAACTTACAAGCATAGAATGTATCATTATTCATTGTGTTTCAAACAGTTGTTTGAGGAAAAGTATTAAATACCGAAGGACAAGAAAATTAAGAATTTGAATAGTCTGCACCTGTAGATTATGGCAAAATTATACAGGAGGCCTCAGCAGGAGTTTAGAGCATCAGTCTCTAATGAAAGACCTTTGTGGGAAAATGACAAGCACCCTGGAGTCACACATTTCTATGGGTCTATGGATAATGGAAACAAATGTTGTACTCCATGGTAGTTTCTTAGTATATCAGGGTGAAAGTCACAAGCTGATAGATCCTGAAGACATTCCTAGTCAATCTCCCTAAGATGAAACATGGCATATATGTTTTTTTATTTTTAGCTTTTAGTTTATATTCATGTTAGTCAACATACAGTGTAATAGTGGTTTCAGGAGTAGAATTTACTGATTTATCACTTCCATACAACACCCAGTGTCCTCTCTAATGCCCATCATCCATTTAGCTTATCCCTCCCACCCACCTCCCCTCCAGCAACTCTCAGTTTGTTCTCTGTGGTTAAGAGTATCTTACGGTTTGCCTCCCTCTCTGTTTTTGTCTTATTTTATTCTTCCTTCTCCTCCCCTATGTTCCCTCTGTTTTGTTTCTTAAATTCCACATGAGTGAAATCATATGATTATTTGTCTTTCTCTGATTTACTTATTTCTCTTAATATAATACTCTCTAGCTCCGTCCACGTTGATGGCAAGATTTCATCTTTTTTGATCGCGGCATTAATAATTCCATTGTATATACACACCACATCATCTTTATCCATTTGTGAGTCAGTGGACGTATAGTCTTTTCCATAATCTGGGTATTGCTGATAGTGTTGCCATAAACGTTGGGGTGCATGTGCCCTTCCAAGTTAGCATTTTTGTACCCTTTGGATAAATTCCTAGTAGTGCAATTGCTGGGTCGTAGGGTAGTTCTATTTTTAATTTTTGTTAGAAACACCATACTGTTTTCCAGAGCGGCTGCACCAGTTTGCATTCCCACCAGCAGTGAGTGAGGGTTCCCCTTTCACCGCATCCTTGCCAACGTCTATTGTTTCCTACATTGTTCGTTTTGGCCATTTTGACAGGCGTGACATCTCATTGTGGTCTTGATTTGCACTTCCCTGATGATGAGTGATGAACATCTTTTCATGTGTCTGTTTGCCACACAGGTGTCTTCTTCAGAAAATGTAACACCTTCATATGTTTGAAAAACATACCTTGGTAGAAAAGTTTTAGAATATTTTGAAAATTTTTCAGCTCATCTTAATGCCCTTGACTTTTACTTTGCTGAAGAGGTTTTGACAAAGCAAAGACAGTATCTAGTGTTTGTCTTCTTATCCTACTAGCTTTGAAGTCAGGGAAGGAGCCATTAGCAGAGATCGTACTTTCTAAGTATCTGTATGTTCTTCTAACCTTAGAATTAAGGTATAGTAAAAATCTTTATGATCTTTCTGCTTAAAACACGAGTGATGAAGTAAATATTAGTGCTTAAACTGATTTGGGTCACAAGAACAAGGGCAGAAAAATAACAACAGAAGAAGTGTTCTAAGTTGTTCAATCTTGTAAATGGCATAGGAGTGAAAACTTTTCTGGTAGAGATAGTCCTTTGTCTTCTTAAATGATTCCAGTTGATCAGTCTGCTTCATCCATGAATAGGTGGGCATTCCCAGTGCATGGATTTGAAGATTTCCCCAGTTTTTAGTCTACTAGTTACCAGTAAGTTCAAGAACATGAACACAGTTAATATGAAGCAGCCACATAGTCTGATTTCCTTACTATAAATCGGACACATGAGGAGCTCGAAATTAGAATCAAGGAGTGGGTAACAAGCACATTCCGCAAGCTCGCAGATTCGAGGCAAGTTACATATGCTTAGTTTTATTTTTGTTATGTATAAACAGATTCTAATAAGATAGAGGTCTCAGGGGGCTAAGAGGGTTTGACAAAATGCATAAAGCAGATACTTCAATACTGTGCAGTGAGAACCTACATTTAAGAACCGTCTCTGGGATTTGGTTATGGGCAGGATGAGGCAATCCAAGAAGGTGCGGAAAAAAGCAGTTCAGACTCATGGGGAAGAAAAGCTGTGGCCAGTGGAGGAGGCGGGGGTACTGTCCCTGGGGCCCATCCTTTGCAGCACCTTTTTCTGAACCCCCTCCCCTACCGCGTCTTTGGCACTGGACCATTGCTTTCAGAATCTACAGACCTCACTGCCCCTCGACTCTCTCCCCCTTTTTTTTTTTTTCAGAGAGAAAATTGTTGAGTTCTGAAAGCGTAAGCGTTGCTTTGTGTTTTTCTTCAGTTTACGTGTTGATGCAAATTGTAAAAGGGGAGGGTGTGAACTGCCAAGAAATTCATCTTCAAAAGGGATACAGACTTGAATGTCATAAATATGGCATTGTGTTTGGCTTCTTTTGCTTTCAAAATAAAATTCTTTGATTACCTCCAACTTTCATCTCCCATAAATGTCTTGGCTTTGTGCTAGCATTTATGTGGCAGTAAGAGCCCATTTCCCTGTGGCAACAGTCATTACGGTGACATTATTTCACTTGGAAACGCTGATTGTTTCTTAAATATAGGCTATATACCTGGTCATTTCTGGTAAGTGCATTAAAATCGTAATCATTCCCCTTGTTAGCTTTTGTCTTTTAGTGACAAGTCCCATAAGTATTATCCCAAGGAATGCCGCGATGTCTGTTGGCATTTCATTGGATAAAGATGCACAAGCAGAAATTGTCACTTTGTTATGAAACTCCTTTTTCTTGGTACACTACACTACACACACACACACACACACACCTCATCAACCACTTCCTTTGGACTCAGAAGATGGCCGTTTTTGAGACTGTTTCCATGGTGTAATTATTAATGCAGCCCTCTTTCACTCCCAAAATATTTCAATCGGGAGAAGATTACATTTACAAAAACATTCTCTACTTTTTAACAAGAAGCACATTTAGTATCAATCATGTACCTTTTCTTCCTAGAACTACATTATCTGAGAAGTCTCAGGGGCTTAATCAGTCTATCCAATTAAACCACAGCATATCCTTTAGCCTTTCCCCCACTGCCTACCACACAACCAGTTAAGTATTACTGAAAATGGGTGTGCACCCCGGAAAAGTTGTTGTTTATTTTTCTTATAATCTTGTTCACATCTCTAGCCCCCTTGCTTGGCTCATCTAGATACCCTTAGATGTTATATATAGAGAACTTATTAATGCCCTTGGTCCAGAGATTGAGATCTACAGGCATCAAAGGTATTTTCTCATTTCGTGTGTGTGCACCCTGGTTTCTTCTATTTCCTTTGCTAGGAGTGTGCTTTCTTCTTTCCTTCCTTGGCAAGATCCTATTTATATTTCAAAAGTTCAAGTCAAATATGAATCCTTGTTCTTACTCTCTCAAGTTTCATTTATATTTAACCTCTGCCAGACCCTCTCCCTCGCTCTGTCGCACACAGAGACATACACACAGAGGCACGCGGGTGCACACTCACCACCACCACCGTACGGATATCACACTCATTTCCCTGCTGTAGTATCCGTATTCCATTGTATTAATTCTCATCCTGCAGACTTGTTCGTCAATGTGTCAGTGTCCTTATTGCTATCGTTATGTTATTAATCCCTAGAGACCAGCATATCATGTTTGCTGTATGCAGGAGGTCAGTATATAGTCTCTGAATGGACAAATGTACCATCACTGTGTTTTACTGCTGCATTAAGACCCGCTGCTCCCTGGGGTCTAAGAATTAGGAAGCCTCTACTGTGGGGCAGCACCATGCTAAGCACTTTTTATGTGTTACACTGGTTAGTACTAGGTTATCCTGAGCACATAGCTTTCCCAGGAAGCAAAGTGCGTTAAGATCAGTTAGGGAATCTGTCTAAGGTAAGACATTGACTGAGGAACCCCTGAACTAGTTCATAAGTATGTGTCCAGCTTCCTCCACTGTATTTGATAAGTTACCTGGGATGAGTGGCCCCTTAAAAGGACCATTTGCACAACTAATGGTTATGAAATATATCAAAACCCTGCGGTGAAAAAAAAAATCTTTCTCCTGGAAATAGTATAAAAATTGGATGGGCTTGTGTTTGAGGAACACAGGGTAAAAAATATAGAAAGTGATGAATAAATTCCTTGTGTGGCAGAAGGGAAGACATTTTGATAAAATAATTTGAATGTTCCTCAAAGTCACCCTTGTAGAAAAATGTGATTATGAATGTAATATTAAAAAATCATGGAAGACTGAGAGTTAAGTCATTCAAAAAACCCTAAAATCTGGGGAAAGAAATGAAGATTCCCCTTTATTTAATTCTAGAAGTTTTAACATTTAAAACCGTGAGCATGAGGTGGACAGTTAAAGAATTTAAACATTTGGGTTAACCCTGGTAAGAACATAGGGTTAAAATATCCTCCACAGCCCAGAAATGATGATTATTTCATAAAGTAGCAAGAACTTAAATTTGACACCAGCAGATCTTGCTTTATCAAGACATCACTTAAATTTAGTGGACAGAGTGGCAGAAATGCATTTCACAGACACAGTGATGAAGTAAGGACTGGATACGGGGAAACAGCATTAATTACTGGGATCCCCAAGTGGTTGCTAGGCAGGATTATTAGAGACTGAGTCAGAACAAATTAATTATCAATGCAAAATATTAGTCACAGAAGGTTCACAGTGCATTTTTTGAGTTAATATAAAATATAGTGAGAGAGACAATGAATCTAAGAAAAAAGAAATTAGGGAAGGGATGAAATATGTATGGCTTCATCACACTGAGGAATGTGTTCTCAAGAGACTTGAATGACACATCTACAAGTAAAGACAGTATCATTTAAACAAATGTTAAAGTATCCTGATCAAAGCTTACTTGTGGAAAATGGCGTAGAGTTGATTTTATGTGTAATCTACGAGGAAGTCTCTGAAGTATCTTGATATTAATCATCGTGCATTGCCAAAAACAAATTTAATCTTAACTGTTATAATGCTTTTTTTTTTTTTCCCTACAAGTATTTTCTTAAACGAGAAGCAGGATAATTGCCTGGTAACCCCCAGCCCAAGCAAATGTGAAACATCTTGATCCAGTTACAATCCACTTACGTTGACTGTTACCATTTGTTAAATCCTCCTTAATACATATAGAATAAGAATGTCTAAAAAAATACCATTATACTATCAGAGGAAATTTGGGATGAATAACTCCGTGAACACGCTCTGTCCCTTCACTAAAAATAGCCTATGATTATCACTATCTAGACTGTTTAAGATTTCAGTGGTATCTTGCTTATGATACAGCAAAAATCATAATCCGGTTCTGTACTTCGCAGCCGATACCATGAAAATAAGTGACAAACCACCACACATCTTACACATCTTTATTTTACTTTCTTGGAAAGCAATGACACACAAGTAAGTTTAGAGGATCACGACATTTAATTTGTGAGAAAATGGAAGTCTCTGGAGGTTGAGTGTTTTGCCCCATGAGGAACAAACGGAAAGGAAACAGGAAAAGGAAAAAACTCGTTGTCGAGAGAACAGTAGTGACTTTCAGAGTCATCGTGTTATGCAGTACTTATTATTTTACACCATATTTTCAGAGACACTTGATTCAAGTTGATTATTTTTTTTAATTAAAAAGGTGTTTTAATGTTTATTTTTGAGAGAGAGACAGAGTGGGAGCAGGGGAGGGGCCGAGAGAGAGAGGGAGACACCGAATCCGAAGCAGGCTCCAGGCTCTGAGCTGTCCGCACAGAGCCTGATGTGGGGCTCGAACCCACAAACCATGAGATCATGACCTGAGCTGAAGTTGAGCACTTAACCCACTGAGCTGCCCTTGCACCCCTCAAGTTGCTTCTTTTTAAAAGGTGAACAAGCAAGTCTATTACCTGTAATTTACAGATGAAGACCTGTGCTTCAGAGTATCAGGGAAAGAGTGCTCTGAGTGTTGAGAGGGATAGTATCATTCATAGCACAAGACCATCGCTATGGTATGGCATTTAAGCTTGTCCCGTAAGGCTTTTTCTTTGCACACATTGGTTTCACCATTTCCTCCTTCAAAATTCAAATTCTCTTTAGGTTGAGGGTAGTCACCTACTTTTCTGAATAGCAAGGCTTTCCTGAAACCCTGTAGGAATACTTTTAATCACCAGGGAATTTCAATGATGATCTGTGTTCTGTTTGCATGTTGCATTGAGAGAGTCTCTCATGCATTCGGAATGTATATAAAATAGGAGAAAAGTTTATTATCAATAACATTTTACTGCATCGTATAAGATTTTTAAGTTATTGCCATGGAGTCACTCAAGAATTAGCACCTAAGTGCTTGATGGGGGGCGGGGGCGGGTTATGATCTCTGAGGAACCATTTTGAGATAAGGCTTATATAGTTGATGGATTCTGATACTGATTTCGCTGCATCAGTACACGTTACCAAGCTATTTTTATTTACCTTAATTCAGCAATATTTCTAAGTGGAAATTGCAAAACAATCCTTTATATTCATAAAAATGCTTTTGTATCCCTGACATGACTTGAATGTCACCGTGACCTGGTTACAAATGAGAACAGAAGATGCATGACTCAGAGGAATGTTCAGTGTCTTGACTAATGTAACTCAGATCTTAACTCATCACTCCAGTATCTATCCACCCCTCCCCCACTTAAGTCACAACTCTTTCCCTTACACAGTGCTTCTCCTGCTGTGCAGGAATCTAAGGTGTGTGATCTAAGACATTTCACACTGAGGATGTGCAGAATGACTATTTTACCACTTTTCAGCATTAGGAAAATAAAGCTTGGAGGAAGATCAGAGGGGCATGGAGGCATATACACCTGGCAGTTAAGAAAAAAATCTCAAATAACCTACATGGCAACATAGTGACAATAATTATCCTTCTTTATTACCTACTGTGCACAAAGGAGTTATTATCATCATTTTGCAGAACAGCAAACTGAGTTGTGGATCATGCCAAAAGATAGAAAAATGGAATAACTGTCTGCATACGTTGATCACAGATCCAGACACTCTTCAGTTCATCAGCTTTGTAAGGAAATGTGTCCACTTGAATGACTGGGAGGCATGGTTTTGAGTTATTCTAAGTTTTTAATTCAACTTGGTGATTCCAGAGAATTCTTGCTGCCTTTATTTTTATGCCTTTCTCTGCCTGCTGTTTTCTTTTTCTAGTGAATTTCCTTACCTTTCCACTGCTGTGGAAGGATGTTGACCATTGTCTTATGTATGGCTCTTTGGTGGGAGTCTGGTTCCCATTGCAGGAAAACCATGCAAATACAGTTACAATTTAATCTCCTCCATATTTATATTTTAATTGATCCACAAGCTCTATAAAAAGTTCCTACCAAACAAGATAAGCACAGTTATCTGTGGTTATATTTTTGTGATGCTTCTTGACGCTCAAGCTTATACGGTGCTGCAGTCACGCCCCGGCTTAGTGCCCTCTGCCTCTCTGGGCGACTCCGTGGACAGGCCACCGCTGCTGTTCAGCGTTGTCTCCCCGCCTGCCTGGAGGACGGAGCCTGAAATAATGCACTTTGATGAACTGCTCTGCCTCTTCAGAGAAGCAGTAGGAAAGTGCGTCCTCTCGGCCTCAGCTCAGACCATTCTCAGCTGGTTTTCCTTGGACCACAGGCACAAGGTGGATGGGTGTCGTGCTTTTCTTCCAAGGAGAGGAACTTCCATAATTGGAGGCTAGATGGTGGTCAATAGAGCAATGTTTTAAACTTACTCGCTACAGTAAAATCAATGTGTTGATGGATTAAAAATACTTTTAAAAGTATGTATTTCATTTTTTAAGTGTTTTTATTTCTGAGAGAGAGAGAGAGAGAGAGAGACAGCATGAGCAGGGGAGGGTCAGAGAGAGAGGGAGACACAGAATCTGAAGCAGCTCCAGGCTCTAAGCTGTCAGCACAGAGCCCGACACGGGACTCGAACCCACGAACTGTGAGACCATGACCTGAGCAGAAGTCGGACGCTTAACCGACTGAGCCACCCAGGTGCCCCTAAAAAGTGTATATTTCAGTACAGACCGTGGTTCTACCTACCCAGAGAAGTCCACGAGACAGAATCACCTCGTCGCTCAGACAAGGCTTCTATGTCCTTAGCTGTTCTTCACAGACCCTGACCCTTAGCAGTTAACCCTGCGTGTGCCAGGGCAGCCGGGTAGCTCCACAGGAGCTTTTTCAACTCTGTGGTTTTATCTGCAACAGTTCTGCAGAAAGATTGCCGCTAAATGCCCCTATCCATCATTTAGTACAGACCAGTGGGGACTGAGGGTGGAATGGAGAATATTTGTTGATTGAATGCTTGATATTCTAATTTTAAGAGAAGAATATTTGAAGATGTATACCAAAATACATAAATNATTATTTATTTTCTATAAGTACATAGAATATATTATAATATATATGAATATTATATTCAATATCTTTTATAAATGCATTTTAGTATCATTATAAAATATATTTATGATATGATCATCATACATTTTGCAATAACATTTCTAGAAATTAATCAGAAAAATTATTTGCCTTATAAAGCTTGCAAAATAATTAGATAAAATGAAACAAATTTATGAGACCTATTTTCTTGCCAAATAAATGGACACAAATACTTTCTCCATTTGGGCATGAGTATGTCCTTTGATGTAATGGTTCAATAATCTGAACACTTTTTTCATGGGAGTTTAGTTTTGTTAGTTGTAAGATGCCGCATGAATATTTAAACATTAGTATTGAGACTCTTCCATAAAAAATGTAGGTATATCTTTGCTGGGAGCTGAAGGACTCCAGCATGGTAGGTGTAAATCACAGTCCATACGCCGCTGATTCTTTGAAGTGTGGCAACAGTAACTAGCAGTTGAGAGGGCTGGTCCTTACATCCTGGCCTAGGAGTGTCCTGAGCCACTTCCTCCTCACCAGCGACGGAAGATAAATGATCTCATTATTCCCACTTTACAGATGAGGGAACTTAGGCAGGGTCATTACATAAATTACAGGCTTTGGAAATAGAAACCACATCCCCAGTCTTGTTCTCACCTTCTAACAAACTGCACAACAAAAACTCATCCAATTCTTACCCATAATGTGGAAAGCAAACCTTTTGCATCCATCTATTTCTGTTTTATAGGCTAGAAAGCAAGATATAGATATTACTATTAGACTGTGAGTTATGTTTGCCTTTGTTGCTTCTCTCCTCCTTAATGATTGTTTTTCTTAACCATTTATTCAATTTTCACACCTTTGTCCTTTTTCTAAAGATGTCACTTCTGGGGCTCCTGGGTGGCTCAGTTAGTTGAGCATCTGGCCTTGATCTGGGCTTAGGTCATGATCTCACATTTTGTGAGTTTAAGATCCAGAATTCTCTCCCTCTCCTCCTCTCTCTGACCCTCTCCTGCTCACCTGTGTTCTCTCTCTCTCTCAAAATAAATAAATCAACGTTAAATAAAAGACATCACTTCCTTTATTGGGATTTTGCCCCTAAGCGTAGGTCTTGTGTCCTGATACATATTTTATTCAAGGCTATCTATATCTTTATCTATATCCATATCTATGTCTATATTTATATCTATTACCTATCTACTTCATAATAAAACTGCATTGTAATAAATGTTATTTATATTTCTACATATGGCTTATATAAATACATGAGGAAATAATATATGATATATAATATATAACATAATATATCTTTCCTCATGTATTTAAATATATAATATGTTAAGATATAATATACATATCCTCATGTATTTATATAAACCATATGTGTAAATATAAATAATATATTTATTATACATGCACATATGTTGAGATATATGTGGATATATACCTGTATGGATATATATTCCCATACAAATGTGAGTATATATATAATATACTCCATTTCTTCCTTATTAGTGTATAAATATATCGAAACATATCCATATATGCCCATCCATGCGTACATTCATATTGATTTCCACATGTACATATGTATCTGTACATATGTGTATATGTATGGAGTTTGTGAATGGTAGAAGTGAAAAAGTAGATATGAATGTTAAAACTCAATGTTGTTGCTGAGATTAAACCTAAATTTGGATTCGCTGTGCTTTCTGGTAATCAGGATATAAAGAAATATCCAGTACTATATGATGTGCTTTATATAAGAAAATGAGTTGTTTTAATAAACATAATATTTATTCAAGTGTCATTAAACGGTGTGACAGGCAATGTTTAAAACTCTAGTCTTTATAGTTTAACTATGGTACATTTCCTCAAGCTTTTAGGCTACTTTCTAGAATAATTAAGGGTTTTTATATGAGAGAATTGTTAGGAATTTAGAATGCTTTTTCTGTTGATACATTTTTAAAAACAGTTGGTCAACGGGGTGCCTGGCTGGCTCAGTTGGGAGAGAAATGACTCTTGATCTCAGGGTCGTGACATCAAGCCCCACGTTGGGTGTGGAGCCTACTTACAATAAAAACGAAAAGCAACCAACCAACCACAGTTGGCCGTCAGAACTCATGATGATAATAGATATTAAAAATGTGTAAGTTTAGTTTGTCACATCAATCATTTGGCTTTGTGGGTAGGCTCCATGACTTTTAGTGTCATGTTATAAGCGTTCACTTCGGTGTAACCTCTTGAATTGGCTGCAACACGTAATGATTCATATCTGGACAGTACTGGTCACTAGGATCTGGACTTACTATCACTGTGAATGATGCATAATACTGGAATGTGGATTTCAGTTTTGTGACACTAAACTAATGATAGAACTGACAGGTTAATATATAGTGTTAAGGCAGATGATATTTGTAGCTGATTATTCTAATTTTCTTTGCCAACACTATATCAAATCATTAACTATTTTCAATTTTCACCCTATTCCATCGTCATAAGCTTCCTGCATTGCCATATAACTCCTGATGATTTATTTCTAATCATATTGTGAGTACATATTTAGTGTGATAGCTGAATTATATTAATTTGGCTACAAACAAAATGATGCAATTTAAAATACTGATTGCAGTAGCATTCTCTTTTCATAAATCTGCCTTGTAATTCCATTGATTTTAAGTGTGTGATTAAAATGTTTGGGTTGATTCAGAAACTGTATTTTGATTATATGAGAAAACTCACCACATGGGGAGTTATCATTCTAAGTTGAAAAGTAAACCATGCCCACTACAATAAAGTGATGGTGCCTGGCATACTGAATGAGACTGAAGTAATAGCGAAATAATGTGGACATGCTTTGTGAGTTACGTCGCTGGAGAAGATGCATTTTGAGCCCACCTTTATGAAGACACATCCTCCCCTGGAACAGTGGCCATGAATGTGGGTTCCCGAGGAGACTTTATCTTTATATTTTCGTTGTAAATCTTATCTTTGCATATAGAAAATGTGAGCTCACAAAGATCACAAAAGCTTTAATTCCTAGGGTAGCCCTGGCACATTTCTATAGGAAAAGAATCCTCATATTTTATCTCTTTAACTCTAGGTTAAAATCATTCCTATGTAGATATGTGAGTATATACATATATGTGTGTATGTATTTATGTGCATATTACAGTATATGTATGTTCATCTACAAATATATAAATAAATGCATGCAGAGAGAGATAGTAAAGCTATATAAATAGGGTATAGCCTTGTACATGTGCCCATGCATCCTGATACATATTTCCCATCCAAGAGCCTCTGAGCCCTCATTCTCATCAGTGTTCTGCTGGAATTTTCCTTTCCTTTCCTTGAAATTACCTTTGCTGGTGATGATCAGGAGACGTTGTTATGCTGTGAACCGAGGAGGTTGTGTGTGTGTGTGTGTGTGTGTGTGTGTGTGTGTGTGTGTGTGTGTGTTTCTGTGACCTCCTCCCCCATGACTCATCAGTATCCAGCCTGCCAACCATCCATCAGGCTGTTTGTCTTGCTCATCCCTGCGTTCACATCCCCACCTGGCCCTTGGGGGTCCCATTAGGTCTGCTCTAAATAGTCCCGGGTACAAGTGTGTATCTTGCTTTCTGATGGACCACCTTCACCAGCAGAGCCGCGGGCTAAGAAGGACAGAGGCACCTGCTCACCGCTATTTGTCTAGTGACGCGCTCTGTGTGGGACATTCACAAGGTGCTTGATGAGCACTGGGGCTGACTGGGAAAAGAATGAAGGAAACCCTATCTGAGTGACTAACCCGAGTGACAACAGGAGATGCTGAAGATAAGCTGGAAACTTGGGAATGTGCCTTCTGGTGGCCTCCCTTTTGCTCACCCTTCGTCATCTCCCTCCTGCTGTAACCTCGCTACGTCCTGGCTGTGACTTGCTTGCTGCATGTGCTTGGCTCATTTGCTTCATGGTTTTCTCCGTTCTGTCCCTTGAGAACCCTTCTCTCGTTTCCATATCCAAGTCTTTGTCACCTTTCAGGGCCTGATTCCAAGGCTGCTTTCCAGAAGATCTAGCATAGAACTTTCCTGATCAAAGATTGCTTCTCTCTAAAACACCCATAGCCCTGCTCTGGAGCCAGCACTGTAGCGTGGATTACTTTGAATTTTTTCTTAAATAAAAATGATCAGTATTCAGAATATGTGTCCTTATCATAAAATCTCCTGCAAGGAAAGATTGAAAGCTGATGCATCTGTTTCCCTGTCTCCAGTGTAACCCTAATGAGAATCAAGGCACAAAGCACCTCTTGTCTCTTGCATAAAAAGATGACGGACGTAAAGCGTAAGAAGGCTGCCTGACTGACTCACATCGCCCTCCTTCAGCGCAAATGAGACTATTCCAGTAGTAGTACTTATATTCATGTTATTCTCTAATATCCTTTAATCCATGTTCTGTTCCCAGAACCCTCAAAAATTGCTTAGATACCAACACGCCACCTTACCTTCTCAGTATATTGCCAAAAACTAGCCTATAAAGACATGTGTCCCTGGGTAGGCTCCGTCCACAGGTGGACTCGACTAGCATGCCTGGTGCTCAATCAGGAATCAGAGAGGGTCACCCAACAGCTGCAAACTCACTTATTTGCCACCAATTAAAATGGTTGTAAATTCTGTTGTTCACATGATGAAACAGCCAGCTTTGCTCCAACATGGCCAATTCTATTGATCTGCCCAGGATACCCTCCAGCCTGATTGGTGTTGACCTGGATGCCATTGACTGAGTAATGCCTATCATGTCAAAATTTAGGTCACCTGGTGAATGCTACATAATTGCCTTCTGGTCAAATCATGATTTAGAAGGACATTTAAAATATGTTTAGGGGCACCTGGGTGGCTTACTTGTTTAAGCGTCCAACTTCAGCTCTGGTCATGATCTCATAGTCTGTGGGTTTGAGCCCCAAGTCAGGCTCTGTGCTCACAGTTCAGAGCCTGATGTCTGCTTCAGATTCTGTGATTCCCTCTCTCTCTGCCCCTCCCCTGCTCACTCTCTGTCTCTGTCTCTCAAAATAAAATAAAGACATAAAATTGTTTTTAAAAATAAATAAAATATTTTTATATAATTCATACATTTTAGAATTGAAAAATGATTCCCTGTGAAATGTGGGGAGTCATCAATACAAATAATTAAGAGATGCAATAGTCAAATTCATTTATTTAAGAAGACATATGGTTGCATGGCTAACTCGTAGTTTTATTGGTGAAATATGAGTTAATATTATCTGCCTAATGGTAAGAGTTCCCAGCACTATAATTTTGGAACATCTTATTCCAACAAACTAAAGTTAATCAAGAAAGATTTTGATATTTTAGAACATTTCCTTGTCTATGATTTCAATGCTGGAACAAAACATTGAAGGGTCATGTCATAGGGTTCCCTGTCCTGGACACTGTTATACCCCCAAAACTCCAAGTAGTATCCAGCACATAGTAGGTTCTTGATGGACATTTGCTAAAATAATATCTCCTTGCCTGCATAAGTAAACCTTCTATAAGACTTTTTGTTTTGAAGAAAGAATAAATCTAATTTTCTGGCAATTTCTTGAAAACCTATTATATTTTCCAGGAAGCTTTGATGCACCTAATTGAAAGTTTTGTTTGAAATACTTTCTAAAAGTTTTTGGCTTTGAAAGTGAACATCACTTTCTCACTGAAATATGAAACTGAGGCTCAGAAATAGTTTATGCAATTATACAATCTTTATTGATTAGTCAATTAATAATGCATGATTACAAACATTTCAGAACCATGGAGAGTAGATCGACCTACTTGTAAATACTCTCTTCAGCTTCTACCACGGTATTTGGATGATATAAAAATGGCACAAAACCAGAGAATACTGCTGTACATCCTAAAATTGTTTTGTTGTATCTGATGAAATTCAGTGACAACCCCAGACATTTTCAAGCGACAGTGTGATTACCCCAAAAGCATTTTCTTAAAGGCTACATATCACAGGTTTATCTGGGTTGTTTTCATCTTGAATTGTTGAGGATTCTTGAATCTCTTAACAGTGTGTCATTCTCTCTTGCAACATGTGAATTGAAGTTATTATATTCTGGAGGCCCTTTTACAGACACGACAGAGACGCTCGCCCGAGATTTGAACTTTGATGAACACATTTCTCTAGGGTTTCTGGGAAGAGCTAACACGTTCACTGGTGTTTGCTCATTATGATTAGAAGAAAACAAAAAATTGGATATTTATTTTTAGAAACTCTTGTGTTGTCAGCAGTAAGAATACAGAGAATAAGTCATATTGGTAGGCCATAAATAGAACTTATATATATATATATATAAAAGTTGGTAACAAGTTTATGTACCTCTGTTTTTGTTTTCCAGAATGTTAGCAAATTTTGTTTCTTTTCACAGAGTAGGCTCTGGGTGGGAAGGATTTATTTAATTTTTAACAGGAAGATTTTTCTTAGCATTCTGGGTTTGATATTTTTCTAAGCACATTCTCTTCTTGAGTATATGCCTAAGACCCAGACATGCAGTATTTCTTTCAGTCTATGAATTAATCAATGAAGCTTATGTCAGGGATTTAGAGAGAGTTTACCATAGTTTTATAGAAACAGTTTTTCTCCACTGTGCAAATCATGCATAAATATCTACATCTGTCAGAGTAATCTTTAATGTGGGCTAAAATTTTGTTGTCCCTTTTGGACTCCAATGCTGATGTGAGTTTTGATAGAGAAAGAAGACAAAGCTGTTTTTTTTTAAATTATTCATTCTTAGAATTTTGTCAAGAAATGCATGGTTTACTGTGCTATATTCTGACCTAAACAACATAACTTGGCTCTCCAGGGTGTAATAAAACATACTGATAACATATCGATGGCAACAACTGCCTTATAAAGAGGGGAATATTAGAAATGTTTTTTCCCTCTGTAAGAGCATCTACAAAAACACACAAGAACACAGGCTCTTGATCTTTCTATTGCAGCTACTTCAGGAAGAAAGGTGCTCTCTTTAAGCAGTACTTTTATTTTTGGTATTGATTTGATAACTTATTTCTCTAATAGACTAAAGTATGCAGAGTAAACCAGCGATCTTTTTTTGCAATGATGTGTGGCAGTGCACAAAGATGTGCAAGTTAGATTAAAAGAGACTCAAAGCATCTGTCTCTGTGGGAAGCAGCCACGATTCTAGGTAGGGAGAAGAAACCTTCTCAAACTTAGACTTGTTCAAGTGTGAAACACAGACGTGGATTGCGGTCGTGTCTACCTCAGAGACATAGGAAAAACAATGAAGGGACAGCTGTGTTCATCTTGTCTGCACACATGGAGCACCCAGTGAGTTCCAAGGAAGGAACATAATTGGTGGTTTTCTCATCACTGATGATTCCTGCCCAGCTGTGTAAAAATTTTGTGTGATGTTGAAGTCAAGACTATATAAATGATGGGATATATAAAACACTGCTATTTCTTGGCCTTCTGATTTACTAGGAAGATTTTCTGTTCTTTGGTTTGTTTATTGTTTAACAGTCATGCATTTGCACGACTTATTCTAACGCCCCTACTGGAAAATTCTTTCAAGAAAAGAAGTTAATTTATTTGGGAACAGGTCTCTGATTCAGAGCAGATGTGGTATTGATTTCACTGTGTCTTAGAGAAAAATAAACATCATACCTTTTCCTATTTCTCTGCAAAGCTTAGTATTTTAAACCATATTCTTAAAATGAAATTATGTAGTGGTAAGACAACAAATGATTTAAAGGAAGCAAATGAATGAGCAGGTAAAAATCTGGTTTTTAAATGTGTACTTATTCATTTTTGAGAGACGAAGAGTGACAGACCATAAGCAGGGAAGGGGCAGAGACAGAGAGGGAGAGGGAGACACAGAATCCAAAGCAGGCTCCAGATTCTGAACTGTCAGCACAGAGTCCGATGTGGGGCTTGAACCCATGAACCATGAGATCATGACCTGAGCCAAAGTTGGATGCTCAAACGACTGATCCACCCAGGTGCCTCCAAAATCTTTTTTTTTTTTTTAATGACTTAGTGAGTCAATAGATCTTCTTTTGATGCACACAAAAATGTCTGTGAGAACCCTATGAATATTTTGAAACAAATACTGGATACCTTGTATTATATGATACTTAATTCACACTAAAATATGACATCACATTTATTTGTGTTTTTTCTAGGTCAGTATTCACAATGCCTCTAGCTACTGTGGGACCACTATATGGTCACCCCCCTCTCCTGCCTCCATCACCTTGAGTTTCATTAGATGGGATCTTATTTTTAGAGAAAGAGGGTGAGAAAGTACCAGCCGGGGAGAGGGCAGAGAGAGCGAGAGAGAAAATCTCAGGTATGCTCCATGCACAGCATTAAGCCCCAAATGGGACTCAATCCCACAACCCCGGAATCATGATCTGAGCCCAAATCAAGAGTTGGGTGCTCAAATGATTGAGCCACCCAAGCGCCCCTACCCTGCATGTTTTGAAATGATGTTCCTGTAGAACAAAAATGACCAAATCATAATTTTATTTCTATTTTTATGATTTTATTTTAAAAATTTTTAATGTTTTATTTATTTCTGAGAGAGAGAGAGACAGCGTGAGCAGGGGAGGATCAGAGAGAGAGGAAGACACAGATTCTGAAACAGGCTCCAGGCTCTGAGCTGGCTGTCAGCACAGAGCCCGATGCGGGGCTCGAACCCACGAACCGTGACATCATGACCTGAGCCGAAGTCAGACGCTCAACCGACTGAGCCACCCAGGCGCCCCTTTTTATGATTTTATTTTAAAGTAAACTACACCCACTGTGGGGTTTGAACTTAGAACACTGAGGTCAAGTCACAGGCTCTACTGACTGAGCCAGTCATGTATCCCTCCAATCACAATTTCATATGATTCAACCTCATATATTAATTTTTAAAAGAGAATCTATTGAAATGATGAGAACACTGTGAGCCTACCCTGAAGGCAGTTGGACACAGGGACTTTTCAGCTGAGGGTCGCTATTGACAATTGATATGAGGGTTTGCATTTCTTACATCAGTAGAGTGACTTGAAATCCCGTGACATGGATTATCTACATTTCTCCCATTCATCTCTGTGCTTCATAACGGCCAGACACAAGAGGAGGAGAAATTAATGAGGTGATGATTGCCGAGCCACCCGGGTCTGATCTTCTCACCTTATCTTTTGTGAGTTGTAATAATAATGCTTTTCACTTACAGAGCACATTTCTCTGAAATGCTCAGATCACTTTCCTGATAGAATCTGATTAATCCTTTAATTTTGGTGCACATTTCACTGGGTAGACTAGTAGAGAAAGTGAAAATCTCAGAATAAATATCCCTTAACTCTTTTGCTTTTAATATCATGCCTATGTTATCCCCTTCTTTAATCTCATTTTGCAGGAAAGGTAGCAGTTTAATTTTATGTAGTTCAGACTAAAGGGTCTTACAATTTTCTTGTAAATCATTTTATCTCTGTGAACTAATTTACAAAGCTTTCATCTTCATTCCTTATACAATTTATTACTTTGGTGATGTGGACGGCATTTTCTTAGGCTTTTTCAATTTCCTCAGAGTAAATACAGTGTTACGTATGAATTATGAAAGATTCCAGTTGACTGATTCTCATTAACTCACTGGAACAGTATAAAGATGCTATTCAGTTATCTAGGAGATATAAAATTCTATTATCTACCTATTTTCCCCAAATCCTACTTGAAAAGAATATGTATAATTCCATTAAGAATATATATGATATTTTACTAAGTGTTACAGATAATTATCCAAAAATAACATCAAACATGTGATTTGATTTTGTGATTCCATGAAATAAAGCAAAAACAAGACTTACCTCATGTAGTTTGCTTATATAGTGCATGTATACATATAATCAAATTATTAATGTCTCTAGCATTAATTACCAAAGGAAGAAAACAAAAACATCAGTTCATTTACAAAATAAAAATAAATTGAGCAACATTTTTATTTGATTATGAGAGAAGCAGTTTGAGGCTTAGAAGCTAAACCCTCTCATACCAATAAGGAATCTGAATATTCACAATTCAGTACAGGGAATAAATGTGGGTTAATATGACTCTATACTTTGAAGTTCATTTTTCAATGTTTCAAAATGATATAAAATGAGAAGTTTCAAGCACTTAACTAAAGTTTTGTGTTTCTAAAGGCTACAGAAGTATTTACAAGATCAACTAGTTAGAGTAACTGCTATTTTTATGTAGTGCTTACCCCAGACTTTGCAGTGCTCTCTAAGACGTTACACGTAGTAATTCCTGAGATATCCCCAGCACTGTTATAAGGGTGCACTGTTAGGACCGCATGCACAGAAGGAGAAACTGAGGCAGATGGTGGGGTACTTGGTAGGTAACTGAACTTGGATGTAGTCTGGCTGTAATCAGGGCAGTGGCCACTCATCTATGTGCTTTTGGAGCCCTGGACATATCGCCAGGCCCCACACAGAGACGTGCCAGAAACTTACAAATCCTCACGAGCTTTCCAAAATGTAGCATTAAGAATGTGAAATACCTCATTAATAATATTTGTATCGATTACATGTTGAGACAATACTATTTTAGATATGAGAAATGTTATTAAAATCAATTCTCCCCGTTTCTTTTTACTTTCTTTTTTAATGTGTCCACTAAAATTATTTTTCTTAAAAAAACAATCTTCCCCCATTTATTTTGAAGGCGGGTGAGCCTGAGTGGGGGAGGGGCAGAGAGAAAAGGAGGAAGAATCCAAGCAGGCTCCGCACTGTCCTCAAGGAGCCCGGTGTGCGGCTCGAAGTCACAGACCTTGAGATCGTGGCTCGAGCCAAAGTCATGAGTTGGATGCTTCATCGACTGAGCCACCCAAGCACCTCAAGATTTCATTCTTTTATGTGGCTGAGTAACATTCCATTGTGTGTGTGTGTGTGTGTGTGTGTGTGTGTGTACCACTTCTTCTTTATTCCTTCATCAATTAATGGACCTCTGGGCTCTTTCCATACTTTAGTTATTGTTGATGGCACTGCTATAAACATTGGTGTGCATGGGCCCCTTCGAGTCAGTACTTTTGTATCCTTTGTGTAAGTAGTAAAATAGCTAGTAGTAAAATAGCTGGGTCATAGTAGTAGTAAAATAGCTGGGTCATAGACTGGTTCTGTCTGCAGATTTTAATGGGCCTTTTATGGAATAACATGTGAGTTTCTCATCAGATGTCTTGGCACACATAGGCTCCAAATGACAATTCTGTTTTTACATTTTCTATTTTGTATCGTGTGTCAAGGACATCTTTGAAGAAGGTATATTAGATGATTTGTATCTGAAAGGCATCCCCATATTTCCTGACATCAACACCTGACATCACATACACATCATTTGTATAAATCTTGCTTGACTTGATTCTGTCCCCAAACCCATTTCTTATGGAGGATTACCGCTCTATATTTGGCTGTAAGTCCTTGCATTATGTTGTGTATTGCCAAAATTGCTGGCTCAAAGGAGTTTGATGAAAGATTGTAATGAAACAAGAGGAATAAAATACCCCCAATTTTTGTGGTCTTGTAACCAGCTCTTGGGGGAATGGGGACTATTGCCTTCTTCCTAATTCAGTCACTCATTTAATCAATATTTACCTAACAAGGAACAGATTTATATCTTTAAGAATTTCATCCTGGTTTGTGGGTTCAAGCCCCATGTAGGGCTCTGTGCTGACGGTGTGGACCCTACATGAGATTCTCTCTCTTTCCCTCTCTCTCTGCCCCTCCCCTCTCTCTCTCTCAAAAACAAATGAATGTAAAAAAATAAGTTCATCCCATGGTATAGAAAGGCAAATATTTTCATGATACAAATATATGTCCTCAAATAAATTTTAGATTTTACCACAGAAGTCTTTAATTATCTAATTAAGTGGAAAATCTCTGATGGTAATGGAAAATTAGATTATTTTTTAAGTTTATTTATTTTGATAGAGGGGAAAGGGGCCGAGAAAGAGAGAGAGAACCCTAAGCAGGGTCCACACTGTCAGCACAGAGTCCAATGCAGGGCTCAAACTCATGAACTGTGAGATCGTGAACTGAGGCAAAACCAAGAGTCAGATTCTTAACTAACTGAGCCACCCAGGCGCCCCTAGTTTAGATTATTAAACCATCATTCAATCAACTATTAAGTAAACATCTTTTGAAAACCTAATGTCAACAAACAGTGTTGGGAAAGCTGGACAGCAACATGCAAAAAAAAGAAGAAAAGAAAAGAAACTAGGCCACTTTATTTCAGCATGCAGAAAAATAAACTAAAATGGATTAGAGACCTAAGGGTGAGATCTGAAATCATAAAAATCATAGAAGAAAGAATAGGTACTAATCCCTTTAGCATTGGCCTTAGGGACATTTTTCTAGATCTGCCTCTTGAGGGAAAGGAAATAAAAGCAAAAGTAAATTATGAAGACTACATCAAAATAAAAAGTTTCTGCACAGGGAAGGAAACAATCAACAAAACCTATGGAATGGGAGAAGATAATTGCAAACCAAATCTGAAAATGTGGTAATATCCAAAATATATAAAGAACTGAATCAACTCAACATCTAAAATAATACAAATAATCTAATTAAAAATGAGCAGAAGACATGAACAGTCATTTCTCCAAATAAGACATACAGATGGCCAAAAGACACATGAAAAGATGCTCAACATCACTCATCATCAGGCAAATGTCAATCAAAACTACAGTGAGATATCACCTTACACTGTCAGAATGGCTAAAAAAAAAAAGAAAAGAAAAGAAAAAGAAACAACAGGTGTTGACGAGGATGTGGAAAAAGGGGGACCCTCTTGCACTGTTAGTGGGAATGAAAACTGGTGCAGCCACTCTGAAGAACAGTAAGGATTTTCCTCAACAAGTTAAAAATAGAACTACCCTATGATCCAGCAATTTGCACTACTGAGTATTTACCCACTCAATACAAAAACACAAACTCAAAATGATACATGCACCCCTATGTTTATACAATAGCCAAATTATGGAAGCAGTCCAAATTTCCATGGACTGAAGATCAGATAATGAACATGCGCGCGCGCGCGCGCGCGCACACACACACACACACACACACACACACACAGGATTTTTACTCACCCATAAAAAGAACAAAATCTTGCCATTTGCAAGGACATGGATGGAAATAGAGTGTAATGCTACGTGAAATAACTCGGTTAGAGAAAGACAAATACCATATAATTTCACTCATATGTGGAATGCAAGAAACAAAACAAATGAGCAAAGGGGAAAAAAAGAAAGTGACAAATCAAGAAATAGACTCTTAACTGTAGAGAACAAACTCACGATTACCAGAGAGAAGTAGGAAGAGGGGCAAAATGGGAGATGAGGATTAAAAACCACTTAACATGATGAAAAAGTAAATCTACAAAAGCCTACGTGCATAAGCACATATGCATAGAATTTTATGTGAGTAGAGTTTTTGAAGAATACTGTTATATTAATTATATATTTACAACTATAATCTTGTAATATATATTTGGAGATAGCTCTATTAGGTAAGATACTGTTTTTTAAAGAAATCTCCAGAAAAATAGCCATCATCCAGCTCTAAAATTTAATACAGTAAAATGCTGATGGAGGATAGCAAAGTAGTTTTGTTATTATTAAAGGTGAAGGGAAAATAAGCTACTTATAAATAATTCTTTAAGCATTCTCAGGTTGTAGGTAATGTTTGGAGATTTAAATTATACTCCTTACTGTTCCAGATGTTGGGTATTTGATGAGATTTTTAAACTTTTTTTTTTTAATTTATTTTTGAGGGAGAGAGAATGCAAGAGGGAGAGTGGTAAAGAGAGAGGGGACGGAGGATCCAAAGCCGGCTCTCTGCTCAGCCCCATAAGGGGCTTGAATTCACAAACTAGGAGATCATGGCCTGAGCTGAACATGCTGACCCACCCAGGGACCCCTTGATAGGGGATTTTTGGACCAACTATTTCATCCCCTGGTGATCCCCTGAAAATTCCTGATACAGATGCATGATTATATCAAGGCATACAACACATTTGACTGATTTCCTTGATGCCCTTCTTCAGGACTTATTTTTCCCTACTTTTTAAAAACTATGATTTTACTCCCAAAGAACAGTATCTATGAATTTAGATATATTTGTCTTCAATGGATGCAGCAGTTTTCACCGAATTAATAGCTGTAGCTCCTTTCCTTTGTAGTAGTAAGATCCATACGTTTCTTCTGAGTTCAATTTGGCAGCCTGCAGTGGGGAAGCTTGTAGAGCATGTATTAATCTTTCTCAGGCTGCAAAGTAAAGCTTTTTGGAGAGATGAGTAAGATGTTCCCCAATTATAGAAACAAGATTTTGTTGATTGCTCATAGTTCTGAATAATGATTTCTATCCCTGACCCCCCCCCATTTATGCTCAGTCATTGGAAAACATAACTGAAGAATATTTGACTCAAATTTATTTGAGAGCTCTAGAGAGAAGACCTTAAATCATGAAAGCACCATCGCTCTGAGATATGACTTCTGGCCTGGAGACTATGAAAGATGGTCCTGAGATTCTAAAATACATTTACGTTATATTTCCTTGCATCAGGTAATCCTTCTGAGTGGTCACATCCAAGAGTGTTTGTTTCAAAATCAATGTGTTCTAATTGGTTGGAACTGCTTGCCCAATGAATGTTAATGTGATTGCTGCCTATGGTCTGATTAATTTTAAGGTGAGAGCATTAGCATCTTGTCTATTATGAAAAGTATCCAGAAACATATTTTGTTGTATCACCCTTTTTCTACCACAAGGGATCTAAGAGGACATGCTTTACTCCCTATAGTAATTTTTAAAGACCGGCACAAGCTTTGGGTAGATTCTATGAGTCTCCTGTGTCAGATCGTTTATCTTTTTCCTCTGAATTCCCAGAACCCAGCAAAGAGGCCTGTACTCAAGCAGGTGCCTCATAAATATTTGTGGCAGGAGGGGAGGAAGGAAGTTTGGAGGGACAGATCGGAAAATGAATTTGGACATGTTCCCTTCTACAGCACAAATATGCAGGGCCATTTCCACAACCAACACCCGTGACAAATGCTGGCTCATCTCTGTTCTTAACACAGCAATCAAAAGCCACTGCTGATTGACTGGGATTGGCATTTGAAAAGATGTGCTTGCCACCCCTTTACCATCCCAGGCTCTCTGGATCATGGAGGTTGATTCCTCTGTTGTGCCTCAGCCACAAAATCTTAATGCAAGTCAGCATGCTAACAACATTTGGCCCACATCAGTAATATTTAAAGATTCAACCAGATGTACTGTCCATGAATGATTGTAACACGATACAGAAGGGATTTGCATTCCATTCACTGGGAAATATGATCTAGTGAATTCCTACCGTTGAGTTTCTTACATTAGAAAGAGAACTTGCATTTCCCCCTAGAGATCTTTAAAAATACTACTCCTCTGACATCTGTTGACCCATTATTATAGGAAAGATGCAGTGCTAATGTCTTAAATGCATTATTTGATTTGAGTTATAATGTAATAATGCTATAGGTGGTATTTTTATTACATTTAACAAATGCATAAACATAAATTGATGTTGATAGACACATACACATATATAACATATGCATATAGATGTTAATATTTATTCTAGGATCATTAATATCACAGTGAACTATTACCAAAAATTTCTGAGTGACAGACCATTCCAGAATCCAGTGCCACATGATAGTAAGCATGTATTTATCTCTGACTCATCTGTGATTTTTCTGAGGTGGTCGATTCCAGCTGGTGTTGGCTCAGCTTGGCACTAGGGCAAACTTTCTGCTCAAGTATGCACTGTGGGTGTTTTGTTTTTATGACAGTGATAGACTACCTGGTGAACCTTCTTATAGTAAAGAGAGAAGCTCAAGAGAGTGAGGCCTCTTAGTGCTTACATTGGAAATTGCCCACCTTTACTTGTGCTCTTGAAATTAGTATGGCTGCTCGTATGGCCATGGTCAACATCAATGTGCTGGGGAAATATAGGGAAAGCTTGTCTACATTTTGAGGATTGAGCTGTGAAGGTCCATGGCCAAGGGCAAGGATACAGTGAGGAATAAAAAATTGGGAACAGTACTCTTTCTACCATAATCACAGACTTAAATTTCCTGAGTACTAGTCTGTGTTTTCCATTAATTTGCTATGAAAATGTACTACCCCTGTGATGAAAAAAATCTAAAATATAGAATTACTTCCCTACTTTAGGATATGTCTATTTTGAGATGATGACATAGGTGAGGTGACATTTGAATTTGTTTTTTGTAGTATGGTGCCTTTTAAAAATTGAAACATGGCATAGGAATGAACAAATGCATAATAGTTAGCACAGGAGCGTGTTCACTGAGCCTTTCCTGGCTCAGCCAGAACGGAGGGAGGGTAGGGTTGTCTTTCAGGAAGGTGTCTTCTTATTGTGCATTTATTTATTTTAATGTTTTATTTATTTCAGAGGAGAGACAGAGAGACAGAGACAGAGGCAGAGACAGAGAGGGAATAAGAATGAGCAGGGGAGGGACAGAGAGAGAGAAAGAGAGAGAGACAATCTGCAGCAGGCTCCAGGCTCCGAGTTGTCAGCACAAAGCCTGTCACAAGGCTTGAATTCACAAGCCCAAGATCATGACGTGAGCTGAAGTCAGATGCCCCACTGAGTGAGCCACCCTGGTGTCCCATCTTCTTATTGTTTAATGTGCTTTCATCTTTCTCTGGTTCCTCTCACATATGCATGGCTCAAGAAGTCATGGTGATCATGCATGAGTAGATTGTTGTGATTAAATGGGTGGTTTTCTAATGAAATTCATTATTCAATGACCGGGATAAACAAAACACATTGTACATTGACCATGCAGCCTATGTACCTAATGTGACAAGACATCTCTCTCTCTCTCTCTCTCTCTCTCTCTCTCTCTTTTTGTATAACCCGAGAATGAAGTCAATGGCTGTTTCTAGATGGACATGAAAAATTAACTCATCTATATTTTAAAGTGATATTTACCTTCAAATGTCCCTGTTTGTTTATATGACAGTAGAATGATGTTAGACAAAGAGCTCCGGAAAAAGAAATCAATTTAATTTAAGCAGAATTTGTTGCCTGCTGGAGGTTGAGGGTAAGGCCGGTACTTTCATGCCATAGGCCTTTGCTTTATCCACAGGCGGAGAGGGGAGGGGCCAGTCCCAGGGAACAGAACTGAAAAGATGGTGGAATGGGGCTTCAACCCGAGGGTGGAAATGTGCCAGGTTCCTAGGGTCTGCCTGCCTCTGACAAGCTAACATGACTTTGTTATGGCTTCTGAGTGTCATTGGATCCATGCTCTTCCCCAAAAGGATGGAATGTGTCCAATTCAGCAGGATTGTTGGTGGTTCTTCTGGGCGTGACCGTCTGACTCCATCACAAGTCACTGCTTTCTAGAAATTCCCACAAACATAGAATACCTAGTGTTTTTGTTGTTTTCATTTTGAAACTGGAAATTATGGGTCCATAGATGACATTGAAAGTCCAAGTTTGTGTCATCATCCTGCCTGTTTCATCAGACGCCTCAGATAATCCTTTGGTTTGATTTTTATTCAGTGTGAACAGTAAAGTGCTTAGTGATAAAACAAAATTGTTTAGTAAAGGTGCCCTTTTCCATTTTTGAGCCCTAATAGTGGAATTCCCTAATAGTGGAATTCATAATAATTTCTGTTAGAACATTTGTGCTTCCTCCTTAAGTGAGTGTGTCTTCTTGGGCTCTCTCTGTCCCGGACTACATTTCATCTGGAAATTAATCTCCTTGAATCATCATTTATTCATCAGTGGAATATGGCAGGGTTGAAATTGGAGCAAAATATAATACAATTTTTTATGAGGTCAGTTCTGTTATTTACATGCAAGTCATTTAACTTTACAATAATTTACAATTTTAAAGACAACTTCACAAGCATTAGCAATGCAGTCCATGTAGCACTTCCTCGGTTTGGCTCTCTGTCTTCATCTCCGGTTCAGATCTGAAGCAAGGGAGAGGGAGCAAGGTCAAGTGGTATGATCAGGGCGTGTGGCGGAGTGACAATGAAGAGTGCCAGAATAATGCTGGCAGGCTGCTCAATCTAGGCTTCTCTACCCACCAGGCACCCTGGCTATATTAAGCAAGGTCTCAGTCATCTAAAGCACAAGAAACAATTTATCACAGCAGATCATAGTAAGAATAAGACCATAAATTGACAAAGTGCTTCATGGTTTTCAAGGGATATTTAGCTGATATATAAATAAAGTAGATTACATAGAATGCAGAGGGTGTACTGAATGTAAGCACGAGAGAGCAAGGGCAAAAAGCACAGAGGCTCAGGATATCAAAGAATCTCACCATTCAAATGAGTAAACTAATGTTCAGGGGAAAACACAAGCATAACAGCAAAACCAGGTCTCCACCTAATTTTATATTCCAATGGGACATTATCAGTTTGAATGTTGGATACTTTGAACAACCTCTAAATCTGAAGTGCTTTATTACAAAGCTTGTTTCCTTCATTCTGCCTTTTTCCAAATGGAAAATTACTCCTTGTGTGTTTACCAGGAAGCACAAGTTGATTTCTAGTTCCTATCTCTTTTACTTATTAATTGCGCTATTTTAAGTGTTTTTTTTTTGGGGGGGGGGAGAGGGGATAGAAGCACATATAAAAAGATCACTTACACAGTCTATTGGATAATGAGCTGTGCTCTGGATTTGTCGAAAAGTGTCAGAGGTCATATTACTGTATTAAGTTTGTTAGGAATAAACTATGTCATGTAAATGTATAAAAATGTTAAGACATTTTTCTTGGAAGTCCATGTATAATATATGCACACATTATTGGTTCTGTATTTTAGTCAATAAAAATTATTGGGGTGCCTGGGTGGCTTAGTCGGTTAAGCGTCCGACTTTCGCTCAGGTCATGATCTCGCGGTTCGTGGGTTCGAGCCCCGCGTCGGGCTCTGTGCTGACTGCCAGCTCAGAGCCTGGAGCCTGTTTCAGTCTGTGACTCCCTCTCTCTCTGACCCTCCCCTGCTCACGCTGTCTCTCTCTCTCTCTCCTAGGAATAAATAAAACGTTAAAAAAAAAAATTCTGTATTATGTTCCCCTTCTGTCTACTCTTCCTTCTTCCCTCCCTTCTTCCCTTGTTTTCACTCTTTTTTCTGCTCTTAATGTAAAGGAAACCAGGAGTTTCTTTTTACATTAAAAAGAATTCATATTTACACTGAAAACAATGTATGATTAGCAGTTTATCCAGCAATTGCAGGCACAAAAAATTTAGGGATACACTTTCTTAAAATAATTCAATCAAAATCTATTATTTTGTATCCTATTTTAATTCTTTGAGTATTCTACCACGTGACTATTTTCAATAGATGACTGTTTTTTTAATTTAATTTAATTTAATATTATTTTATTATTAGAGAGAGCATGCAGGGGCATGGAGCAGAGACAGAGAGAGAGAGAGAGAGAAAGAGAGAGAGAGAGAGAGAGAGAGAGAATCCCAAGCAGGCTCGATCCCATGACCTAGGGATCATGACCTGAGCCAAAATCAAGACTTAGATGCTCAACTGACTGAGTCACCCAGGCGCCGCAGTAATTGATTACTTCTGTTCTGTTGGTTTTCCAGTGTCAGTGATTAGAAGCTCCTATTCTAAGAATCTTAGAAAATGTGTTTTAACTCATACAGCTAAATTTGGTCTGAATTTGGTGGACATTAAGTCATTATTTACTTCTATTCAGAATACAGGAATATTTAATTCTGACTCACAAAGGAAATATTTTTTTCATAATAGAAAAAGTTTAACTGTTGATCAAATAACTAAGTGGCCATGAGATAAAACATACTCTCTGCTGTGATTTTACTGGCATTTGTGAAACGTAGCTTTCGAATATGTTATGACAGTTGAATTTCTAGCTCAGAATACAGTGCCTTCAACGTATAAAGGATTCAGTGAAGGCATGTGTCCTGTGAATGGCCATCATATCAATGGAAGTTGAGTGTAGGTTGCTTTCTTAAGTAATTTGTGCAATTGTTAATCTCACATTAGACATGTTGATGATAACTAGAATATTCTATGAGGGCATGACTCTAAGATAGAACATGTGGAAACAGAGCACTCAGGACACCTGATAATGTTCTATGAAAAAATAGTATTTAAAAATGGTTCTGGAATAGGCATCAGTGGAAAAATTATAAAAGAACCTAAATGAATTTCATTTGTTTTTATTTTGAGTTAACCTAGATGCTGGTTGGGAGACATTGATCTTTTCAGTAATTAGGATGCACAGAGGAACCAAATGAAAGATATACTCTATTTTGTAAAGAAAACCACTGAGACTATAGGAGTCTAACTTGTTCCTGTGATGGTCTGGTCTAATGAGTGTCAGAATCAATTTTCAGCCAATGCAATCTGACCCCTACACCTTCTCTCCATCCATCATGTAACACCCCTTCCTATAATAGGGACAAGAATATATATTGAATATTTAATAACATGTGGATTAAATCATTATTAGTCAATAGTAAATGAAACCAAGTGTATATTTCAAAGGTAATTTCCATGAATTATCCTTTGTATACTAAGGGAATAAGTTCTATTATTGCTTTTGCAGGGAAATATTTTTGAGGAAACTATAAATAATAACTTTAGATGCAAAAGTTTGGAATTGAATATTACTTTGGAAAGTGGCCAGGGTTACTTTAATGTATATTAACAAATAGCTTATTTTTTTTTTAATTAATGTTTTATTTATTTCTGAGAGAGAGAGACAGTGTGAGCCAGGGAGAGAGGGAGACACAGAATCAGAAACAGGCTCCAGGCTCTGAGCTGGATGGCAGCACAGAGCCCAACACTGGGCTCGAACCCACAAACCGAGATCATGACCTGAGCCTAAGTCAGATGCTTAACCGACTGAGCCACCCCAGTGCCCCAACAAATAGCTTATATTAGTGAGCAGCCCACTTTATAGTAGGAAGTCATTACACATGTGATCTTACAATACTACTCGGAGGATGTAGCTTTCTATAATAGATGACATTTATTGCACATGATATCACAGTCCCTTTATATGGAACTGACATAGGAGGAAGCATACTGACATCTGGTGACTTTAGATCTGGCACTTAACATAAGGATTCTGAAAATAGAATTTATTGCATAAGCTGACACCCTTAAGATTACTAGATTCTTCCTTTTTCCACTGGTTGGTGTCCCACAATTCACAGATACTTGGATCTTATATAATTTTTGCATCTGGAAGGACATACTATGTGTTTCAAGAATTAAAAGTTGTTTTTGTTTGTTTGTTTGTTTTGTTTTCTGTTATGCTTTTTAAAAATTTTTTAATTTTCGATTTATAATGTTTATCTATTTATTTACTTTTTAATATAATGCATTGTCAAAGTTGGCTCCATACAACACCTGGTGCTCATCCCAACAAGTGTCCCCCTCAATGCCCATCACCCACTTTCCCCTCTCTGTCACCCTGCATCAACCCTCATTTTGTTCTCTGTATTTAAGACTCTCTTAATGGTTTGCCTCCCTCCCTCTATATTTGTAAATTTTTCCTCTCCCCCTCCCCTGTGGTCTTCTGTTAAGTTTCTCAAGATCCACATATGAGTGAAAACATATGGTAGCTGTCTTTCTCTGACTGACTTATTTCACTCAGCATAATACCCTCTAGTCCCATCCATGTTGCTGCAAATGGCAAGATATTATTCTTTCTCATTGCCAATTAGTATTTCATTGTATATATAAACCACATCTTCTTTATCCATTCATCAGTTGATGGATATTTAGACTCTTTCCATGATTTGGCTATTGTTGAGAGTGCTGCTATGAATATTGGGGTACATGTGCTCCTGTGCATCATCACTCCTGTATCCCTTGGGTAAATTCCTAGCAGTGCTATTGCTGGGTCATAGGGTAGATCTGTTTTTAATTTTGAGGGAATCTCCATACCATTTTCCACAGTGGCTGTACCAGTTTGCATTTCCACCAACAGTGCAAGAGGGTGCCCATTTCTCCACATCATCGCCAGCATCTATAGTCTCCTGATTTGTTCATTTTAGCCACTCTGATTGGCATGAAGTTTACTTAAAGACCCAATGAAATCACAGAGTTTCATATATCCAGAGTCAAGGACAAGTATAGTAGAGGTTTATGCAAATATTAAGCTTTCTCTTTTGAACAGAATATTAAAAATAAGGAGAAACATCCTTTCACAGTATGAATAAGGCATTACAAAGTTATTAGAAGAGGAAAGTCCATGCCTAGAAAGTGTAAGAATTAACTCTTTATAAACTAATTGTGATATGAGTATTATAATCTCTACCTTGCTTTGGAGTTCAGTGTGTAACCCTATCTCCTTAAATACTGTCTTGTTTTTTGTTGGTTTTGTGTTTTTGTTTGTTTGTTTGTTTGTTTTTTATGTGTGTATGAGATGGCAAATAGGGGAAAAGTTAATCCCTCCAGGTGTATTTCCTGTGAGGAATGTCCCTCTTCATCTTCACACACGTGTAACACATACATGAAAGCCTTTTGATGGTTCCTAGCTGGATGTCTGGTTGTGGGTCAGGGGTGTGATGGCAATGCTTAAATCTTGCCTGAACCAGTACAGGGGTGAAATGGGAAGAGGCAACTGTAGCTCAAGCCGATAATCTGATGCAAAATGAGTATCTTATGTTTTAGCATAAGGGATCTGAATGAGTTCCTTTTCTATTGCTCTTTAATTTTGAGACTCCTTTAGATCTTCTTAAGTCTATTCCTGGACAGATGACATTCCCTCACCATCACTGAGCTCACTCTGGGCATATGCTGACACGCATCCATTGCTTTGCAGATGCTTGAATGTCTATGATATATCTAGACTGCAGAAATAAGATGCATGGCCTTGTTTCACTTATAGAGTCAGTAAATGTGGGAGGAAGAGATGCTAAGACAAAATTAAAATATAGAGATTACCTTGGGTAGTAGTAAGAATGCTATCTTGCAATGGTACCCATACCTGAAATATACTGGCCTTTCCCAGTTTAGAAAATCTGAAAAACTACTTCTCTCCTTTGTCAGCCCAGAACAATATAGCTCTATTCTTCTTGTTTACTCACAGATTTTTTTCTTTACTTCTGTTTTTCTTTTTTCTTCTTTCTTTGTGTCACAAAATTTCTGTATTTTTCCTATGACTGACAATGGATTGTTTAGGTTAAGGTGTGTTAAAGGATAGCACTTCCTCAACGGACAAGCTGTAAACCCTGGTCTGGCATGAACCAGGTCTCAGACTGGACTCTTGGAGCCACTTACTGACAAAGACAATTAGAATAGCAAAAAAGTAAATGTGTGAAAAAGATTTCTGTCTACTTTAGCAATGGTGGTCTTTCGGAATTATATCCAGAGATCTTTTCCATAAACAGACAAACGGCAACAACAATAATGACAACTGGTCCTTAGATATTCTCACGTCCATCAGTGTCTGAGTGGCTGAGCCAGGACCCTGGACAAGGGTGGCCATCTGAGTGGATGAGGCAGGACCCTGGACAGGGGTGGCCATCTGAGTGCTGAGCCAGGACCCTGGGCCATGTCCATTTTCCTTGTCATCTCCTGCTTGGTCGAAGTTGCAGCTGCAGTAACAATTAATAGCTTCCATTCTCTGCTTCTACCCTCTACCCTCTTAGTCTGTGTGACTTCACGTGTCATGTTGAAATTGAAGAAGACTTGAGAAAGCTGCCGAGCAATTTCTCAGTCCCAAGGTAGTGAAGTCAGGTACAGCTGAGAGAGATAAGCAGAATGAGGAATAGGGCATAAACGTCTGAGGCAGACCATCTATTTAAGGAAAAATAGCAAACATATGAACTACCATTTCCCCACATGGGTGTCCAATTATAGATTTTTTTTTTGATTCATTATGTTTCCTTTTTATTTGAGAATCTGTCAAGGGTGCATCTGAGACATGAAAGATATAAGGCTGAACTCAAACAGTTTTGCTCGTCACTAATGACTTGGGGTAAAACTAAGAAAAAGAGGTTGTTTTTTTTTTTTAAATAAGACTTTATTATCTTAGAACAGTATTAGGTTCACAGAAAGAAAAGAGAGGAAGGTACAGATACTTCCCACATACACCCTGCCCCCACATATGCAAAAAAGGCTGAATTTTAAAAGTCGCAAGCGAGAGATTTATTTCAGATATCGTGGCATCTGTTTGAGTAGTTCAGGATGAGCTTAATGTGAACCCAGCACATTAAAGGTAAGAATAAACGTGTCAGACGTGGTGATCTCTGTTCTGCCCACATGTCTGCAGCCCCTTGGCCATGTCCTGTGTCCCAACTCCCAATGTTCCCTCCCTGCGACTCATGTTCTGAGCTCTGAAGCAAGAGGGCCAAGGATGCTTGACATCTGTGGACTGTTAGCCTTGTTCCCTTGGTATTTGATCTGGAAAATTCTATAAGGCCTCACTGCCCCCAGAGTTTCCCTCTGTGATTGTGCCAGGGGTACATCTGTGGGATTTGTCTGGAAATCACATCCTGGCCTGACCTCCTTCCTTTCCTTCCAAGCCCCTCCTGGTTTTATGAGAGAACACTTTTTACCAATCATTTTCTCACAAATACTTGTTCCTGGGCATATTTCTGGGGCACACAACCCAGAACATGAAAGATTATTTATTTTTAATTTTTCTTTGCATATTAAAATATTTTACAGGAAATAACACACTGTCTATGATAAATGAAACTATTTGATTTTCTGCTGTCAGAAGAAAGTCCCTATAGATGTACTTTTTCCCCAAACTTTTATTCTTATATTAAAAAAAGAGAGTGAGACAGAGAGAGATGTCAGTCGTGGTGGTGGTGGTGGTGATGGTGGTGGTGGGTGTGTGTGTTTAAGAGTGTGTACACTTTTATAACTGGATGTATAATGTATTTTACCAACCTGCATTTCGCCTGTTTCTTTCTTCATGGGTTAAAGTATGTGACGCTGAAGAGAACATCCCTGTACATCATCTCTTTGCATATTGTCATTTTTTGAAACTTGGTATACTTTCCTCAAAATGTAATTCCCTGAATTTCCTGGGAAATGCACAGCCACTTGGTATAGATATAAGTGCCATCCTGATAGAGTCTCCCCAAAGCAGTAAAATGAAGCCCCAAATTTCCTGAATGCTGTGGTAGTTCTCAGAAATGATCATTTTCAAAAAACCTTATAAAATCTAGTAAGCATAAAATGCTACCTCATTGTTTAAATGCACGTTTTTTCTATTATGAATTAAGTTGAGTATCTTTCATGGACTTATTAGCTGATTTACCATTCCATTTATAAATTGGTCTGCTATATTCGTTTAATATCTTGCAGTTTTATGGTAGCAATTATGATCTTTTTTTTTCTTCTTGATTTGTGAGTCCCTACCACATATTAACCTTTTTAAAGAACATCTTTGGGGCGCCTGGGTGGCTTAGTCGGTTAAGCGTCTGACTTTCGCTTAGGTCATGACCTCGCAGTTCGTGGGTTCGAGCCCCGCGTCGGGCTCTGTGCTGACTGCCAGCTCAGAGCCTGGAGCCTGTTTCAGTCTGTGACTCCCTCTCTCTCTGACCCTCCCCTGCTCATGCTGTCTCTCTCTCTCTCCTAGAAATAAATTTAAAAAAAAATTAAAAAAAAAAAAAAGAACATCTTTGATGGATTGAATTGGTTAAGTTTCCCGGAGAGAAAAACCAAACCAAACCAAACCAAGCTGGCATTCTAAATGACTGATTGAAGAGTATGGGGTAGTGACGCTGTAAAGATATGGGCAGGATGGGGCACCTGGGTGACTCAGTGGGCTAAGCCTTCAATCACTTCAGGTCATGATCTCATGGTTAGTGAGTTGAGCCCCTAGTCGTCGGGCTCTGTACTGACAGCTCTGAGCCTGGAGCCTGCTTTGGAATCTGTGTCTTTGTCTCTTTCTGGCCTTCCCCCACTCATGATCTCTCTCTCTCCCTCTCTCAAAAAGAAACATTTAAAAAATTGGGAATAAAAGATATGGACAGTATAAGGTGGCTGAGGAAGGGAGATAGGGTCCCCCAGGACTGAGAAGGATGGAGTGTTATCATTGTGGGGCTGGAGGAGTAAAGAGGGGCCCCAGCAATCCAGAGAGCTGGGAGCCGGTGGCAGCAAGGCCCCAGGAGCTGTAGGGGTTGGTCAGCCATCACCACCGCCTGCCCTGGCAGGGAATGCAGGCAAATCCTGGGAATGCTTGCTGCCCTGACCCCGTCCTCACTGCCTGCTTCCCTGTGGCCCTGCCTGTCCCCAGACAATAATCTTGGAGGCCAGAGGGCCAAGCTGAAGCAGCCAGACTTGGAAGGAACGAGGATTTGGTGGCACAGAAGCAGATGAGAAGTTTGAAGCAGAGCTGGTTTGCAGGGGCGGGGGAGGAAGGTCCAGCACAAATGCCGAGAGGGTTTTCTTGTCTGGGATCCTGCTTCGTCTCTGCATTTTATTTCCGGTACCTGGGATGCACAGAGGTTGGGTGCCATTTGCGGCATTCATAATGAGTGATCTTTTTCCTTCCTGCTTCTAGTTTTGAAGTTTCACTAATGAGCTCTTTATCAGCATGGTACTATGTAAATATTCACGTATTTAAGTTTCTAGTACTCAAAAAAATTGGTATTTTCTAGAAATTATTTCAGTGTCCCGTCCAAGTACTAACCAGGCCCACCCCTGCTTGGCTTCTGAGATCAGATAAGAGAGGGCCCATTCAGGGTTTGTCCATAGACTGGTGTCTTTTTTCCCAAAAAGTTGTAGACAGTTTTTAGAATCACTTTCATTCAAAATCCAATCGTTTAGAATCCACTTTCACTCAAAAACCATTCAACATCCTTGAACAGACACTAAGTTCTCTTAAAATACCACTATTAAGCTGTTTTCGATTTTGCACTTGTAAATGTATGTTATATATATTGGAAGACAAAGTCTCTCTTTTCCTTTGTAAAATTCTTTCTTTCAAAATTAAAAAAGTTTTCAAGTTATCAAAAACATACTGTGAGATTTTGATTGGCATTACTTTGAATTTATAGGTTCATTTGGGGCAATTGTCACCCGGGAACTCTGTATGCATCTTCATTTTTCTGATCTTTTAGACTCCAGTATAATTTTATAAGTGTTTGAGGTACAGTTTTCTTCAGATCAGTGAGTAAATGTCTTTGCAAGTCTTTCACTTGGTAATTTATACATTTTTGTTATGAAAATGGGTATTTTTATATTTTCTAAATGATTCATCTTCATGTGTGTGAAAGGTATTTGTTTTCTGTGTTTATTTAGTACCTATCCCACGCAAGGACGTGTCTTTATAGCTAGTGATTTTCAAAGGAAGCATTCCCGATATCTGCAAATAATTTTGTTATGAGAGCTATAGCTTCTCATTTATAATCTTTTTTAGTCTGTCTCTCAGAATACGTTGGAATTGCACTTATTTTTTAGCATTTGAAGTGACACTTTGATTCGTATATACTCGACACCTTGCTTCATGCAAGATATTCTTAACTGCTTCCTAGTCAAGTGCAGTACAATTATTTTAAGAAGTAATTTTGAAACCACAACAGCAACCCTAAGTGGTGATCATGAGAGGTGATGGAGGGATTAACTAGCCTAATTGTTGTAATAATTTCGCGGTATATATGTACATCACGTCTTCTCGTCTGCACCTTAAACTTTCACAATGTTAAATTGCAATAAATCCAGAAAAATCATTTTAAAATCAGTTAAAAATTAACGTGCATAATAAGGGACAGATGAATGGTCATCAGGTCCGTCAAGGTCTGTCCTGGGGCACCTGGGTGGCTCAGTCAGTTGAGGGTCCACCTTTAGCTCAGGTGACGACCCCTCAGTCTCTCCATTCGTGCTGTCAGTGCGGAGCCCGCTTCAGATCCTCTGTCCCCCTCCACCGCTTGTGCTCTCCTCAAAATAAATGGTTACAGATAAAAAACGATCAGTCCTGCTTGTGTGGCTCTCAGTGACTCCTCCACCCTGGATGTCACTTTCCGGTGGCTACACTTCCTACCCTCCTGGGACAGTGGTGCGCTCTGTGCCTGCTGAGCCAATACTAGTCTCACCGCATCCGAGCATGTGGATGGAGTAGACTTTAGAACAGACACACCTGAAGCTATTACTTTTCTCATGAGAATTACCTGACAGCCTCCTTTTGTTTACTGAATAAGATGTGAAATACTCAAGGGCGGTGATCACAAAAAATCCTTATGTTCAGGTGACAGGGGCTCTCTGAGCCACCTCTCCACCCGGCCGTGCTCACAGATGCAGCATCTCCACGGTGTTCCAGGTGCTTGTCAGGACAGGCTCCTCCATGACCCCCACCCAGGACATCTGTACCAAAGCAGCATTCTACTGGGCGAGGTCAACAGGCCGGGAGGACTTTATTCAAGACTATTGCAAAAGGAGAGAGATCGAACTCCCTTCTGTGAAAGAAAAAGGCAGGCAGGTTTTAGGCACTGTGTGGAAAAGTACTGGAAGGTGCAAGGGGCTGAGTGGGGAGGGTCAGGGAGGCCCACGGGGGGGTGTCCCACACATTGCCTCATTCCTCCATTTGCTCGAGCTTTCCTCTGAATAGACCATCTGTGTTTGCTAATTGTGCCCATCTAGGTGGGGCTCCTACACTCCTGCCGAGACAAGGGGGGGGGTGTGATACATCCTTTGAGGACATACTTGCAAAGCAATGGCTCCCAGGTCCTTAAGGAAGGCAGCCCTTAGTCATAAAACTGGCAAGAGGCTCTTAAAAATTTTTAAATATATTCAAAGGGGCAAAGAAAGATTTTTCAATGGTATGCTTTCTATAGTAAATGCTCAAAAAAGAGAGAGAGAAAGAGAGACACTGAGAGACAGAGAGAGAGAGAACAGAGACCTAGAGTCAGGAAGAAACCCATCTAAAGTTCAGTCTAGCTTAGAAGCTGCTGGGGCCAGCTGTGCCTGAAATCCCTCCGCTAAATCATCCAACTGGCCTATTCTTGTAGCCTCAGAACAAACGAGGTTGTTGTGTTTTCTCTCCATGGGTGGGAAACTCTCTGTGGAAAAAGAACATCTTGCCTTTGGTTGTAAGGTTGCTTTCCCGGTGAGTGTTATATTTCATACCTAAAGTCTCCCCTTAACTATATTTGTGGTGTTTGTGTGTACGTGTATTTTATGAAGAGTTGGAGAGGCTTAAAAGAAATAACACAATACCAAGTAGTGATTGCTTTAAAACGCCATGCACATTTCCCTTAGCGGCAATATTTTCAGTCTGCCTTAACAGGAGAACAACATGTCATGGTTCCATTTATAGCTCATTTGTGCTTAATTTGAAGAGTGCTTGCCTCAGTGCAGTACTTAGCATGATTTATGAATTATACCCGGAGTACCTGAAGGCATTTGTGAGACCAAAGTCATGGAAAAAACACTGGAGGACATGCCAGGACACCTTGCCTACAACCTGAGGTCCCAGTTCAGCACAGATAATTTGTTTCCCTACGTTACTCATTTATTCTAGAATTTCCTGTCAGAAAATCGCATGTTTATGGCTATGCTCAAATAAATAGAAAATTTGAAATCTTGCTTAAAAAGCTGTGGTACCAAAAAAAAAAAAAAATAAAGAGAAGGAAAGAAAAGAAGAGAAAAGAAAAGAAAAGAGAAAAGAAAGCCATGGCACCAGTAAGCCAAGAAATGTATTCCGTGTGTGGACATTGATGGGAGATGTCAGCGGGTGAAAGGATTAGGCTTCTTTCTGATTTAAAGCACTGTCAGCCCAGGAAGTTAACTCTTTTTCAATTTGCCTTTCTTCCTGATATTCTTTCCTACATCCATTCTATCCAGTTCTTCACTGTTACCTCCAAATATAGGGAAGAAACAGAATCCTGGACATACATCCACACCCTTTTCTTTGATTTGTCTACCCAGATTGGCAAGACACCATTCTTTCTCTCCTCTTCCTTCAAAAGCATCATGACAACAGTATGCCCTGCTGCCCATATTTCCAAGAGGTGGACCCCTGCATTGACTCCACCCTCTGAAAGCAGCAGTTCTGAGAGAGCAAGCTCTTGGGGCAAGGTTTCCCACATTCCAGCTCATAGCCTAGAGCTCAGAACTTCGGACCTACTGACCACAATCTTTGAGAGTCTCCAATCTTCAGTGTAGAATTCAGCTCCTCGATAATTTGACCATATATAAGGAATAGTCAATAATTTCTAGAGAAACCAGAGTACCTGTTGTAACTATTGTTGCAAGAATATTAGATGTTAAGCCCATATATACTATGGGATTTTCCAAAGTATTACAGATATGCAATGAAAATGATCCAAATATATAAACATGTATAAGAATAATATGGTGTTTGAGGAGCATAGGTGGCTCAGTTGGTTAAGCATCAGATTCTTGATCTCAGCTCAGGTCATGATCTCACGGTTCATGAGTTTGAGTCCTTCATCAGGCTCTCTGCTGATGGTGTAAAGCCTGCTAGGGATTCTGTCTCTCCTTCTCTCTGCCCCTCTCCTGCTTGCGCTCTCTCTGTCTCTCTCTCTCTGAAAAAAAATATAAAAATAATAATGTAATATTTAACAATTGAAGAGGACCATATCAATGTTTGTCTTGAGTATTTATTAGGGAAGAAATATATATTAGAGTGTCCTTTCAACTTATGCCTATTAAGAGATTTTGAGAATATATATATATTCAACATTGAGAACATTATTTCTAAGAGCACAGAAATAGTTTTATAATGTACTGCTTTTGAAATAAGAGCAAAATGTTTCTCTAAGCCTTTTTAGTGCCTTTACTATCAGGGATGCTTTAATTATCACGGAGTCCTCATTTTATGCAGCATTTTAATTAGACGGGCTTACCTTAGCATCCTTATTAACAAACTCCTGATCAGCAGAGCTTTTCCCAGACTGGGGCCGCTGAGTACTTTCTAGACCAGCAGCCATGACTTGTCATAGGAAGATTTCTTCCGTGTCAGGGAAATGAATGTCTGAGTCCCAGTGAATTTCCTTTCCCCTATAACAGAATGCTTGAGTCGTCAACCTATGTATGTATGCTTTCTCCTCCCAAGCATGCAAGTCAAAATTACTATTGGCAGCTATACTTTAATCCTTCATTTTTCCTGTGAAAGAGTATGATCATAAACAATGCCCCCAAAGCAATGAAATAACTTTGCATCCTTAAGTGATGGAAATATTTTCTCAAGGCATTATACACATTACTTAGCTCGGGTGTCTGGGTGACAGACAGAATAAGAAAGACATAGGAGAAGGGAC
Source organism: Crocuta crocuta (assembly GCF_008692635.1). NCBI lineage: Eukaryota > Metazoa > Chordata > Mammalia > Carnivora > Hyaenidae > Crocuta > Crocuta crocuta. The sequence goes on from NW_027527611.1 coordinate 590,019, forward strand.
ATGGATACTAATATTTATGATACAACAAAATACCACTCCTAACTATCATGTGATCAATTTTTTCCACTGAAAACAGATGCATAGGTCAAGTCCTCTAAATAAGAAAGAATGTAAATGTGCGGTTGATACCTTTTGTGCTTTTAGTCGGTGGCTACTGGCAATGGCTAAATGCTAAAGGATTTTTAAGGTTAGAAAAGGTGGTACCTGTCTTACTTCCTTTTCATGTTTTGCTATATTTCTAAGATACATAAAAAGTCATATATGCCATTACCCAGATACTATTTTTCCATTTAGATGGTCAAATGCCAAAATATCCAGTGGTAAATTCCTATAAGAAATTTAGATCTTTTTGCATCATCCTGCATCCTGAATGGACTTAAATGTGCTGACTAAGAGCATAAGAACAGGTGGTCAGTAAAGGTTTGCTATTAAAATTTAGCCTGGGGAATGCTTGGTTACTTTAAACATTGCAAATGATGCTGGAATGTGTTGTGCTGAGAGACAAAATATCCTCTCCTAAAGGGCATTTGTGTAATTGAGTAAAGCTTCTTGGCAGCAGTTTGCAGAACGTATCCTTATAGTTCTGAACCCATTGATAATAATTTGAATTCGCCATGTAATTACAAAAGATTGGAAAACAGTGGTGTAAGACTGTTGTAAGGCAGTCTTCTCTGCAATCCCTTGCATGGTGGGACTAAGCACGAGCATGGTGGCTTTCCTGGGTGGGTGAGCTGTCACATTCAGCCATGACAGCAGCAACAAGGACCAGAGGAGAAGGGAGAGAATGTTTAGAAAATTCCAAATAGCTGATGAGGTCAAAGAGAGGTCGATTTGATGTGTCACTGCTGAATTTTGAGTAGATGTGCAAAGACCAAATGGGTCTAGGAGTGAACTTGAGCAGTTACTTTTTTTAAAAAGCAGATTACTCGTTGCCAGTGGAATAGTATGTTGTGTGTACGATTTTAAGAAGTTTGGGGTCTTGCAGACCATGAATTTTTAGTTATGGGGGGCAGTTGAGGAATGTTTGCATGTTTCCTTGCCGTATTATTTTCAGATATACATATTTAACATCTAGTTGTGGATCTGGATAATTGGGTTTATTTCATAACCATCTATGTGAGAGAAGGGAGAGAAAGAAGAGGAAGGAAGGAAGAGAGGAAGGGAGAGAGGGAGGAAGAAAGGAGGGAAGGAAGGAGGGAGGAAGAGAGGAGAAAGAGAAGGAAAGCAAGAAAGAGGAAGGAAGAAGGAAGGAAGGAAGGAAGGAAGGAAGGAAGGAAGGAAGGAAGGAAGGAAGGAAGAAAAGTAAGAAAGAAAAGAGAGGGAGAGATGCAGAAGAAAGGGCGGGAGATACAGGGAGGGAAGGAGAAAATTGTGTTGGGAAGTACAGAAATCAGAAAGATAACGTCTGAGCCAGAATGACCAGTCCTGGTTGAGAATATCTCAAGATTTTTGGTGAGGTGGGATTCGTGAATAACCTTTGAGGCAAATAGTATATAGAACACTTGGGTCAACACACTTGTACAGAAAGCAGGAAAACTAACAGGAAGAAATTAATTTAAGCCATCTTTGGAAATATGAGAAGTCAACTCTTGCTCAATGCAAGCATAAAAATAATAAAATAAGATAGAAGGGGTGTCCTTTAGGATTTTCTATGTCAATATGAGAGAAAAATTCCAAAACTGTATGAAAGTCAAATTAAATATCTTAGCACATGAACCAATGAGGTGGGCAGTATTCTGACTGCAGGAATTACTTGTGCTAGTGGCTCAAATAATGACACTGGCCCTGGCTCCTCTTTCCATTGCACACCCGGCCTTTTTCGCGTTGGCTCCCTTTGTAAGTGAGTTCAAACTTCCTGTTGACACCTTGATTCGCTCATGTTAATTTCTGGCCAAAAAGGGACAGAATGTTCTTCCAGTAGTTCCTGTAGAGGCTTGGAAGATTTGGATGTTAGTTCTTCCCTGAACCAAACGCTGAGATGAGGAAATTTGGTTCACTCTTTAGTTGGTCCATGATCACATGTTTCATTTATACAAAACACCTGAGTCCTGCCCAGAAACCTGAACTTGAGAGACACAGGGGTCAGATTCCCACAAAGAACACTTGAATACTTTGCCAGAAGGGGGTGGGGATGACAAGGAGATAAAAACAACAGAAGCATATGCCCAGAATTGTTAAGAAAGCCCCTTGGGAATGAGGCAGGTCTTCCTGTAGGTCTGCAGCCAGGAAAGGGGGGGCCGTGAGGACCCAGGGAGCACTCACCCATCAGACATTTTCTTTATCTTGTTTAAATCCACCCTCCTGAGGCCCAAAGGCCAAGTGGTCTCTCATCTCTCTGAACTTCTTTCTTTTGTCTTATAAGATCCATAACCCCAACCTTCTCTCCTTCATGTTTGTGTGCATCTCTCCCACTCCAGCCACATAAAACATGTGAATATAGACTTCATTGTTGCCAGGGTCTAATGTCTGGTAAATTCAACCATTGGTGGAGGAATATAGAATAAATATTGCTCTAGGGGGACATACATGTCATTTGAAAGAACTTCTTGCAAAAAAGGTGATAGTAATGTGTTGTAAAGATAAACTCTGTGTGTGTGTGTGTGTGTGTGTGTGTGTGTGTGTGTGTGTGTGTGTGTAGGAGAGACTTGTCTCTTTTGGGTATTATAAAAGAGTGATGGCTAATCTCAGATTGACTCAAACAATATGGTCAATATCTTGGAGGCATTGATTAAATCTAATCCTTCTGGGCTAAAGAGTTTATGTAACTCTTTAACTAAGCATGTCATTGGGTTGCTGTAGGATGATCGCTTCAGATCTTAAAGCTTTCAAGTTTTAACTAAAAATAAAATACTCCATCTGCCCAACTAGGTCTTTGAAAGGTAATTGTGTCTTGCATGCATAAAGCTGGCATATCTCTCTGCGGGATTCCTCTGAGTAAGGACAGTGGTACAAATGAAGGGCACAGCACTCAGCAGCTTCCCTGGCCTGAGTATCCATATGCCATGGTGAGAGATGCACAGTAGTGTGACTCGTAACTATTCTGCTTGTGGCACTGAGGGCTTGTCTTGATCTTCTTTTCTTATACTTGACATGTATGTGGCAGTACATTTGAAGTCACATTTAAATCCCATGCGTTTACCTTCAATATCTAGGATGACTTAGACTCAAGATCTCTAAGGATCCAACCCTTGATAGATCACGTGCCAGACCACAGCGTCTTCTCCCTTGCATTCTCTCTCTCACTTCTATCACTGATATTCCAAAGATGGCAAAAGGAATTTTTAACGATCATATGAGCCCTCCTCTTTGCCCCCACCTCCCCCACTATCCCCTCAGTCCATTCTTTCTGGACTTTCTCCTTGATTTTACTTATGGGTGTTAGTGCTGGATTAATGTGGTGGATAGGTGCTGAAGATGAGGTCATTGTGTTTCAGTTCCAGGCTCATGCTAGACTGCTAGATGGATGCTGGTGGCTACACCCCAGACTCTAGTGAGTCTCAGAAGGGAAGGACTTGCAAAGGACCACCATACCGCAGACAGTGCCCTGAACTGTCCTTCTGGAAGTCTGATTCTACTGAATGCAATTATGTCAACCTATCTTTAAACGTTAAGTATTATTATTATTACTTTATTGTATCCTATATTCCAAGTTCAATGGAGTGACCAATAAATGGAACATTGCTAGTAAAATTTAAGCTTTAAAACTTCCAAAGATCAAATATTCTTACTAGGTTGAACCATATATATTTGCCGTACTGGTTTGTCAAACAAGGTTGAGTATTGGCTATTGTTTTTTGATGTAGCTTAAGGTTTTCCCTCAAATTTCCTGTCATATTTTGTTTATAGAATTCCCTGGAAACTCAAGGCAATCATGGATTTTCTTTCCTCACTAAAACTTAGCCTCTATTGAAGTATATACGAAGGGAAGGTTAAAAATACCTTTTTGGGTACACCTTTAGGGCATACTTGTCTCTGGCAGAGCAGATCTGACAGGTACTACTGAAGTTTGTTACTTGGGCAGGACTGAAAGAAAAAGAAGTGCTAACAGTAATTAAGAAATTTAGATATATTTTCAATAAAGAAAAATAGCGGGGACCCAAATGGTATCTCTTACCAAGTTATATTAGTATTTATAGAATAAGAATAATTACTTTAAAAATAATGTGCTACGTGAGTAATGTTGTCAGTATTACCGGCCATCAGTCTCTATCTTAATTATATAGGACCATCAATCAGCAAATTTGATAATACAGGAAATTCTGGCAGTTGGCTATTATGCCAGAATTTGACAATGCAACACAAACTAGCTAACACTGGACTGAGGAAGATGGTCGATTCCCAACCACAGGGTGCTACACTATAAGCAAAGTGGCTGACAGTAGATCCTGGATATAGGCACAATCGCAAGCATTTTGGAGATGAGATTAGCATTTATCAAATGCAAGCCAGGTGCCACACATTTAAATGTGTTATACTGTAAGCTCTATAAATACACATTACTATCAACTTCAGACATGAGAATATGTGCAAAAAGAGTTCAAGGCAAGACAAGTACAAGGAAATAGAGCTAAAATTCATATTTAATCATCTGTGCCTTGCTGAGTTTTTTTCAATTAATGTATTTTGAGAGAGGGGCAGCAGAGGGAGAGAGAATCCCAAGCAGGCTCCGCCCTGGCAGCACAGAGCCTGATATGAGGCTCGAACTCACAAACCTTGTAATTCTGAACGGAGCTGAAACCAAGAGTCTAATGCTTAACCAGCTGAGCCACCCAGGCGCCCCCGTGCCTTGCTGCTTCTAAACTATGGACTTTGTTGGATATATTTGGTATCATAAAGCTCAGGCAAATCATCATAAGATGTTACCTTCATGTATAAACAGTAGTGACAGGATAGAGCTGTGACACCCTTACATTAATGCAAATAATATTACTTAAATGTCTAAGTACCAAGCAGTAATCTAAGCTTGTTACATGTTATTTCACTTTTCAGTGAATTTTTACAAGAACCTTGTGAGGTAGTTTTCTTCTGAGTACCTTTCTCAGATGGTAATGCCGAGGCACCAAGACATTGTTAAGTAAGTAGTTTTCAGGGCAAGGCATCAGACCGAGGCAGTCAGACTTCAGAGAGATCCCCCTACCGTTTCATTTCATGGCCCTCTTTTCTCAGCTTGTATCTCTCAAGCCCTCACCCGGATTCTGTTCTTAGGGTCTTCCGATCCCAGCACCTAGAATCTCCAGGCAGGTGTTAGCATGAAGTCAGGACAGGGACAAGGAGAATCTTTATGGTTCACCTTACACATTTTATACAACATTTCAAATACATCGTGTTAGATTAAATGTGGTATTTCCCATTGTGAAGTGGGAGGATCTGAGGCCCAGCATGACTGTGGCTCTCTAATTAAAAGGGAGAATTTCTCTCTCTACAACGTTCCCACCACAACTTGGCCATGTCGGTAGCAGTGGGGACAGTCAAGTTCTGGTCAGCTTTCCTACGTCCCATCAAGCTGGATAAAATCTCATCAATAGGGAATCCTGCAGCAAATCAACAAAGGTTTGATGAGGAAATGCAAAGATGTATCAAAACAGCAAAGCTTCATTAATTTTGCTAGTTAAATGGTGTCAGTTAGTCAATGGCAATATGTCATGGGATTTTCAACATTGTCATGTTTTTAACTTTAGTAACACTAGGAAAACAAGTGAGATTTCTATACGATCTACTAAAGACACTGCAACAGTATACAGCAGACACTAAAAAACATTAAGATAAAAGACTCTCTTAAATGGAGTACTACCTAAGCAATTTTTCTTTTACTGCTTACCATTTCATTGAAAGAATTGCTCTTTCCTTGTAATTATCTCATGTAATCTGAATTATATAGACTTCATTCTTTCTGGATAAATTGCCAAATCCAGGCATGCTTCCTGGTTTGGAGAAAATATTGTTTAAAGAAGAGAAAAGTGAAGTATTATTTTTAAAGTATTGTGCTGGGGAAAAAACCAGATAGAGCAGGATTAAAAAAAAGACATATTCTATACTGTGTTCAGGCTCAGATCAGAAAGAGACTCAAACATCATCATCATAATACTGATGTCTCAACTGCCACAAGCTGCTGTATTTTAAATGCTCTCTAGAGATAAATATCTTGTCCAAAAGGAAAAGAAGAAGTAAAGAAAAAAGAAACAAAAAAAGAAACAAAAAACACAAAGAAAAACCCCTACAAACCATCAATTTCTGTCTCATTGCCAATAAAATAAAATGAGGTATCTGCGAAGTTAAACAGAAAACCAGTGGGGAGCGTAATGAATGCCTTAGATTCCTTGCCAGATGTAAATTTATATATCTGTCTATTTTTATTTTAGAGAGAGCACAAGAGAGAGAGGAGAGAGAGAGAAAGAGAGAGAGAGGGAGTGAGAGAGAGAGAGAGAGAGAATATCTTTAGCAGGATCCATGCTCATTGCAGAGTCTCATGCAGGGCCTGATCCCATGACCCTGGGATCATGACCTGAACCAAAATTGAGTGGGACCCTCAACTGACTAAGCCCCTCAGGTACCCTCAGAAGTGGTATTTATTAATTTACCTCACAAATGCCTCTTCTGCAACCAACATTCTACTTTAAATTTTGTAGCCAAATTCATATTTCTAAAAAGAATGGGATCCTGGTAGTGTTTGCTTTCTAGAGCAAAGAACAAAGAAAGCAGGAAGCAACCTCCTTGACCTCCACCGCAGCAATTTCTTACTTGACACATCCGCAAAGGGAAGGGAATCAAGAGCAAAAATGAACTATTGGGACCTCATCAAGATTAAAAGCTTCTGCACGGCAAAGGAAACAATCCATAAAACTAATAGGCAACCGACGGAATGAGAAAAGATAGTTGCAAATGACATATCAGATAAAGGGCTAGTATCCGGTATCTATAAGGAAGTCACCAAACTCCACACCCAAAAAANAACTGAGGACTGATGGGTGTGGTGGGGAGGGGGGAGATGGGCATGGAGGAGGGTACTTGTGGGGATTAGCTCTGGGTGTTATATGGAAACCAACTTGACAATAAACTATTTGTAAAAAACAAAAACAAAAAAACAAAATAGGAAAATAAACCCCACAAAAGCAAATCCTAAATGGATATTTCTTTGACTGCAGCATGAATTGGATTGGTGAACTAAAACCCTTGCTTAATAGCATGGAGGTAGAAGGGATGAGCTGTCTGGGCTTAGAGTGGTTGTTAAAATCCATTTTCAGAAGCAAACAGACTGTTTATTTTTCTTCCTTCTCATACATCTGTCTCTCAGTGTAATTGCAATCTTATTAATATCTGTGTCATTCTATCCATACACGAATGTTGGCAGTTCTTCCTGTCTCTCAGACATACTCTCTAACTGCTGCATAAGCCTCGTTAAACTGCCTGGGCCATAGTATGCCTTTTGCAGTATTGAACATTTTCTCTAACATGGCAGCATGACCTATGCAAGTCTTACTGTTGGTGTTGTCCGTGCTGGGGTTTAAATCTAGGCCCTCCTGTGTCTTGGGGATACCAAACGAGATCCTTAATCACGTCCAGATTCCAGTTTCCCCATTTATAAAAATAGGGTATTGACGTCCAGCTCATAGAATTTCTCTGAGAATTAAAAGGCTGTAATTGTGTATAATGAATTGGTACCAAGAACATGTCCAAAACAGGATGGTCCTTCCTTCATTTTCCCTTTGTTTGTTACAGCAACCTATGTTCTCCTCTGAAAGCAGAGTCTAAGACCTGAGCGTTTGTCACAGTGGTAATAAGGGAGTGTAGGTTGGGTGAGTCAGGACCCCGTGACGCTAGATTATTTTTTCTAAGATGCATGGGGCTAAGGATAGAGATGAGGGTAACTCGCTTCCTCAGGTGACCTAGCTCTCCAGTGATGCTCAGGGTAGATAGACCCTCTAAATACTCCTTCAAGCTCCAAGGCTTCAGAGTGCCACAGGTAATAACAACATAGGTGACGCAGTGTGGGGATCTTGTGGTACCTGAAAGCCATCGGTCCCTCCCTTCTGAGCTACATTATCCCTTCAACACCAGCTCCTTTCCCCTCCAGAGTGAATTACACAAATTACCATCACACTCAAGATGTTTCCACCCATGCTTTGCTCACAGTGGTGAACCCAAAGTTTCTGATTACAGAAATCACCCATCTTAAGGCTTATGTCTCCGTGATTCATTGCCATGACCTTCAGATAACAGCTGGATGGGCCAGACTAGCACAGGAGTCATGTTCAATGGCACTAGAAAAGCTACAGGGCTTGAAAAATCTCATGAAGGAAGATGGAAGACACTGAAGTTCTCTCAAGATCCCTTCTTGCCTGGTGGTTATATAAATATCCACTCCTCATAATTCTGTGCCCAGAACTGATTTCAGAACTTCCAATATCAGCTAAAACTTGAGGACTTCCATTTCAGTGTTGAATATTTTACCACTTATGAGCCTAATTTAGTCATCTTTACAAACATAAATTTCCAACGCTGTCAGTATGAGATCCGAACAAGGGCCGGAGAAGGACTTCAATAATTTTAGTTTTAATGGCATCGTATCTTTTCTAGTCTCCCTGCCAACCCAGCACACTTTGCTTAGATTCTTCTTTTAACATTATCTGAAGTCAGCAGTGTGGTTAAGATTTTTCCAGATAGGCCTTCATTCAAATCTAAGTTAAGATCCAGACACTTTACACTTTGTTCTATTCTACTAGGTCACTTTCAATGTAAAGAAAAAAAATGTGTCCCTCTTTTTCAGTAGAGGCATAACAGATATTGAAAACCAGTGATGGGGTTTAAAAAAAAAGGTCTAAAGGAAAAGAAAATTCTTATAAAGGGGAAAAATGTCCTCTAGAAAAGACAGAAGGTTAAAAGGTCAAAGGGAACACCCTCCTGTAACCACCCAAAGGCACTTGGCCTATAGTCAGAAGCTACAGTTTCAATGCTAGTGTTATTTTAGCCACTATTCATAGATTACAAAAAAAAAAAAAATCCACTGGACTATTGAGTTTCTTTCATCCCTTTGTAATTGTTTCTGTTATATTGTGACACAGTCCATTAAATGACCTTGCAGGAAGAATGTTCCAGAACAAAATGCTATGTTTTAATATTTGAATTCACAGCTGAACATTTCCTGATAGGAGACAGTGATAAAGAGTGTTGGCTCAAGCTTGACTTCCGTATATTAGCATCTCTAGACCACGATGCCCACACAGGTCACCCACAATGCCCTCTTTGCAAGAACGAGCATGTGCCCAAGGACACATATCTGATCATGCAAGTGATACTGTCCAGGTGCATTAGACTATTTTCTAGTAGAAGTCAAGACTTTGAGAACCCAATCCTACAACCCTCCTTCAAAACGTATCATGTCACGAGTCATAAAACTTTCTAGGGTCAGTGTGTTTATTGAAATAGCTTAAGTGCTTTATAAATGTGATTTGATGGACCATGTCAAAATGCATCTAACCAGGAACCTTGCTGACTGATATTAACTAGAAAATGATATAGGCAAATTCTCTGCCCTTCCACATTTTTCGTTCCAAATTAAAGTAAGATGAAACGCTCATCTGCAAAAGTATGAGTCACATGAGAGAGCTACATTGTGGAAAAGTATACAGTAAAAATAGCTGTGCATGCAGAGTTTATTTTCAATATCTACCCAAAAAATGAGATGTAGGTGTTTCTCAGCTCAGTAGTGCAAAGCTAAAATGTCTTAGAATATACTTATGGTTTAATTATAGAGATACCAAAATCTACAATTCTAATCCTCAAATGAGATTTCTTTAAATGGAAGATTTTCAAAATTTTGTATGTATAGAAAATGAAACACTAATGTATTTTTGAAGAGTATGGCCTGGGTGTTGGTGGTATTGTGATCGTAATATTAGAATTCTGTGGGTTGGAAGCCTGGAATGAGATAGACAGTGCAAGCAGGCAAGAGTGGAAATCCCAGCATTGTGAAGTCAGAGCTTACTTGGCTCTTGTTTGTGTGTTTGCTTAGAGACCTTATTTGTTATTTTTGTATTTTTATAAATTTTTATGAAGACTGTTTTAGGAGAATATTAGGTTTAGAACCAAGCTGAGAAGGATGGACAGACTTTTCTGATATAGTTCTTCCCCTAGGTGTGCTCGGCCTCTTCCTGAATCAACACCCCCCACCCAGGGGTGCGTTTATTAAAGCTGATTAATTTATATTAGCACAGCATTATCATCCAAAGAGTTCACTCTTCGCGTTGTATCTTGCATAGGATTGGAGAGATGTATCCATCAATGTGGTATCAAATGGAGTAGCTTCACTGCCCTGTAGACCTTCTGGGCTCCGCCTGTTGATCCCTTTCTTGCCACCAACCACTGGCAACCAGAAATCTTTTTACTGTCTCCATAGTTTTGCCTTTTCCAGAAGGTCATATAGTTGGAATCAACTATATATGTAGGCTTTTTCAGATTGGTCTCTTTCACTTCATACTATGCATTTTGAGTTCCTCTATGTCCTTTCATGGCTTGATGGTTTATTCATTTTTAGTGCTGAATAAAATCCATTGTCTGGATGGTCCATCCACCTCCTGAAGGACATCTTGGTTGCTTCCAAGTCTGAGCAATTATTAGGAATACAGCTGTTAGAAACATCTGTGCACAGTTTTGTGTGGACGTTAAGTGTTCGACTCCTTTAGGTAAATCCTGAACACTGTGATTGTTGGGTAGTGTGCTAAGAATGTTGTCAGTATTGCAAGAAATCATCTGATTGCCAATCCCAGTGATTGAAGAGCCTACTTACATCTTGGTTTCCATTTACGAGCTGAACTGCTGATGTCAGCCACTCACCCTTCCCAACCCTCAATATGTGAACTATATGTGGGAATCGTTGTCAGACACATGTTACTGGTCTATGTGAGGAGCCTGCACGTTAATTATTCTCCAAGAATTAATGACTGTGATGAATAATGGCTATCCTATCATAAGGATGTGTAACACGCCAAGGATTTGCATGGCTCCCCTCTTACATCAGCACCTCAAGAATCTTACTCCCTTAGAGTGCAATGGATTGAGGACATTTGATTAAATACAAATTAATGAACAAAAAGAGTATCAATTTGACCCTTCACACTAGATTCCCATTCCCTGATTGGCCTTATTTTTAATTCTCTTCTTCATGTGATCTATTTCTCAAATATTGGCCTCGAGGATCATGTTGTTGCCTTCATGCTAAATGTAAATTAAAGTGATAATCGGTTTACTGTAAACTTAGCAATATACTCTCCTGGATGGAAGAATAACAAAAAAGCTAAGTGACTCCAGAAAATGGAAATCTCAAAAGGAGCCATGTACCCTAAACGATTGTGAATAATATGTGGTCCCAAATATTTTTGGCGGGTTGTTGCAGTTAGAATGATGCTAGTCTACCCTAGGAAGAAACTCTCTTTTCCTGCTTGGTCACTATGCCTCACCACACATCACCTTTCAAGTTGCTTTTTTTGGGGGGTGGGGGGAGACGTATTCCCTGTTGGGCAAAACGCTCAGCTACTCTGGCGGGATTTGAGGTGATGACAGCACCCGTGACTGGAGAAAAGAATATGTCTGAACAGGAAGGGAGAGCACAGCAAAGGGAAATAAGTCAGTTTGACAGCAGGAGAATCTATCTGCCGGTGGTAGTCTCTGGAAGTAGGGTAAGATGTTCTTCTGACTGAGCAGTAATGACAAAGACCAGTTATGACTTAAGTCTTATAATGACTTGTGCTTTTAGCATGTAATTAGAACAGGACTTGGGCATGAGAGATAAAATCAGAGTTCCTTTATCCTTTCCCTAATTTTATTTTTTAAATGTTTATTAATTTATTGTGTGTGTGTGTTTAAGAGAAAGAGAGAGAGAGAAAGACAGAGAGAGAGAGAGAATGAATGAGTGGGAGAGGAGCAAAGAGAGAGAGAATCCCAAGCAGGCTCCACACTCTCAGTACAAAGCCAGATGCAGGGCTTGAACTTACGAACCCTCAGATCATGACCTGAGCCGAAATCAGGAGTCGGACACTTCACCAACTGAGCCACCCCAGTGCCCCATCCCTTCCCCAGTTTTAACGAGCTATGAACAAAAGCACCAAATATAAGTAGCAGATGAAGTGATACTCTGAGTTCCAGAGTATCAAGCTCGTGATATTTAAGTGGCTTCTGTTTCAGGTCACAGTCGGTTCTAGATAATTAGTAGAGCCTTTAAAGTGGCCTTCGGTAGGGCCGGGAAATGGAGGGTGCGGCTCACAGAATGCACGTGTCTGCTTGTCTGCAGGGTGGTCATAAACATGGATAGTTTGTTTGCTTTTTCATGCATAATTCCCTATTGTAAACCCACTAGGTTGTTCAAGATGCCGAGTGTCTGGCCAATTACTCTCTGAGTCTATGGCTAGAGTCAACATGTGAGAAATACAATGCACAGGTGTATCATAGTCGACAGACACTCTTGAGTAAAGGCCCTAGGAGGGCCACCAAGTGAATTGCTTTTTGCATTCCTTGGTGCTGAACAGGGAAGAGTAAAGGATGTTTGCTTAAAAGGCCAGAAGTTACTTAACAACTGTTTCAAGGAAGTAGGGTGTATTTATTTTCTCATTGAAAAAAAAAGAGAGAGAAGAAAAAACAGTGGCCCAGAGGGAAGAGCCGGGGGAACAATATTCTATCTCGTTTGGAAGCAAAAGATGCAGACTCGTCGGCTTCTCTGCCATGGAACCCCCCCGGGTCATCACTGCTGAAAGGCTCTGGGATAAGCAAACCTCAATTAACAGGATTTATTTCTTATTTACACTTTCCTTTGGTTTTATACATTCACGTCTGGATTTTCTCCGTGATGAAATGTTGCAATGGAGACTATTTATAAAAATGCTCAACCCTGCTTGCCGAAGAAGCCAGGAAATACTGCTGGGGGCTTGAAGCTAATGCTTCCTGTGTTTCTTTGAACTAAACATGATATCCGTTTTGTTCTTGACATTTATAACCCTTGCATAATGTTCCTTCTCTATAACTGTATTCGGTTAGGGCCATGCATAGGGAAATAAGGGGGGATAAAATAATGAGCTTCCCTAAATATATGTTCTGGTGAGTGTCGTCTTCCTGACTAGTAATGCTTTCTTTCTCATAGTAATTAATGCTTCATGAGACACGTGATTCCTTCTGTGACAATTATCCCGTGAGCCAGCTTGACTTAGTTGCACTTGACTGTAAAAACTAAAAATGATGCCTGTGGGAAAATATTGTCAAACCCTCCAGTGCTATATAAATGGGAGGGATCCAGATATAACGTCAGGTAAGGCTGGACTGCTTTAAAATAGAAATATTAACAAGACCCTTTGGCATAGATTTGCCACTATTGGAAAGTATTTTAAACGCAGGACTTTAGTTAATTCCTAACAATGGGTTCTGAAATTTCTAAATAATGAAAGCAGTTCTGAAATGACCATCCAGCATCTGATAGTGACTTATTGTTTGTATTAGTGTCAATCCCTCAGAAATTAGTTAACAAAAGGAGGGGAGCACCTAGGTGGCTCTGTTGGTTTGGAATCCGGCTTCAGCTCAGGTCATGATCTCACAGCTTGTGAGATCAAGCCCTGGGCTGATAGCTAGGAGCCTGGAGCTGCTTCAGATTCTGTGTCTCCCTCTCTCTCTGCCCCCCCTTCACGTTCTGTCTGTCTCTCTCTCAAAAATAAATAAACATTAAAATATTAAACAAAAGAAATTAGTAAACAAAAATAGCAGTCTGGCTATTGCATATCTATACCATGATATGCCCATGTATAAATGCATTCTTGACATTAAATGTAGCATTATGGTTATTTAAAACCTCTCAAGAAAAACGCATCTTTCAAATATTCTGAAATGTAATAACCGGTGCTTTTCGAATATGCAACTCCACTTTATAGCTGCCCCTAAAAATAAACAGTGTCTGAATGCTGATCGTTACACCTTTTCTGCCACCGTAGTAGCCCCAATTAAGTGCCCAAGATTTTCTTAGACAAACCGCATTGAGAGCTTTTCATGCCAAAGAGTGATCTACAGTTGGTGTTGTCCAACAGAGAGATCGAGTGACCAGACAATGTCTCTTCTGGTCTCTAGGACTAGATCTCAGTCATTCCCAGAAAGGCCAGAGGGTCAATAGCTGTGAGAGAAGTCCCTACACATATTCTCCCTCTGAAAAAATTTGTAGGAGCATCTTCCTCACCCAACGTAGTACTGATGTGTAACACTGCAATTTGCTCTGTGCTCCCCTGTGCCAATTTCTTTGCCAAGTACTTGGCATACATTATCTCCTAAGAATGAAAATACAGTAGAAATTATGAGGGCTCCAAGCAGCTGCCAGAGCCTCAATGTGAATATACTGAAAAGTTTAAGGAAGAAAAAAAAAAAAAAAAAAAAACAAAATCAAAATTTAGGNGAATCAAAATTTAGGGAAGAATTAAAGAATGGAAGAATTGGAGGCCAGTGTCATCAAAATGGCTCAGGACATTTTATTTGCAAATGCGGAGGATCAGCTTGTGAGCCTTGGCTTGCCAAAACTTGCTCAAGATTATTCCTTAATGGTAACAAGTGGGAATTTTAATTCTCCTAAGAAATTTTATTTTTTTAAATTTTTATTTATTTCTAGGAGAGAGAGAGAGAGAGAGAGACAGCGTGAGCAGGGGAGTGTCAGAGAGAGAGGGAGATACAGACTCCGAAACACGCCCCAGGCTCTGAGCTGGCAGTCAGCACAGAGCCCGACGCGGGGCCCGAACCCACGAACCGCGAGATCATGACCTAAGTGAAAGTCGGACGCTTAACTGACTAAGCCACCCAGGCACCCCCTAAGAAATTTTATTTTATTTCTTTTTAAGGATTATTTATTTTGAGAGAGAGAAAGAGAGTGCGTGCGCAGGGGAGGTGCAGAGAGAGAGAGGGAAAGAGAGAATCCCAAGCAGCCTCCAGGTTCTCATTGCAGAGCCCAAGGCGGGGTGGGGGACTCTGATGTATGAACCATGAGATCACAATCTGAGCTGAAATCAGACACTTAGTCGACTGAGCCACCCCGGTGCCCCAAATTCTCCCATGTAATTTTAATAATGTGACAGCAATATCATAATAAGGAGATTTTTATTTAGTACATATTTATATTGTTTTTAAATAAGTAACACATTTATTTATATATAAAACTTATTTTGTATTTGTATACTGGGTACACTGAATCTTAAATAAAATCAATATAGGTAATAGAGGTGAATTTTAACCTTTCACTACCACTGGGACAGGAATGTGTTAGAATTTGCCGCCTGAAACCAAAAGCTAAGCTTTGTGATGATTGTCACATGTTCCTACAGCTGTATGACAGAGGAGAGCCTTTTATGTACAGCAGGCACTTGTTTTTGAGGAACAGAGATACTAATGAGGGTGTCAGAACTGACACACACCCCTGCCCTTATTTGTGACTCATGGATACAAAGCTAGAAGACCACATGCTCGCTGTTTTGTTTCACTCTCTGACTTCCTTTTATGTGCATGTGCGTATTGCATTCATGAAACACACACACAGTATTGTATGTGTCTGTTGCATGTGTAGGATTAGCTGGGAAATAAAACCCCTCTGTGTTGATGAGTTTTTACAAATGTGTTGTTTCAAGAATGCACTTGTTTGGATGTCTTTTATTTCTAATCTGGATTTTATTATAATTGGCATTGAGCGCATCCATTGCTCCCAACTGTAACCTCACGGGTAGTGCTCCCTGGGAAGTCCTCTCCCCCACTGCTTCCTGCTCCATCATCCCTCAGCTCTAACACAGACGTCTCATCCACCAAGGACACTCTCTCATTTACCAGACCCAGTTTTCTGGTTTTATCCACCTGCTGAGTCAATTAGGCTTAATTGTTTCTTTCACTGCCTTCCTCCTGCTAGTGGGGGATGTTCTGTTTTTCAGTACGGTTTAGCTCTGTTTGGTAAAATAACAACCACAAGGTAAAACAGAAAGTTTGAATCAACTTTTTAATTCTCCATCTCAACATGAATATATTGTCCGCCCTCATCATAATGAAGGGCCGATCTTAGTAAAATGAATTCAGTAAGATTCAGGCTGGAATCAGAAAATTCACGCTGAAAATTCACCAGGTTGAAATGGTCACTCGTTTTATAAGCATAAGCTGAATTTATATTGGTAAACAGCTGTGAGCTTGTAAAGGGCTGTTTACAAACACCAGTACCTTTAGTCTTCTTGGTAACTTTGTGAAAGATGTGTTACTATCTCATGTTAGCAGTGAAGAGAAACAGAAAATAGTAAGGTGATTCGTGGAAGCTGCAGAATTAGCCCTGGGTAGAAGAAGAGAACAAAGAGCTAAATTATCCGATTCCAAAGAATACTTATCGTGTTTCCACAACTGTCTCTAAGTCATCTTCAGACCTAAAAGATCTGTCTGTTGTCCAGTCTCACAGGTGACATTTTGCAGTAAAATTAGAACTGAGTGAAGCCGGTTAAGTCTTTGCCCCTCAGATACAAGAATGTTGACTTCTATCACATAGCAGCCTCCCATTTCCTAGGTGGCACCTGGGGGTGCCATTTAACTTGGGACTTAGAAGGTCAGAGCAACGCACAGCCTACAGCACAAATTCGTAGAAATATGGTGGCACCTGTCAGTAGGAGACCCTGAGACTTACTCATGCTGGGTCTAATCATCACCCCAGGGCTTGTTCCCTGAGCCCCAGAATTGTCTGATATAAAATATAGATCATAGTAATTCACCATAAAGATGACCAGAGTCAAAGTAAATTGTATAAAGTAGCAGTGCCGTGTTGCTTTAAAAAAACAGTAGTAATGCTATTTCAATTTACTTGCTGCTCATTTAAATTTTCCGGAAGGCTCTGAAAGCAAGTCGAGTGTTCTCCTTCTGAAGGCATTCACAGCAATACTTGCTGGGTGACTATGGCAACAGGCTTCCTTCTGGTGCAGTGTGTTCATCTCCGTTCCTCTGCATCTTGGTCTTCTGATCTTCAGTCCTTGATTGTCCTGGCAATTTGGAGTGCTTTGAACTCCCTAGAATCTGAGATCTAAGTCCTCATTTACAGAATAATCATATCTGCAAATCCTCAGGGCTTGGGGTATTTGATATTTGTCAGGGTGTTCCTGAGGATGCTGTGGACTCCTGTGCCCACCACTACCTATTTACTGTTGGCTGATGACTGCCACTCTGTTGACTAGTCCATGAATGTCGTGATGCTTTGCCTGTCTCTTTCTTCCCTGCACCTGTGTCAGTGATTCTGTGCTATGTTACATTAACAGCTTGCCATCCTGCCAAAACTAAATGGAACTTTTTGATCGATTGTTAATACTTAGGAGGACCCCTCCCCAACATGCATTCTACAAAAGATTGAACAGAAGTGTAGGTCACATGATATTTTCTAGAAATGCATGAATGGATCCCTTTGATTGCTCTACAGCCTGCCTCGATGCAGCAGCTTTTGACATGAGTCTCAACACAATTTGAAGAAAATCCTAGTGTTAGGGATAGTATTCTTTTTTTTTTAAACCAATCACATTTTATTTTAGTGTTTTTTCCTTCATTTTAATTTAAATCTTATTTGCAAATCACATTTCTTTTATTTTTAATAATTTATTGTCATGTTAGCTAACACACAGTGTGTACAGTGTAATCTTGCCTTCAGGAGTAGATTCCCATGATTCATTGCTTACATACAACAGCCAGTGTTCATCCCAACAAATGCCCATCACCCATTCCCCCCACCCCCCAATCCCTCAGTTTGTTCTGTCTTTAAGAATCTCTTATGGTTTGCCCCCCTCTCTGTAACTCATTTTTCTTTCCCTTCCCCTACGATTTTCGGTTAAGTTTCTCTAATTCTATGTATGAGGGAAAACATATGATATCTGTCTTTTACTGACTGACGGGAAAGTGTTCTTTTATATAACATTCAACTCACATGGCTTTAAAATTATATGTCATTTCTTTATTGCTGTTGTTCTGTTCTTCATAAAGTAATTCTCATCTGCAATCCTTGATCCTTCAGACAGGAACCCCTGGAGCCCTAGAATAATAAATGTGTGTACATATTTCATTCTCTCCCATCTAATATTTTTATCTCTGACCAAATTCATTAAGCGCACATGCTCTTTACAGGTCCTCTTACTCATACCAGTATTCATAGACCTTCAGAAACTCCAAATACTACTGTCTTTGAAAACCATTTTTCTATTAAAAAATATGGAGTAGTCCCTTCCTTTATATTCTATTGCCTGAAACCTTGATTCCTTTCAAGATTTGTACTTGGTTTGATTTAATCTTTCTGGTTTTTCTCTGAGTTATCTTCAAATGCTCTCTTTCCTCCTTTAGTTAAGTGGCTCCAAGTTGGAGAAAGAATGAAATTCTAGCCCAAGTTGAGTATACTGAGTTAATCACTGCCTAGATCCCCTGGGCACATTCTGTCTGGGTATATTATTTTACCTCTCTCCTTCCGTTGCTCTTTTTTATGTATCAAGACCTCTTATAGATCCTCATGTCTTATACTCAATTGATTCCCAAACTTAAACTTTGTATTTATTTTATATTTCTCATTTGAATACATATCTCCCTGGGAATGGAGGATTTTTATTCTTCATTCATACCAAGTATATATATTTGGTGTATGCAAACAAATATCAAACATATCACCCTACATGGCATTGCTTGACTCCTATACTTACAAAGATGATTAATTTATATTTCTCTGTTGATCTTTTCAAATGAGGCCTGAATTAAATAATAATATAATTCTCTGATCTCAGTATCTTCCTTTGGTTTTGAGAGGTCTACCCTCATATACTCAATAACAATAACTCAGAAAAGCACAGCTCCAATTGTGTTGTTACTTTCCTTCATAAATGCTAAGTGTTAAAAAGAACAAGGAAAAGAATAGTTTTGTATTAGACAACTCAGTGGAGGAGTTTCATACAGTGACACAATTAGGAGCCCCTTCTCATTTTCAGTTTCTGGTATGGGAGCTCATAACATGGCCTGCAGATCATTCGTACTCATTTCATCGGTAATGCCATTGCATCAGTATTTAAGGAGAGCAGTCATGTTCAAAATGACGTAATGACGCCTATACACCAATGTGTTAAGAATGACCATCAAAAAGCAATTGAACGCCAGTGCAATAACCTAAAGGCAAGTGAAAGAAAGCCTTCTCAATGAAGCTTTGGTCTTCTCGAGCTATGGACGAGAAAGGAGGATTCAGTGTGAAAGTAAAAGTAACTTTCTTTCAACTGAATCGTAAAAACTGATCGAGGCAGCACCCAACGGAATGCTGTATCCAGGAACACAGAGTCTGTGTGGGGCTGGCCGGGCACCCCAGGAACAGCAGGGCATCAGTAAGCCAACTGTTCCGGAAACAACAAGAAGCTATTGGGATTTTGTGTTCACTTCTGATTTTCTGGGACCAAAGAGCATCAGTCACCTTTGAAGGCACGAATTCATGCTCATAAAACCCAATTTCAAGTCTGATGTGGGCATTTCTTCACCATCATCCAGCCCTAGAAAGGAAGCTGGTTCATGTGACTTTAAATACTAATGTTTTAGGACGCCTGGGTGGCTCAGTCAGTTAAGCGTCCAACTTAAGTTCAGATTATGATCTCATAGTTTGTGAGTTCGAGCCTCACACCGGACCCTATGCTCCTTCTCCCTGCCGCTCCCCTGCTCTCCCCTCCCCTCCCCCCTCTCAAAAATGAAAAAAAATTTTAAAAAATATGAAATTAGTAAAACATGTTGCTAAGCGGAAGCACTGCAGCAATCCTCAAGAATATCACGTGAAAAATATCTTAAGAAATATTGGCACGACTTAATTAAAAAAAAGAATACTACTTTTTTCTATATAGGCCATTTTATGTAGTTTATTTTATTTTTATATTTAATAGTTCATTGTTAAAATTGAATATGGATATTGTGATTTCCATTTAAATATTATATATAGCCTCAAGTTGAGGTGAATATGGCATAAAATTGAAAAGTTTGGAGATTTTAAGAGGAATGAAATATATATGTAAGAACTGCTATGATTTTTGGCTACTTCCCCTTATGATAGTTAAGATGTCATTACTCCTAATATTTTTCTTCAAGTTTGTATTGAAATTCCAGTTGGTTAACATACAGTGTCCTATTAGTTTCAAGTATACAGGTTAGTGATTCAAAACTTGGATGTACCACCTGCTCATCGCAAGCACGTTCTTAATCCCCATCACCCATTTCCCCCGTTCCCCGATTGACCTCCCGTTTGCTAACCATCAATTTGTTCTGTAGAGTTAAGAGTGTTCTTCGGTTTGCCTCTCTCTCTCTCTCTTTCCCTCTCTATTTGTTCCTTTGTTTTGTTTCTCAAATTCCACATATGAGTAGAATCATAGGGTCTTTCTCTTTCTCTGATTAACTTATTTCACTTAGCATAATACTCTCTAGCTCCATCCATGTCATTGCAAAGAGAAAGATTTTATTCTTTTTTTTAATTTTTAAATTTATTTCTGAGAGAGAGATAGAGACTGTGAGGAGGGGAGGGTCAGAGAGAGAGGGAGACACAATGTCTGAAACAGTCTCCAGGCTCTGAGCTAGTTCTCAGCACAGAGCCTGACAAGGGGCTTGAACTCACGAACCGTGAGGTCATGACCTGAAACTAAGTAGGACACTTAACCAACTGAGCCACTCAGGTGCGCCACCTTTTTTTGTGACTGAATAATATTCCTGTGTGTGTGTGTGTGTGTGTGTGTGTGTGCGCACACGCTTGGTTATCAGTCTTCTTTATCCATTCATCTACCAGTGGACACGTGGGCTGCTTCCATAATTTGGCTATTGTAGATAATGCTGCCATAAACATTATGGTGCATGTGTCCCTTAGAATTTTTGTATTTTGGGGGTAAATACATACTAGTGCAATTGCTGAATTGTATTTCTGTGGGGTTGGTTGTTATTTCTTCTTTCTCATTTATGATTTTATTTATTGATTTGGTCCCTTTTTCTATTCTTTGTGGTAAGCCTAGCAAGAGATTTATCAATTTTATTAATTTTTACTAAGACCCAACTCCTCATTTAATTGATCTGTCCTATTGATTAGTTTGTATATCATTTATTTCTCTTTTAATATTTTCTGTTTCCTTTCATCTGTTATCATTAAGCTGCAGTTGTTGTTTTTTGTCTAACTCCTTTAGGTGTAAGATTAGGCCCTTTATTTGAGATTTTTCTTGTTTTTTGAAGTAGACCTATATTGCTATATACTTCTCACTTAGGAACGCTTTTGCTGTGTCCCAAAGACTTGGGGCCATTGTGCTTTCATTTTCATTTGTTTCTGGGTATTTTATTTTTCTTCAAGTTCTTTTCTTTTTTAATTTCCTGGTTTACCCATTCATTGTTTAGTAGCATGGTGTTTATCCTCTTAGTATTTGTGGTCCTTCCACATTTTTCCTTGTGGTTGACTTCCAGTTTCATAGCATTGTGTTCAGAAAAGGTTCATGGTATGACTTGAATCTTTTTTTATTATTAAGACCTAGTTTTTAAATTTAATATGTGCTCTATTCTGGATAATGTCCCATTTGAACTGGAAAAGAATGTGTGTTCTGCTGTTTTAGGATAGAATATTCTCAATATATCTGTTAAATTAATCTTTTCCAGTGTGTCATTCAGAACCATTTTTCCTTATCGATCTTCTGTTTAGATGATCTGTCTATTGATGTAACTGGGGTGGTACAGTCCCCTTATTATTATTGATTAGTTCTTTTATGTTTGTTATAATTATTTCATGTATTTGTCAACTCCCCTGTTTGGTGTGTAAATATTTATAATTACTATAACTTCTCTTGGATTGTCCCCATTATGACTATATAATGCTCTTCTTAGTCTCTTTTTACAGTGTTTTTCCCCTATTTTTAAAAATTGTGTATTGTCAAGTTGGTTTCCATATAACACCCAGTGCTCATCCCCACAAGTGCCCTCCTCCATGCACATCTCCCCGCTCCCCCCCCACACACCCGTGAGTCCTCAGTTTGTTCTCAGTATTTAAGTCTCTTATGGTTTGCCTCCCTTCCTCTCCCCCACCATCTCCCCCCTTCTTCTCCCCCATGGTCCTCCATTAAGTTCCTCCCAATCCTCCTATACGTGCAAACATATGGTATCTGTCCTTCTCTGCCTGACCTATTTCGCTCAGCATAACACCCTCAAGGTCCATCCGTGTTGCTACACATGGCCAGATTCCATTCTTTCTCATTGCCATGCAGTATTCCATGGTATAGATAAACCACATCTTCTTGATCCATTCATCTGTTGATGGACACTTAGGCTCTTTCCATGTTGTGGCTATTGTTGAGAGTGCTGCTATGAACATTGGGGTACATGTGCTCCTGTACATCAGCACTCCTGTATCCCTTGGGTAAATTCCTAGCAGTGCTATTACTGGGTCATAGGGGAGTTCTATTGTTAATTTTTCGAGGAATCTCCACACTGCTTTCCAGAAGGGCTGTACCCGTTTACATTCCCAGCAACAGTATAGGAGGGTGCCCATTTCTCCACATCCTCACCAGCATCTAGAGTCCTCTGATTTGCTCATTTTAGCCACTCTGACTGGCTACGGTGTTTGTTTTAAAGTCTAGTTTATCTGATATAAGTACTGCTACTCCAGCTTTTTTTTTGAAATCCATTTGGATGGTAAATTGATCCCCTCGCTTTCAATCTGCAGGTTTTCTTAAATTCTTGTTGGCAACATATTACATAGGTCTTGTTTTTTTAATATATTATGACACTATATGTCTTTTGATTGGTGCATTTAGTCCATTTACATTCAAAGTAATTATTGATAGATGTGTGTTTATTGCCATTTTGTAACTTTATCTGTTATTTCTGGATATTTTTTCTGATCCTTTCTTGTTTTTGTCACTTTTAGTGTCTCCTTTGCAGTCACGGAGTCTCCTTAATATTTCTTGCAGGGCTGGTTTAGTGGCCATGAATTCTTTAGTTTTTGTCTGGGAAATGCGTTATCTCTCCTTTTATTCTATTTTTTAATGTTTTATTTATTTCTGAGACAGAGCGAGCAGGGGAGGGTCAGAGTGAGAGGGAGATACAGAATCTGAAACAAGCTCCAGGCTCTGAGCTGGCTGTCAGCACAGAGCCCGACATGGGGCCTGAACCCACAAACCGTGAGATCATTACCTGAGTCGAAGTCAGACGCTCAACTGACTGAGCCACCCAGGCACCTCTCTCCTTTTATTCTAAATGATACCCTTGCAATGTATGGTATTCTTGGCTGTAGAATTTTCCCACTTAGCACTTTGAATATATCATACTCACCAAGTTTCTGTTGAGAAATCTCCATCTAGCCTTAAGGTCTTTACCTTGTAAGTTAAGGCCTTTTGTTTTGCTGCTCTTAAGATTTTTCTTTATCACTATATTTTTAAAAATTAGTTACAGTATGTCTTGGTATTGGCCTACTTTTGTTGATTTTGATGGGACTTCTCAGTGTCTCCTGGGTCTGGATATATGTTTCCTTCCCCAACTTAAGGAAACTTTCAGCTATTATTTCTTCAGACAAATTTTCTTCCCTCTTTTTTTCTCTCTTCTTGTTCTGGGACTTCTATGATACAAATGTTATTATGTTTAATGGAGTCACTGAGTTCCTTAAGTCTGTTCTTCTGTTCCATAATTATTCTTTCTCTCTTCTTTTGAGCTTCATTTATTTCCATTTCTTTTTATTGTAGGTCACTAATTCATTCCTCTGCTTTTCCAGCTTCCTGTTCATTGCATCAAGCCTGTTTCCAATCTTGCTTAATGTATTCTTCATCTTTGATAGATTCATTTTTATATCTTTTATCTCCATGGCAAGGGTCTCACTGATGTCTTCAATTCTTTCCTCAAGCCTGATGAGTATCCTTATGATTTTTGCTTTCAATTATCCACCAGGCATGCCATGTATGTGTGTGTGTGTGTGTGTGTGTGTGTGTGTGTGTGTGAGCGCGCATGCATGCATGTGTCTATTTCTTAAATCTTTGACTGTGACCTTATTTCAGTCTTTTATTTGGGATAACTTCTCCTGTCTTGGAATTTTGCCTAAGTCTCTGGCTTCTTCTCTGTTACAAAACCCATTTATGTCTCCTGCTTCTGGACATATTGGCCTTATGATGAAGAAGTCATATATTGTCCAGGATCTGATGCTTCAGGAAGAATCTGTAGTGTGTCTGTTGTTGTGTTTTGAATACTCTGTCCTTCAGACCAATCATCTGCAGAGGCTCTCCTTGTCTGCTTTGGTCAGGGTTTGGACCCTGATCTGAATGTGGCAAGTTTTAACTATGTGTGAAATGAGACCTGTCACTGTTTCCACCTGAATTAGGCTCCTGCAGAGCTCTCTAGTCAGAGTCATGATGTGGGCAGTGTTTTGTGCTGATCTTCTGAGGAGGGAGGCACCACACACTGGGACTGAGGCAAGCTTGTCTCAGAAGGGCAGTCCCAGCAGAGTGTAGGGTTTTAGGGCTTGGTGTTAGCCACTTAGACAGCCAGTATCAGTGCTTTGCTGTTTCTCGCTGCTGGTTCTGTGTTTATGCTGAGAACCATGGAAGGGAAATGGTGCAGGCTACCTCCTTTGTTCTCAGAGAGCTGTCTCCATGAATGCTGCCTCTCAGGGATATGCTCTGAGAAGAGCGAAACATCTCCCTACTGTGTGTTCCAGAGTCACTTCAGATCACTGTTTCCAGGCTGTCTACACCTGGGTCGTTTGCCTACCTTGTCTCAAGGAGCAGTGCAGGGCCCACTAAACTCTATTCCAGCCAAGTCTGCTAATTTTTAAAACTCCAGGGGTGTAGCCTTACTGGTTATAAAAACTTGGGAAATTCAGCCCCTCTCATTTTCCCAGCCAGTGGCTTTGGGAAACTCCTTTCTCCTCACCCTTCTCCACGACCATGAGTCCCTTCACTGTGCAGCAGCCACAGTCCATTTCTTCCCTAAACCAGGTCTCCACACTTCCTACCTTCTTCTATGTGGCTTCTTCTCTCCCTTTAGTTGTGGAGTTTGTTCTTTGTTCTTCAGGATGGTTTCTTAGGTAGTTAGGGTTATTTGATAGGTACCTAGCTGTATTCATCAGCCGAGGTGAGCCTAGGGTCCTCAGTCTCTGCTGCCATCTCCCTCTCCTTCCTACTGAATATTGGCTCCTAGTCTTTTTAACCATGGCTTCAAATTATCCAACCAGTTAGTTAGGCACCGATTATGCATGTGTTGTACCACATATCTGCGGGAATGCATGCACATATAATCTGCTGCCTGTTCTCAGGCCATCTTCAGCCAGATCAAAAGGAAATAGGCATTACAATATGGTTGGAAATAGGGGGACCTCAACCGGGAGCTCTGTTCTGGCCCTCATTCAGTTATGCACCTGACCTGAGCTTCAGAATCATGTCCAAACCTATTTAATAGGCAGATTGAGAATGATAATGAAGATTCATTGGATTGTTGTGAGGATAGAGTGAGAAACCTTGGCAGTATTTTACAGGTCATGCTCTCTTTAGACATGATTTCACTAATTCTGTCACATGGGGTTTTGTTCTTGTTCTCGTGGATCTTCTGTTAAATAAAGAAAAAATATTTTTGTTGTAGCAGGGTCAGGAAGTAAACAGTAAGAACACAAATTCTTTAAGCTAGTACATAATTTTAGTCCTGGTATTCAAGATTTTTGCATACTTTTCTGTGTCTGTCTTTGAGAATTTTGATTAAAATGATTCCTTAGTTGTTGGATATAAAACTTCCTGTCAGGAGAAGGTGGACGGAGAGTCATCCACCACAGAAAGATCTACCTATTGCCTTTCTAGTAGATTTCCAAAACTTTCCTGCCCTTTCCAGCCGAAGAGCAGATGGCAAATGATTGCTAAGCAACATCATGAGATTACAGCAACAGAAGAGCACAAACAAGGTCTGCTACATAACCAAGCATTATTTCTCCATTACAGTCATTCCATAGCACTATGAATCCCAAAAGTTAAATGAATCCTTACGTTTCCCTCTTAGAAAATTCCAGGTGAAATGTTCTTCCAGAACATTTGTACAAATTTATATATCTATGTTAAGTACTCTAATATTTTGATCACAAAAATATTACTCTCAAGGGTCACACCTGGGTGGTTCAGTCAGTTGAACGTCCGACTTCGACTCAGGTCATGAACTCTTGGTTTGTGAGTTTGGGCCCCACACTGGATTCACTGCTGTCAACCTGTCAGTGCACAATCCACTTGGGATCCTTTGTCCCCTCTTTCTGCCCCTCCCCACTTGCACTTTCCTCCAAAATAAATACATATTTTAAAAAATCCCTGGTCATTCACATTAATAAAACATTGAATTTATATTATTCTAGATATTTTGCTCTTTAATTGTTTAGTTTATCAAAATTTCCATAAATGTGTCTTACATCAGTTATAAATGAATTGAGGTTAAAGTATTCATCACATAAAAATCTGTCAGATACTTAATGATGTTTTTAAAGGACAGTTTCTTGATAAAT
The DNA here is from genome assembly GCF_008692635.1 of Crocuta crocuta. Lineage (NCBI taxonomy): Eukaryota > Metazoa > Chordata > Mammalia > Carnivora > Hyaenidae > Crocuta > Crocuta crocuta. The sequence continues at coordinate 616,519 of NW_027527611.1, forward strand.
TTTTGAAATAGCTGACTAGTGTTCTAATCTCAAGAAGGAAAAGAAGTCCTTAAGGTCTTGACCTTTCTTGGTTGAAGGATGCCTCTTCTCATACCCATCCTCACATCTGTGATTATTTTTTAATCTTCTTATTCATTTGTTTACTCTTTGTGTATCTAGTCATAATAAAACTTGTGTTTGCACTGAAGAGTATTTTAATTATTCAAAACCAAAATAGAAACATGCTTTATTTTGCTGCAAGCTTTGACATACTCTCTCTCTGTCTCTCTGTCTCTGTCTCTTTTATCTGAAAATTTCCTTACCCTGAGTCCCACCATTCCTACTATTGGGGCACATCTTCCAGGGGAAGAAGCACTCTCAAGTGAAGATCAAGCTGTGGATAAGAATCCCACCTTTGGAGTCAGAATGCTTAAGCACATAGTCTGTTAGTTACATTTATTGCCTGTGTGCATGACCTTGGGCCTCTTCAGCTTCCCTCTCATGTGTAAAATTGAAACACAAAATTTTATCTATCTCACTGAGTTTTGTGAGAGCAAGTAGGTGCTCGTCGTTGGTCATCATCTCTATCATCGCCCTGATCATTGCCATCATTATTGTTGGCCACCCTGAGAGGTATATTTGATGATTACTTTATTATAGTCTCAGTGCTATTGAACCCTCTTGGTTTGGAAGTCATACATTCAAAGATCTATTCTTGTCTGTTTCCATATCCTTTTATTTTTAAGCTGTGTATTCTTAACTTCCTAACTTTTCTGGATCTCAGTACTCTATCTCTACATTATGGAAATCAGATACCACAAATTCCTCCCTGTTCTTTGATTTTGTTTGTTTGAACCCCTTCTATTTTATACATGGTATCTCAGTGGTATAGTCATCCAAAAATAGAGACCTAATTCTGTTTCCACATAGAGCCTTAAACATTGTTCTCAGTGCATGGTGGGTTTTTACCACTTGACATCCTTTTATGTCACATGTCAGAGCACAGTCAACTCTCTTAAAGGCAGAGAACTATTTCTGGATAGAATCTGAAAGATATAGAGGAAGAACAGGCAGAAGAGATGAAGCCAAAGGGGGCCACAAAGTGGTCACAACTCTGTTGCTGTCTTTGAGGATACAGGAGGGGACCATGGGCAAAGGAAACAGAGTTGCCTCTAGAGGTGGACATAACCACAGGCATCAGCCATCAAGGAAACAGGACTTCAGATATATACCCAATGCAATTAAATTCTTCTAACGACCTGGAACACCCTTTCTCCCAGAGCCTCCAGTAAGAAATACAGTCTGATAAAAACCTATATTTAGCCTGAAGAGACCCATATGAGATGCTTAACCTACAGAACGGTGAAGTGATAAATGGTCTTGTTTTAAGCCACTATGTTTGTTGTAATTGTCACAGCAGCATTAGGAAGTGAGCCCAGGGGCAGTGTCATACATCTCCCTTCACACTCACTGTACTGAGCACAGCCTCAGTCTCATGTTAACGCCTCAATAAAAAGATGTTCATTGCTTAAGGAAATCAAACAAACTTTGAAGACATTTGAAAGTGGAAATCAACAATTTTCCGTACAAAGTGAAAGCCATCTGTATCTCTTATATGCAGTTATCCCTCAGCTAGCATGATGTGCTAGGAACAAATGATGTAGGTGAAGTTTTACCTGGTTCTTTTTTTTTTAATTTGGCTGGATAAAACATACATATAAATCAGGAGTTCATGTAAGTCTCAGTGTTTAGTTATTCAGTGCTTAAGTATACTGAGTCTTAAATATATACATACTCCATTTTTTCAGAATGTTTTTTTTCTTACAGTGAAAAATGTCTAGCAGCAAACTACTAATTTCTAGACAAATCAGTAATGTGTAACTCTCAAGATGGAGAGCCTCACTGAGTCCATATGTTTAAAATAACACTAATTTTAGATTTATAAGTATAATTTTATTTATTTATTTTGATAAATAACAAGCTATCTTTTCAGGAACATCATAATAAACTGATGAAATTTTTCTAACAATAGAATATCTCCACACAATGTCTTCAGTATACCTTATTATAGTGTTTTTAAAAAAAAATGAGTATGCTGGAACACAATTTTACATTAGTTTCAGGTATGCAACTAAGTGATTTGAGAAGTTAATACGTCCTATATTCACCACAAGTGTAGCTATCATCTGTGTCATTACATCGCTATTACAGTGTTATTGACTATATTCCTTATGTTGTGCCTTTTATTCCCATGACTTAGTCATTCCATAAATGGAGGCCTGTTTCTCTGCCCGTCACTCATGTTCCCCAACCTCCTCACCCCCTTCCCTTTTGGGAACCACCAGTTTGTTCTATGTATTTGTTGTTCTGATTCTGCATTTTATTTATATATTGTGTGTGTGTGTTTAAATTTTGTTTTGTTTAGTTTTCACTTATGAGTGGAATCTGTAGTATTTCTTTTTCTCAGTCTGATTTATTTCACCTGTGTCCATACATGTTGTATGTGTCTCATGTGACACAATCTCATACTTTTTATGGCTATAATATTCCATTTATAGACACACTACATTTCCCTTATCCATTCGTCTATTGATATACACTTAGGTTGCTTCCATATCTTGACTATTGTAAACAATGCTCTAATCACCATAGGGTTCACATATCACTTTGAATTAGTGTTTTTTTTTTTCCCCTGTGGATAAATACCCAGTAGTGGAATTATTGGATCATATAGCATTTCTGTTTTTAATTTTTTGAGGAACCTCCTTACTGTTTTCCACAGTTTCTGTACCAATTTACATTCCTACCAATAGTGCGTGGGGGTTCCTTTTTAGTACAAATCTTCACTAACACTTATTTCTTCTTGACTCCTTGGTTTTAGCCATTCTAACTGGTATAAGGTGATATCTCATTTTGGTTTTGACTTGCATTCCTCTGATGTTTAGTAATATTAAGTATATTTTTATATATCTGTTGACTCTGTGTGTGATTTCTTTGAAATAATGTCTATTCAGATCCTCTGCCCATGTTTTAATCAGATTGCTTTTTAGGTGTTCAGTTGTATGAATTTCTTTTATATTTTGGATACTACTTGTCACAATATATATTTGCAAATATCTTCTCCAATTCAGTAGATTGTCTTTTGGTTTGTTGATGGTTTCCTTTGTTGTGGAAAATCTTTTTATTTTGATGTAGTCCCAATAGTTATTTTTGCTTTTGTTTCCCTTGCCATAGGAGACATATTAGAAAGATGTTGCTACAGCCAATATCAGAGACATTACTGCTTGTGGTTTTCTTCTAGGACTTTTATTGTTTCAGGTCTCACATTTTGGTCTTGAATCCATTTTGAGTTTATTTTTGTGTATGGTGAAATAAGGTGGTCCAGCCTCATACATTTACATGTAGCTATTCAGTTTTCCCAGACCATTTATTGAAGAGACTGTGTTTTCCCCATTGTATATTCTTGTTTCCATTGTGGTACATTAACTGGCCGTATAAACATGGGTTTGTTTCTAGGGTCTTTGTTCTGTTCCATTGATCTATGTGTCTGTCTTTGTGCTAGTACCATATTGTTTTGATTACTACACCTTTGCATTATATCTCAAAATTTGTGATGCCGCCAGTTTCGCTCTTCTTTCTCAGTATTGCTTTGGCTATTCAGGGTCTTCTATGGTTCTATATACACTTTAGCATTTTTTGTTTTAGTTTTGTGAAAAATGTTGTTGGTGGTTTTATAGGGATTACATTGAATCCGTAGGTTACTTTTGGCAATATGGACATTTTAACAATATTGATTCTTCTAACACGTGAGTATGGAATATCCTTCCCTTTGTTTCTGTTATCTTCAATTCTTTTATCAGTGTTTTCTAGTTTTTGGAATACAGGTCTTTCTCCTCTCTGGTTAAGTTTATTCCTAAGTATTTTACTGATTTTGGTTTATTTTTTAAAGTTTGTCTTTCTGACAAATTTTTCTTATTAGTGTCGATGCACTATATAATACACTATCGATTTCTGGGTATTAATTTTATGTCCTGCCAATTCACTGAATTCATATATTACTTATAATAATTTGTGTAGAGTCTTTAGTATTTTCTATGTATAGTAAATCATCTGCAAATAGTGACAGTGTAACTTTTTCTTTACCCATACTTACCATCACATTTCAGTTTCTTGTTTGATTGCTGTTGGCTCCGTGTTCTAGTGCTATGTTGAATAACAGACAGTGGACATCCTAGTCTTATTATTGACCTTAAGGGGAAAGCTTTCAGCTTTTCAGCACTGGGGATGATGTTAGCTGTGAGCTTATTAGAATGGCCTTTATTATGTTGAGGTTCATTCTCTCTAACCCCATTTTCTTGGAAGTTTTTATCATGAAAGTAAGTTGAATTTTCTCATGCTTTTTCTGCATCTGAGATGATCATATTATTTTTATCCTTCATTTTATTGATGTGGTGTATGGGGTTCATTGATTTGCAAATATTGAACCATGCTTGCATCTCAGGAATGAATCCCACTTGGTTATGGTGGATGATTTATTTCATGTATTTTTGGATAGAAGCAAAAATCGAGATAGGGAAGCAGTTATTCTTTAAGAGAACATAATAAATCACAACAAGGTATACTTGTTACACAGAAAATATTGACTGTGATTATTGTGAATTTTACATTTTAGAAAACAAGCTAAGGAGCCAACAGCCTGTATTGTCAGTTACTCAGAGAGGAAAGCAGACTTTGCACTGTCTCCAGATTTCCTGTGGTGCAAATTGTGTGGTTGGACAATGCCATTGACTCCATTAACCTTCCTGGGCCCCAGTTTTCTCTTTCAACAATGAAAGTATTGATTAGAGATCCTTTCAGGTTTCTTGTAGATTTTCAGATTACATTTGGTAAGAGTAGACAACAGTCAGATAGCTCTTTGGAAAGGTAGGTGTTTTTATTTAAAAAGAAAATCTTCTGGGGCACCTGGGTGGCTGAGTTGGTTAAGTGTCTGCCTCTTGATTTTGACTCAGGCTGTGATATCACAGTGGTGGAATCAAACCCTGCACTGGGTTCTGCACTGAGCCTGGAAACTTCTTGAGATTCTCTCCCTCTCCTTCTGTCCCTACGCCTTTGTTCTCTCTCTCTCTCTCTCTCTCTCAAAGAAACTAAGTAAAAAGAAATAAAAAGAAAATATTCTAAGTATTAATATATAATTTGTCAAATATTAATTCATAGACATTTGTGTCTTATAAATGATCCACAGATAATAAATTATTTTAAAGTGCCACAAAATTGTGATTCAGAATACAATTTAACCTAAAACACCAAGAGTAGTAAAATGGTATTTTTATCCCTTATGCTGAATTTCCTCACTTAATAAAAGTACCTTATTATTATTTGTCTTCATAATAAATAGTAAAGTCATAAATTATTTATCACAGTGATAAGGATTCCTTTGGGCAAAGATTTGGGCACTCAGAATTTGTGCCAGCCACCTTCTTGAGTACTTTATATGCATCATTTCATTTCATCTTACCTATAAACCCATGAGATGTGTGATGTTATTATCCACATCTTACTAACAAAGCTGAAATAAAGACAGGTGAGGGACATGGTCAAGGTCATAGAGAAAATTGGCTTTGAACCGGATCTGTCCAATTATAGAACCCAAGTTGTTAATCATTGTGTCTTCCAATCTCTAGAAGATATGACCTGTGATGGCTTTGTTAGTATGTCATTGTAAGAATCCTGTTGTATGCATCAGTCTTTTCTTCACACAAAATAATAACTTCAGCCACAAATCAACTTATTTACCTAATTTTCAGGCAGGAGGTGAGGGATCAAACACAAACACCAAAATTGCTAGAAAGAACTAGCCAAAACAGAGAAATGGAGTGATCTTTAAACTGTCTCTCCTTTCTCTGTGAAATAAAAACTGCCTGTAGTTCCATTTGTTTCATTAATTTCTCACTTAAGGTGTGCCTTCACCAGGGGCAGGCCCAGGAACATCAGTAAGGAGAACACTTCTGGGCGGTGGAGAGTTCCAGTGCCTTAGGGGACTAAGTATTTGGGGAACCCTAAACATTTCCCTCACGCACGAGTGGTTGACTGTAATGGGCAACATCAATTCTCTCATGCAGAGAAGAGGAGATAAACAGAACAAATCAGAAAGGGCACTGAGCTCCTGAAATCCAAAGTACTTTCTACACATGGGACTCAAAGAAAAGAAAGAAAAGAAAAGAGAACAAAAGATTACCTTGGGTTCAGCGTAAAGAACTAAGCTCAGTGCCAGGACTCATAAGGGAATGAACCACACATAGTTCATCTTTATTTCCCCGAAATGTAGCAGAGTCATTGGCATTCAGTAGACTCCAGACAAAGATTCTTTTGGAAGGGGAAAAAAACACACACACAAAAGCTTTGGCTTATTGTCTTCCTACATTTACGTGTTTATGATGCTACCATATGCAAGTATGTACATGAGTCTGTTGGTATCTACCCTGTGTCTTTTTATTGACTAGGGGCTGCTGTGGACAATGGGTTTAGAGTTCAACAACGCAAGGCTCCAGGCTTTTTTCCACATAAGGGACATCTTTTAAGTTAACTTTCAATGGCTTGTTGATTTCTCCCACCATTTCTGTTAAAAAATAATCTATTCTTCATTACCATTTTTAGATTTCAATTAAATGCATATACTCCAAGTATCTGTTGGATATAAGGTACTTTTGCAAGAGGTGGAAGTAGTTACAAACGCAACTAAGACAAATTATGTATCTGGTAAACTTGAATTTGAATTTAATGTCTGTAGTGCTTCCAACTTGGTGCTAGAATGACCTCAAAGACCTCTGAATATACAGCAAGCAAAGGATAAGCCAAAAAAATGCTTGTGTAAAGGACAAAAATTCTACAATAAACCTTGAATGTGTGGGTGATGCCTCATGCGGCCTGGGGATTTGGGAATGCTCTTGTAGAAAGATCATGATGTGTAGCCAGATGAATGAGTAGCAGAAGGCAAGGACGCTTAAGGAAAATGCAGGTACTGAGGAGTAGGAAGGGCTGTGGTGGTGGATGTGGGAAGGGAGCAGTGAGCCCACAGCTCACTCCAGAGCAAAGGCCAAGAACAAGAGCCACCAGGAGCATCCGTATCTGGTCATAGGAGGGTGTGCTGACTGCCAGCTCAGAGCCTGGAGCCTGTTTCAGTCTGTGACTCCCTCTCTCTCTGACCCTCCCCTGCTCACGCTATCTCTCTCTCTCTCTCTCCTAGAAATAAATAAAAAAAATTTTTTTTTCCTAAGTCTCTACATTTGAAGATTTATTTTCTGTTACCAAGGCAGCCACCTATAAAGTTTTAAGATGGCGTTTATTTATTTTTTAAAATTGATGATGATTAATATGGAAGCAAGATTATAAAAAATGTTTATTTATTTATATTGAGGGAGAAAGAGTGCACACATGAGCAAGAGAGAGGCAAGAAGAGGAGAGGGAGAGAATCCCAAGCAGGCTCTGTGCTGTCGGCGCAGGGCGCAATGGGGGGCTTGATCTCAGGAACCATGAGATCATGACCGGAGCCGGAAGCAAGAGTCAGACACTTCACCAACCAAACCACATAGGCATCCCTATTACGGTGCTTAAATACTTGATTTCATTTTATGTGTCATCCGTTTGGAACACTATCGTAGATATCTGATAATTTTGGTCTTTGGTAAGCTAACAGCTTTTCTGCATCCATAAATATAGTGCATCTAAACTATTCCCAGCAAATTATATCACTTTGCCAAATTCCAAGTTTTTCTACAAATATAAAGGTATAGGGATTTATATTTCAGACTTAATATTTTAAAGCAACACTTCCTAAAGTTATCATTGATTTGTATCCATATTATACTTCCCCAGGAAGTCACTAATTAGGGAATCCTTTCCTGCTTACCCTATCTCATGCTTCTAAACTTGTCAAAACATGTTCTTATGTAATATAAACAGGATCTGATTCTCAATCCCTGTGAAAAAAATTAATATAAAATTATTGAAACAATGTACAGATATATGTAAATCATTGAATCATTATAATACATACCCATGTCACTTTCATAGAATCTTTATTCCACTGTGTGTATAAACCTCCGTAAATTGGATGCAAAGAGATACTGAAGGTTCAAGGGAAGTTTTCTTTTTTTTTTTTAAGGTTTTTTTTTTTTTTTCTAGAGAGAGAGAGAGCGTGAGCAGGGGAGGGTCAGAGAGAGAGGGAGTCACAGACTGAAACAGGCTCCAGGCTCTGAGCTGGCAGTCAGCACAGAGCCCGACGCGGGGCTCGAACCCACGAACCGTGAGATCATGACCTAAGCGAAAGTCGGACGCTTAACCGACTAAGCCACCCAGGCGCCCCGGAAGTTTTCTTAATCAACTAGCCACCATTGGCTCCAAGAAGACATCTACAATATTTAGCATTATCTCACTTTGTTGCTTATTTATTCAATAAGTAGACAGTAAATGCCTTGCAATGCTTTAGGCAAAGAGATGGAAAAGGAGGGTGGCACACAATTGTCAACCTCTTCTGCAGTGGATTACAGTGAATTTTCTATCACCAAGAAGTTTCCTTTCTTTCTGATTGTGATTATCCTCATTCCTTTGTGAAGCACTTGACCCTTCTCTACAGATTTGTGATTGAAAGAGTTCTGTCTCATTGCTTTGAAAGGCTCTCTCCCCTTCTGTTCACAAACTCCTTTTTGCTGTGCTCTGTCTGACAATGCCCTCCCAGGTCCCCACACCATGCAAGATGGTGGTGGCTAGCACTGTACCTTTGTGGCATTTTGGAAAATAATCTGAATGTTCCTTAGCCCTCTGTACATGCATTTACATGCTTAGACATAAGTATTTACATAAAGGCTGACTGGGAAAACTTCTCTTAAAAATTAAGTGGTGTGAAGTTGGACAAGCCACAAAATTTCTTCAGAATCTACTTATCTCAGTTGTGAAATGGAGAATTAATTCTCTTCACCACTGTATACCCAATATCTAATCATTTGCACAGAGTTGGCCCTTAGAAATTTGTTGAAGGGATGATGATTAAATGAGGAAGGTCACTCCCTTCCTTCCCACCCATTCTATTCCCAGGATTGTAATTTTGAACACGAAGTATCCAGCAAACACTTTTTGAACTGAACTGAACTGTGGTAAATTGAATTACATATTAAAACGCTGAATAGTAGATTATCTTGAAAAAAAAAAGAGCACTAGCCATTTGAAGATCTGATGGTGCCCTTCAATTTTGTTAAAAGTGAACTGAAAACAATCTGCCTTCCAGAAGGATTTGCTGCCCCCAAATTAGTCATGTATTATCTAACCCTTTTGTTTGGCACATACAGTTACCATTGTACATTTGGTTGGGTGAGAGGGGCACCTGTCTTTTGTAGAGTGGAAGAAAGAATTAAAAAGAAAAGATAAAGAGACAATTTTCATAAAATCCTGGATGCTAGCACTTTCTCACTTCAAGTCAAATTTAGGATAATTTGGAAAGAGGCAGAAACTGATTTTCTTAAAGTTCTCCTTTGTATTTTTTGGAAGGTCTTCCCATATCCTGGAGGGTATGAACATTCCTCCGGCAGAAAGGTGGTGCTGTGCGATGTATAAAGGAAACATGAGGCACAGTGGGTTCTTTGGAGATCATATGATTTGATAGAAGTGAAAACTGATGCCTGTACATTATTCACTGATCATTAAGTTACTTAATGAAATAAAAATCAGTAGCTGAAGAGATCACGAATTTAGGGAAATCCAGAAAACCATGAACACGAGAGCACTTGGCCATGTTTGTAACCAGACAGGATTGAAGATGGGTTTTCAAGGTGGGTTGACTTAGAAAGCAGAGGGACGATCTTATTTTCATCAAGGGAACAGAATGAGCTGAAACAGAAAAGCATGACACTCTGGGTGGAAGGTGGGGGTATTGATCTAATTGAGGGAGAAGGCTTGTCTCCTCAGGAGATGTGTTGAAGGAATGAGATTGTGTTAGATTATGGAAGGCCTTGAAAGACAGCACTTTAAAGTTTGGGAGGAAAAGAGTGGCATGAAAGAAAAAGTCTCTTCTTGAGAAAAACCAGGTTTTTTTTGTGAATATAGAACATAGATTGGAAAGGAGAAAACTCCAAAGGCTGACAGACGGAGTGATGAGGTCCGAGGCCAGCAACCCTGGTGTCCACTATAGTTTGTAACTGAACTAACATGAGTTTGCTTTTCGGTGAGTGACAGATAGAAACTTGTTGCACAAGGTAAAATTATTTGCAGCAAATAAGAAGATCTCAGAGAAAACTTGCAAAGCTGTGAACATTTGAGGAAAAGTGTGAATTGGTTCCTTGTATTTAGAGTTTGGATGAATATTTAGAGAAGATGTGTCATCACGTACAGAGGTGGGAATAAGGTCATGCATGTGCCCTAAGGAGACACCTATACATATACGTGCATGTTACGTAAATGAGGCTGAGGCTCTTCCTTGGGTGGAGATGACATTGTTCTAATGAGGTAAAGGTAACTGTCCATCATGCCATGGGTTATCATGTGCACAGGCACACATCAGGGAGTTTCCTCAGGCTGGCCCGGGTGGTCGGGGCCACAGGGCAGTCCTGATTGCTTGAGGGGTTGTTTGGGGTTCGCTCACGAAATGTGATGCCCTTAGGTCTTGGCCTGTGTTAAGAGGTAAGCCGGAAAGAAGAACTTGAAGGAAAATGTGGGCAGAGGTCCCTGGGTAAAAACAGGTGAGCAGTAAAGGTCAGGCCTTGGGCTCTCGCTGGTGACAGTCTCAGTCACTACAGGTATAATATATACCTCCCTTGGACACATCCTTGGGTCATCTTCTCAAGTCACCTTCATCCATTTGGTGTTACTTCCATTTGGAGCAGAGGACACTGAGGCCCCCAAGGCAGATTTAACACTTGAAGGCCAGGGGGAAATCCCATCAGAACCCAGCCTAAATAAGCTTGCCTGTGATACACCCATAACTCCACACATATGCAGAAATATGCAGTTTTTTCATCAAACATAAAAGGCCTATGGCAAGACATTCAGTTTACAGTTGTAAGATTTTAAATGAAAGGGCATGCAATGAAAGCAATTGCCTTTAAGTAAGGATCGTAAGGGAAGGTGTCATTACAAATTTGTATTAGCAAGTTTTCTTCATTAGGTTTGTGGAGAGAAACCATTTTCAGTTTCCTTTTGTCAGGATTTGAAAAATGGAAGGGAAAAATTCACATTGGTGCTTTGGCACTGCTTCAGACGCGCAACCCTAATGTAGGGAGAGGACATTTCCCATAAATGAGTCAATTCATAGAGTTTTGGAAGCCATGGGTAGGACAGATAAAACAAAGCTCATCGGCCATGTGTTTGTGCAGCTGACGCAAACTGGGGTTGCCATTTAAAACCTAGTGAGTATATATGGGGCGCCTGGGTGGCTCCGTTGGTTAAACGTTTGACTCTTGATTTCATCTCAGGTTATGATTTCATGGTTTGTGAGTTCAAACCCCACATCAGGCTCTGCGCTGGGAGCACGGAGCCTGCTTATGATTGTATCCTCCCTCTCTCTCTGCCCCTACCTCACTTGCACTCTCAAAATAAACAAATAAAGTTAAAAAAAACTATTATAAATATATAAATTTAGAATCATTTTCTTAGTTGTGTAAGAAAAGACGTGTTAATATCCATCTTCAAAATGGTAGGGTTAGATAGTTCTGTTCACTACTCTCTTCAGTGTGCAGGTGGGCACTGTTATGAAGTACAGTCTGTGGTTTGTACTTTTATCGGTATTTCTGCCTATTTCACTAAAGAAGGGGTAATCACTCATAATTCTAAAATCTGATTATTGAAAAGGTATGCATGCTATAGTTATGCTCCATAGAGCATGATTTTATAAAAATCTTTACAGTAGCGCCTCTCCAATAATTGGGGGCATAGTCAGGCTTTTAGCTGTCAGACCTCCCCCAGGCTTCCTCCCACCCAGAGACAAAATCACAGCCCCTGGAGTTGTGTGCACTCAGAACTGATGGGCTTTTCCAGAAAATGATGTGCAATTGCAGTGAAACGGTTTCAGAATTAAAATACACAAACCTCACAACAACACAATATACTTAATGTTAACGTTCTCCAAGTATCGTTCTGTGAAAACATCCCAGTGTGTTGTAGAAGGTACAGTGTTTATCCATGGGCTTTAATTTGCATTCGAGGAGATTGAAAAAGAAAAGAAAAGATGCAGAAGAAGACTGCCAACTTAAGTATGTTGCTACTATTAGAACTGTTATAGCTACATGAGCTTGAATATGAAAATAGGGTAGGAACATCGGAATTATCTAAATCCACTAGACAAAAATCTTCTTTCCAGTATTTTAGAAAACAGTAGTTCCAATTGGTATTTTTAGAGAGCAGCCTGGCTGGCTTCCAATTTGGGCAGAACAGTTAATTTGAAAAATTTTCTACTCCCTGGAATACTCATTGTCTTTTCAACTTAATACTCTTAAGAATACAGAGGATAATGCAAAATTATCTTCGATGTACTCGGAGCCAAAGTTGATAAAATTGTAAAAAGTTAATGTGTTAGAAAATGATTAATTCTTTTTATGATTGTTTCTTTGTGCACAGGTGTTAATCTCCAGATCCTGAATCTCTATGTTTTGGTCTACTGTATGTTTTCAAAAGAATGGTTTCATACTTCCCCACCATGAAAAATATATCTCTCTGATGTCTGTATAGTATCATTAACTTTCTAAATTCTGTTAGGTGCCTCTGAAAAAAACTGTCACTCTTTCATGATCTCAGTAGAGGATGCTCACAGAGAAAGCAAGAATAATGTGAAATCTCATATAGAGTTTATTACTCATCTGAAGGTGGAGATTGCCTGAGAAAGCACACAGAATGTTAGTCTGCTAGTGGCATAACTCACTGGTGGTTAGCATCTGCTCCTTATAAAATTTAAATAAAAAATGAGGCATTGATTTCCTATCAGTGTCTAATATTTTGTCATGTCCTAAGTGGCATGAAGGATATTATGATTTGTTCAAACTTAATATTTTAAAGAGCTCAGGGTTATGTAGTGATGGCTTAATCTGGCATTCTATTTATTTTTGTTTGTTTTCCTTCAGGAAAATATCTCAAGTGGAAATTAAACTGTAATAACTTAATAATATTAATAATATTAACTGAAGCCCTTTAGACAAAACTGTGGATTGTAAGAAACCATTGCATATGACTCTTGAAATGGTATTCCAGAACTGTTACCTTGCATGCCATCTAGTGAATGATATATTTAAATCAGAAGTTGCTTTCAGTACACATGATTATTTGCCTCTCAGGGACTGTTAGTCCCTTAAATTTAGTTGGATAAAAAGTGGTCAAAAAGTAGAAGAATCAATTATTCAGAAAGTAAAGAGCTAGTGAGAGACTATGCCATTTCTCTCTGGGGTACCTCACCCATAGAAAAATGATCACACTGTAGTACTCATCAATTAATGATGCCATAGTTATGGAGCTATGATCAGATCACTTTTATAACTACTGCAGCCTCCTCTGTGAGGGGCCTACTGTGCAGACTGAATTAACCCTCTGTAAACCCCCAAAAGGAAGGATTCCGGATGAGGAAGGAAATCTTGGGGTGATGGTAGGGGTGAAATTGCCAGAGGAAGACCAGAATTGTTTTCTGTGTACAAAGCACGTCGTAATCACCCTGGATGGTTTTTTCCTTGTCCAAAATAGTTTTCAAAAAGAAAACCCAAGATATGAGTTTTGTATTCAGTTTTACCCAATAATCCTTGAGTTGTTAACTTGATGTTTTACAACTTTTGTTTTATTTCCTGTAGTAACGCCCTTGTTTCAGCAATCTGATGCTAAATTTGAGACTTCTCTCTGTTCATGCATCAATTTTAGACACGGATATAACAGATGTGCTCAAGACATCCCCTGGAGCACATTCGGTAACCTGAAAAGTCTCTCTCTGCAGACAACTTCCTTTTCTGCCTCCTCCCCTCACCTCCCGCCCCCCCAACAGACTGATATTGAGAAATATAAACCAGTCTAGACTTTAAAAATTACAACCTTACCTACAATGTGTCTATGGCAAGGGTATATAAATGAGATGCCTAATAAATATTATTAACTCCAATACATACCAAAGAAAGATCTTTTCTTAACGTTGGTAAACGGTGTAATTTAGATACACTTTTTGGCCTCATTTCAAAGAGCCCAGAGGAGCTGGGGCTATCAGAGCTCTGAATGGAGACGGAACAAACACAATAGCCGGCTCTGGAGTTACATCTGTGCGTTGAATAATGACCTTATTGATTGAGAAGGATGCATCAGAGTAGGGATTGAACATCAATGTCCTATGCAAATGGAAGGCTGATCACTGAGACTCAAAGACATTAATGAGTTCCTCGTGTGTTGATGGGACTATAAATTTCTGAAATGTGGGTCAATCGCTTTCTGGAATCTTCTTTTTCTTGGGGATGTATATGCTTACTTGTGTACATTAAGACAACTCCAGTGGAAATCAAAGCCATTTAAATAACAGAGACCCTTCAGAAAAGTAACCATTTGGCCGAACATGAGAACAAATATAGTACCTCAGAATTCAGGTAGAATTGATTTTATTAAATAATGGGATACATATAAAATCGGTTATTCTTTTGATTGTTTTTTCTTGGTTAAACTGCATATATGAGAAAACCATCTAATCATCTCATTTCAGATTCTAAAATAGTAAAGTAGGCATTCTACAGAGCATAATAAGTACAAGAACATATTCATGAATATGCAAGATATTGGTTTTCTCTGGTGCTAGGTAGTGACATTTTGCCTTTCAGATTGATTTCATTGCTATGTTGTTTTATTTTATTTGAGAGAGCAAGACAGTGTGTGTACCTGTTCTTGAGAGGGGGGAGGGGCAAAGGGTGAGAGAGAGAGAGAGAGAGAGAGAGAGAGAGAGAGAATCTTAAGCAGGCGCCATGCCGGATCCAGGGCCCAATACCAGGACCCTAGGCTCATGACCTCAGCTGAAATCAAGAGTCAGACCCTGAACCAACTGAGCCGCCCAGGCGCCCCTCATTTCTGTGCTGTTTTAAAGGGAGATTGAGTTGAACACACCAACCTCAGTGTTTGTAGCATATGAGACATCTTTGATCTAAATCAGTATCCAGAATCCTAATATATTATTTAAAAGCTGTAATTGAGGTTCCCATGTTAATTTCAGCTCCTTTTCCCCTGAGAATCTTCTTATATAAATTTGTATGTACTATTTTGCTATTTCGTTTATTAGCAGAATTATTCAAAATGTTAAAACAAAAAAAATATGGAACTGGTCACATGCTCAGATGTTAAGAATAATTCTGACCTAATTCATTATTTCTGAATAAATAAATTCTGGATGGTTTGACTCAGAAAAGGATACCTAATTATTTTAATAGAGAAGCTTATGTTCTTCCGGATTGTAATTATTGCCTTTGCAAATATTAAATGATGAGTGGTTTATGGCAAAAGGCACCCATTCTCCATCATGTTCGCACGAGAGCTTTCAAAGCATGGGTCCGTGCTGTCTGATAGAAACATATCACAAACTGCATATACAATTTTAAAATTTAGTATCTGCATTAAAACATAAAACAATTGGAACATATTTTAATAATATATTTTACTTAATATGATATACCCCAATTAGTACATATCAACATGGAGTGCAATATAGAAATAATTAATGAAGTAGATTGTATTATTTTGGTGCTAATTTGACAAAATCTATTATGCATTTCATGGTTACCACCCCTTTCCCTGGGTCTTCTCCCCAGGGAAAGGGGTCTTGAGCCTCAGAGATCCTTTTGGATATTTGCGTTGGGCAGGCCAGCTCAAGCTAGTGATCTCAGGCTCTGTTTATAGTAGGATGGGTTTTTGAATGACTCCAAGTGTGGACATTATTTTCACTGGATCACTGCGCAAATTTGCTTAGGATCTGATTACCCAACACATTTTTCTCATATTCCTTGCATTTCTGTTCTGAGTGTAATGATGGCTGTGTGCACAGTAAACCCTTAGCCACTAGTTAAAGAATAATGGAACTGTCCCATGGCAGTAAGAGCATGTCTCAAATTAGTGAACACATTTATAAATAAGTGTATGATAGCTAGTTCAGCACCACTTTTCTCTCCATATTTTCTAAAATGCAGCAATGGGCTGTATGTCATAGGATTGATGATTCTATTCATGATGATTCCTTGCTAATGCAAGAGATCTTCTTTCCTATTATTTCCATGACTTAGTTTGACAAAATTCTTTTCTCAAATTGAACAATTTTCAATTTGTATGGAATACACAGTATATTGAGCAAATTTGAAAAATATGGAAAAATAAAAAGTAGATCAAATGATGCTCATTATACCAACATTGTCTATAAAATAATATTTTGGTATATATACCATCAATTTCCTTTTTCCATTTTTTCATATGTATGATTATTCTAGATATAAGAATAGCAACCTTGATTATAAATAATACATAGCTACATAAAGAGGGTGGGAGGAGACCTTGGGAGGTCCTCAATTTGTATTTGGCCTTGGCAGTTAAGGTTTTGATGATAAATGTACACTTATCCCCATACTCACTGAATTACATGCATTAAACATGTACAGTTTTTTACATGCCAATCATACCTCAATAAAGTAGTTTAAATATATATATCTATATGTGTAAACAAATATATATAGTACATACTATATTATACATATAGTATATATAATATGTACATATGTAATATGGCTAAAACACATTTAAATTTTAAACATGTTTATTTATTGGGAAATACATGAGTTTTGATTCTTACAGCGCTTTACTTATTGCTCAGCAACAAACCAGCCATTCAGGAAAAATCATGGACTCTCACGGCCACAGAGCTCTCATAAACTAAGCTGAGAACGTCAATCTAACTTTCCTCACAGACTGTGTCCTCATTCAACTTCATTGGGAGTTTACTAGGAAACCAGCCCAGAAGCTTGTAAAGGAAGGATTATTGTAAAGGAAAGATTATCTTCTTGTGTCAAAGATAATTGTGTTTGCCATTCATTAACCAATGAAAAAAAAAAAACACCCTCAGTGTAATCAGTGTAACAATAGATAATAATTACCTATTTAAAGTAGTTTATTGCTTACCCAGGGGGCTCAGGTCTGTCATTGCATTTGGTTCCCCCTCCTGGTTGCCTGTGTGAGCCATGGAGATTAGCAGATATGAGTTGCACTCCATGGACACTGTGGCGCTCTTCGGCATTGCCCTTGAGTTGGCATTGCTGGTGCCAGAGGCCCTGGAGGAGATGCTTTTCTGGTGGTCGTCAGAGCCTGGAGGACCTGCATCCCCTCCTGAAGCCAGTCAGCATCTGAGGAATGGGTGATGGTGGGTGTAAAGAGGCCTCTACTCGTTTCCTCCTGCCAAGATGACTCCAAAGGGTCAATCTTAGTTCCTAAGCGCCGAGGCTTCAAGGGTCACCTCTGTCCTCAGCCTGACTCCACTTCCCTCACTCTTGCAGATATGCTCCCAAGAGCTCATCTGGATAATTGTCCTGCACTCCATCAACATCAGCTCCCCAGGGAACCTGATCTCAGACATCATTTACAAAATCATGTCATAAGGTTAATGCCACTTAAGAGCTACACCCTCCATCTCCCACCATGAGAATCTCCCTCATCACTGATGATGGTTTTGCTTTCTCATGAATCCCATTTAGAAGCCCTCCCTGACCAGCTCGGCCCGATCTGATCCCTTCCTTCTCAGAAATCCCTGTTGGCTTAGGTATCTCCTAAAACCCCTGGATGCCACCTGCTGTTCCAAAAGGTCTACACCTTTGCCCACTGTCTCAGGATTTGTTGCAAGCTTAAATGAAAACTCAGAATACAGGAACATTATTTTAAAAGGATGTAAATTGCATAATGGATCAGGGCCAGGGAAATATAAATAGGACTGAAAAGGCAAAGCTACGTGGACAAAAGATACAAACTTCCAGTTATAAATAAGTTCTGAGGATTTAACATTTGGTGTGGCAAGTGTAGTTAACAATACGACATTGTATATTGGATCATTGCTAATGAGTAAATTTTAAAAACTCTCATCAGAAGAGAAAAAAGGCAAAGCAAAGAGAAATATGCCTTTCATCAAGGAAGAGGAGGTCAATAAAGGAGCCAGACAGCTCTTACTCTGGGGACCAAAAAAAAAAGCAAACATCTCTATTTCTCAGCTCCTCAGTGTCAGCAAATATTTCCTTAGCTTGGTTGTGACATAAATTTCACACCTGAGACTTCATATAAGTAGCACTGAGAGAGGGAAAGAAAAACACCCTCAAGAATATTTGTATAGTAAATCCTGTGTCAAGCTTCATATTGCTTTTTATTAAAAAGATTGTGATGTGTTCTTAATAAAAGCTGAGGAGAGACATGAAGTCAACTCCGTGGAAACACTGTCAACTGGGCCGTCTATCGAATTTCGCGTATGTGGAAGAGTGCGGACTATGGATGGCATGGGTGCATCCCCCTCCTGCCTCCCACCATATGCCTAGCTGTGATACACATCACGGCTTTGGTGCTGAACATGCTGGTTAAACTCCGTGTCCCTTGGGTGTTGTCTCCCTTTCTTTGTGATAATCGCACACGTTAAACAGTTTTCACGGCTTTGGAATGATCTGAAAGGCTAAGTCAGTGCCTAGATAACGCACAGGAGGAACTTAACATGTGATAGTTATTATGATAATGAATCATGTTTGTTTGTTTGTTTGTTTTGTTTCACCTGTCATTTCGAAAAGACCTGGATGGCACACAACTACAATAGTTTCTCAGAACCTGAATTTAAAAGCTACACTAATATTAACTAACAATCCAGCCAAGGGGCACCTGGGTGGCTCAGTTGGTTAAGAATCTGACTTTGGCTCAGGTCATGTTCTTAGGTTTGGTGAGATCAAGCCCCGTGTCAGGGCTGACAGCAGAGCCTCGCTGGGATTCTCTCTCCGTTTCTCTCTGCCCCTCACCTACTCCAGCCATATATATAGAAGAGATGTCCAACGCTTCATATCTGTTCTCACTACTGATGAAATTTACGTTGTACCCTACCCTTTGCCCTCCATGGTTCACCTTTCCTGTTTTAGTATGTTATACAACTTATATTCATGCATGTGGTATGTGAATAAGCCACTAGCAAAACATAAATATAGTCTATGTTTTCACTCTCCTGGGCACAAGCTCATGTGTTTGAAGAGGTCTGATGTTGTTTAAATTCAGCCTTTGAAGCTGTTTCCATATTTAAGATGGTTCAGATGATCACGTCTGCGTTAAAGCTGAAAAGAGATGTCTACCACTTCCTTAATCACCATGCTTGTTTGTTCCAAGCTCTTCCATTATCCAACGGGCACTGGGAACATAGACCTAAAAGGTCCAAGGTGATTTTCTAGAAGTGGCTACATTTATTTTGCCTGAATTCTACATTTCTTTTTACCTCCAACTCTGAAAGAAATGTGAAGCCTTAAAGTGAAAATAAGAAATTGACTCTCTAGCTTCTATTTTTCTGGACCTCCTGTGCCAACTCAAAATTGGAGGAGAAATTCTTTGTGATGCAGAGAGAAGATATGTATTTAAAAAGCAGTTGACAGTGTCTGCTGCCTCTCCAACAGTATTATATATGCCTCACCATAGTACAGTGGAATGGTAAGAGGCATGAGTGGGTAAGAGATATCATTTACATTTAGATGCAGTGAGTTTTCTCCACAAATAAAGTTTCAGATCTAGAAGACTAAAACATCACAGTTTCTCACTATTATTTGCCAGCTTGGTAGGGAAAGACAAGAACCTGTGGATACCTATAAAAATATGGTTAGTGTGCCTGAGTTGATGAGTTGGGTTTCTTTGGGAATCTTCAGCCTTGAAAACATTCTCAACTTTACACCATGAAGATATGGTTCTATATTTAGTTATTCTTATGTGACCCAGTGCATAGTTTTGTTGTTCAAATATTATGCGAGATGCTAATCATATTGGCAGTTTTCAAGAAATGTGCCTGCAGTTATTGGATTCCTTAGTAACATTGAATTGCCAGATAAGAAAATCTGCGTACTGTCTATGTCTGTTAAGAAAAACTATTGTGCGGGGCGCCTGGGTGGCTTAGTCGGTTAAGCGTCTGACTTTCGCTTAGGTCATGATCTCGCGGTTCATGGGTTCGAGCCCCGCGTCGGGCTCTGTGCTGACTGCCAGCTCAGAGCCTGGAGCCTGTTTCAGTCTGTGACTCCCTCTCTCTCTGACCCTCCCAAGCTCACGCTATCTCTCTCTCTCTCTCTCCTAGAAATAAATTTAAAAAAAAAACATTAAAAAAAAAAAGAAAAACTATTGTGCTTTCGCAAACATATGTAGGGGACAAGTTCTGAATTTCCAATAAGTAGGTGATTTAGCATTTGGATTTATTTATTAATTCATCAATTATCTCAACAATAGTAATTGAATCCTCTTAAGTAGGAATGATAGTGATTGAGTCCTTTTAAGTAGGAAGACTTTTTTTTTTTTCTTTCAAAGAGTTTGATTAGATTGATAATGTATGAGAGCTGTGTTTTAGGTAATGTTGTGTAGAGTATACTGGAAAAGGTAGGGCCGAAGACTGTGGGGTCAATTGTGAGTTAGTCACCCTGGTTTTGGTTGACATCACTTAACCTAAGATTGACTTAATCTTCGTGGTAAGAATACATTAAGAATGGGAAGAACCAGATAGGTGTCAAAGATATTTTGAACTAAGATCCAAATGAACATAATATATCATTTTACATTAAAAAAACACAGAAACAAGTCAAAATAGTGTGCAGCTTTACCTGAAGACAATCAGAAAAATAATAATACATTTTGATAGACTTGGATTGGAGGTTTTCGAGACTTTTAGAGATGTGAAAATAGAAGTTGAGGATAGAACACCCAGAAGTCCTATCCAATATGAAATGGGGACAGATATATGAAACAGACAGCAGGATAACATCAATTTAGATGTTAATCAAATAAACGTAAGAGCTGAAGTCATCATAACCAAAAGTTCTAGGAGAATGTAGGACCTTGGGGGTTGTCCCTGATTACAGCACAGGGGAAGAAATAATATCCACAAAGGAAAAGTCACCATGATAGAGTGTCAAGGGACATAAAGAAGAAAGTGCTTAGAGGCACCTGGGTGGCTCAGTCTGTTAAGCATCTGACTTTGGCTCAGGTCATGATCTCACAGTTTGTGAGTTTGAACCCCATATCAGGCTCTGTGCTGACAGCTCAGAGCCTGGAGTCTGCTTCGGATTCTGTGTCTCCTCTCTGCTCCTCCCCCATTCATGTTCTTTCTCTCTCCCTCTCATTACCTGCTAAAAATTTTTAAAAAGAAAAAGAAAGTGTTTAGAAATTGCAGGCAAGGCCACAAATATTATTCTGGAGGTGTGTAAACAATGAGGACTGAAGGAATGGATGCTAATTCTGGGAGTGCATTTATATGACTACTTACCTGCATTTGTCCGGTTAAAATATGACAGTGAAGCTGAATACCTGGCCACCTTGGGTGAGGGAGTGTTTTAGCAAGAACAGATAGTTCAAGTTGAATCTTAATCAGTTTCTGCTTTGTCCATTATGTTGTTGTGCAATTTCTGGCCATTCTCTTCTCCATGCTAAACCCCATTTTGTTCTCTGAAACATGGAATTCTGGACCTCGTCTGTCAGAATCTTGGTGATGAGTAATGTGCACAGCAATGCGCTTGATCATGATTTGAACTCCATCAAAAATGGCTATTTTATCACTACCAGTAGGCAAAACCTTTTAATGCAAAATAATACTCATATTTCCCATTTCTAAATATGGTTAACTATATATGTATTTTTTTCTCCTATCTCATAGTTAACAGCCTTCAAAGAAAATCTCCAGCCTAACAGATGAATCTTACTCCTCTTGTGACTGAATGTATTCACTTGCTTTCTCTAATTAAAATCAAAAAACCGCTCTTTTAAAATTGAAAACATACTAAGCATGTCTCATGTGCTAGGAACATTTGAGCAGGAAGACAAATCCTTACCATCCTAAGCTTAGAAGATGTAAAGAAATGTGATCAGTTATTGAAACAGGAAATGCTAACAGGGTGATCAAGTACAGTGCTGTCTATGAAGGTGCAGTGTGTCTGGGGGTAGAATTCCCACCCCCCAAGACAGGAAGTTACCGTTGCACGTGGGCTACCTCTTAAAGGTGGGGTTAGCTGTGAGAGGAGCAAGAGGAATGGAGATGCTGGAAAGGCGCACGTGGTGGTGTGGCCTGAGACGTGTGCTGTGCCTGGAAGACCAGGAGAGTTTTCATGGTCAGGATGGAAGGTTCATGGGTGTCAGTGATGAGCAATCGAGTGAGAAAAGGGTCCTGGACCGTGAAAACGGGCCTTCTATGCCTGGCGAAAAGCATGGGCTGGGAGGGAGTGAGGATGTTGGGGCGAAAGTGTCTCTAAGTGTGAAGAGCAACGTGGTCCTTGACGGGTTTTGCAAGCTCCCTACAGGCTGCCTAGGCAGGTGAGTGCTGTAGACTCATGTTTGAGCCCAGCGACAATCAGCTGTTGTAACCTGACCCCGAGGCAGTAGTGTCAGAAGGTGGGGCCTTTGGAAGTGATGAAGTCCTGAAGGTGGAACCTCTTGATGGGATCCGTATCCTCAGTGGTGCCTTTATTTAACACCCCCACGCCCCTTCCTCTATGGGAGGACACAGCAAGAAGATGCTGCCCATGAACCAGGAAAGGGCCCACACAAGGCACTGAATCTGAGTGCCTTGATCTTGGGCTTCCAGGTTTTAGAGCTATGAGAAGCCAATGTTTTTTAGAACACGGTCAGTCAGTGCTCCTTGGTCACAGCAAAATGAGCTAAGACAACAGAAAAGCTAGAGAGGAGGGGGAGAAAGGGTGGAAGAGAAAGATACATGAGTATGTGTGTGTGTGTGTGTGTGTGCATGTGTGTGTGTGTAGAGTAGAGGCACCTGGATGGCTCAGTTGGTTAAGTGTTGAACTTTGGCTCAGGTCATGATCTATGGTTCATGGGCTCAAGTCCCTTGTCGGGCTCTCTGTCATCATCACAGAACCCACTTCAGATCCTCTGCCCCCCCCCGCCCCTCCCTCACTCGTGCACTCTCTCTCTCTCTCTCAAAAGTAAATAAACATCAAAAACAAAACAAAAAAGAGTGTGTGGGGTGAGGGATGGAGGCACACTTCAAGAGCAATGCAACCGGAATGCAGGGAGGAAGGCTGTTCTCACCCCTTCTACCCTTGCCCTTTTAAGGCAGCTTAAAATTCCTCTGCACAGAGGCCCTGGGCCTCACGCTAATCCTCTTTCCATCCCGTGCTAGCTACGTGGTCTCGGGCAAGTTACTTTACCTCTGTAAGCTTCACTTTGCTCAACCATAAAATAGCACCCATCCTTGATGGATGTGTGAAGATTCAAGAAGATACTTGCTGCCTCTCATTATGCATTGTATGGATATTAACTATCACTACGTTCTGAAACATCCATCACCGTATTTGAACACAAATTTCTCACTTTGGCTAACCGCCAGCATCATTGCCCACTGGTGTCCCCTCTGCCCTTTCAGCCCCAAAGTGTGGCTCAGGGTCTCAGAAGTGCATGGCCCAATGACCCACAGGTGCTCCCTCAAGCCCCGCTTCCAGCACCTCACCCCACCCACCCTTTCTCTGCACTGTGACACTCTCATAGTTGGCCTGTAACATCTTGCTTTTATTTTTGCAAATAAGAAATCTAAGTAACACAGCGTACCTGGCCCTGCAAGTAAAACTTCCCTGTGGACAGAAATCCTGCTGTACCTTCAGAGTTTATCTTTCTCAGAGAAAATAAGGACAGAAATGTTTGCCTCTCTTTTGCTCTATTACTTGTGTCTAGAATGTCCCACACACATTCACACGTGGTCCGCATCAGGACACAGGGATTTTAACTTTGAGTTGCAAATTGGTATTCCCTTTGTAGCCCAGATCACCTACTACAGTTGTACGTAACATTTTATGAAACAGTCAGTCACATGCTCAGTGAATACCTGTGAACGTACAGAAGTTCACAGCTTTTGTGTGGGCCTATTTTTCAAGAGAATGAAAAAGGCCACGCAAGAGGGATACGTAAAGCAAAAGCACATGCGGTGAATGGTCACAAATGGAATCGTGCAGTCAGGACAAATGCAGGGTAATCCAGGAAGAGAAAAATTATGTGAGGACTGTTTATGACCGAATAAAAAGGACAAGGAGCAGAG
The DNA here is from genome assembly GCF_008692635.1 of Crocuta crocuta. Classification (NCBI taxonomy): domain Eukaryota; kingdom Metazoa; phylum Chordata; class Mammalia; order Carnivora; family Hyaenidae; genus Crocuta; species Crocuta crocuta. Next base: position 640,760 of record NW_027527611.1, read on the forward strand.
ACCCTGAAGAGACAAGTTTATTACCTCACCTTGAGAAATGGCCCCGAATGAGAACTTCTAATTTTCTTTCAGGTAGTAAAATGCTCATATACAGGTGCAAATTCACAGATTTTAATACATCTAGATGGTTTGTATCATTTACTCAGTAGTTATTTTAAAAAGCCAGTGAAATGAGAGGCACCTGGGTGGTTCAGTTAGTAGAGCATCTCTCAGTTTCTGCTCGGGTCCCTGTCACACAGTCAAGTGAGCTTGATCCCCGCGTCTGGCTCTGCACGGCCAGTGTGGGGCTTGCAGGGTTCTCCGGCTCTCTCTGCTCCTCCTCCACTCCCATTGTCCCTGGCTCTCTCAAATAAATAAACTTTAAAAAAATCATTCAAATGAAATGTATAAAGCCAGATCGTGAGTTCCAGAAATGAGTAAATTGGAAATTATTACACCGAAATTATAAACCTGTAAGACTCATAAATTCTAGGAACACATCACTTTTTCCTGTATGAGAGATTGTTGGCACATTCCTGGATAAACAACCATGGATTTAGAGGCCTAGAGTAAAATAAAACTTTAATTATCTAGGGTGCCATCAAAAAGTTGGCGCGATTCTTAGATTTCCTTTCCCAAAAGGGTTTTAAGCTTATTTCCATGGCCCGGTGCTAAATGTTCTCCTAAACACCTTGTGAATGTATGACTCATTTACTCTATCAAGGACTATTTGGTAACTTTGCTGAGTAAATTTAAGAGGCTTTTATGATTAATCCCAGATTTTATTGAAGTTCAGTGTTGAATTAAGAGTAACCTTGGCATAATTCCATATTAAAATTTATAAAATGTTCTAGCCCATTCCCCCAAAGACAGAAGATATTTAACCACTTACTTTATTTAATGGAAACGTTTCCAGATTTAAGATTCTTCTAATCCATAGCAGCCCATAGGTTTTCCTTCCTACTAGGGTCTATGGCTCATGATAATATGTGGTGAGTGTAGGATGCAAAGGAAGTTGAAAGTGTGTGTCTGTGCACGCATGCGTGCGCAGACACACACACACACACACACACACACACACACACAGCTTTAGGATCAGACTGGTGACTGGTAGCAAAGTCAAAATAATAATTAATGTCAATAGCTTAGTACTTAGCAGAACTGTGCTGAGTTTAGGAAGCTGAATTAATCCCAGTGTCAGCACGAGATATCTTCAGAATAACAGAACCAGAACTTCCTCAAATATCTCTCCCAAAGGGACAAATGCTTATGTAGACATTCACAACGGTGAAGATAAGACTTAGGTCTTAGTCTTTTTGTAATTAATAAAAATGAAATTAAAGGGGCTCGTGGGTGGCTCAGCCAGTTAGGCATCGGACTCTTGATTTCAACTCAGGTCATGATCTCACAGATTGTCGGATCGGCCCCGCATTGGGCTCCATGCCTACAGTGCAGAGCCTGCTTGGGAGTCTCTCCCTCCCTCTCTCTCTGTCCCTCTCCTGCTTGCACGCTGTCTGTCTCTCTCTCAAGATAAATAGAAACATTTAAAATAATAAAATTAGAAAAAAATAAAATAAAATAATAAAATTAGATCTCATAAGCAATCCATTTATTTTTAGGAACATTCTTTTGCGTATCTCCAACGCAGGCATGGAACGTGCCACCTGTAGCTACGCCGTTGCATACAGAACTTTAAGTCCCTGAGACAGATATTGAAGCTAATAAATAATTTAAGGTGAAAAGACTGTGCCCTCTCCCACTGAACCCTCTCAGATTTCAGAGCTAAGAATACTGAGTTCTCTTCCCTGATAAAAACATCATCATCAATAGCAATAACAAAGATAATCACAAGTGACACTAAGATGAGGCCAGTCATTCGTCCCCACATTTTTATTCCTACGTGCATCATGACTATTCTATTTCAGCAGAAGATAGAATGCTGAGCCCTTCCTTTTAGGTTCTCAAACTATGGAAATGAACAGAAAACCAGGCACCTTCCTGACAAGTAGTTCCACAACACCTACTATTTGCCATCTCTGGAGTTTACCATACTGGGGTACATGTTTCTGGTCCTGATGTTTAAGAATGTACCTGATGTGCTTGCCCATGCACTTGCCTAGCCTCACTTAGAGATTCTTCAGAAATTTTGGGAAGGTCACTTTCGTGTCTTAATACCAAGAAAACAAATCTCCATCTAAGATGAGTTCTACATTCTTGTAGAAGGAGAACTTTTTATTTGCCTGACTGCTTTGTAAATTGTTTTGTTGATTGCCTGAGTTATTTTTTTCTGGTTTCCATGAAAAAGAAAGCAATTTGAGTACCTTGTCCATGTGCAGAGGTGACTCGGGAGAAAAATATTGTGATGATGATGTTGCCTGCCTGTAGCTCCATTTTCTGGGTACCAGGAAGAAGGGCTCTCATCAATATTGTCACCAGAGGGGCAGAGGCACAGCTGAATCCATTGTTTTCACTCACAATCCTGCGTCAAGGCTGGAAGATGGATAACTTGACTCAGTGAAAAAATAGATCAGCAGAGCCAGGGTAGGACATGGAGACTAGAGAGCAGAGCATACGGTAGGTTCAGCAAGAAATTGCTTGTTTGTCATTGATTATTCTTTTCTGAGAGCACCACCAAATACCCTGGCGTGTGTGATGACAGAATAAACCTGAGCACTCGATGAATGGAGACGTTTACAAATGATGCCCTGGGTGAGTTTGGATGCTCTTCGTTAGCCTTTGTGTCAGTCTTTGAAACAGCATCTGATGTGCTTGGACCACAGCACTGTGATGTCTCATCCATGAGAGACCAGAAGGAGGGTTGGGGGAAAAGCATGGTGGCACAGTGCACGCCAAGTAAATAGTTGAGTGTAGTGTAAGAAGACAGTGATGAGGCTAACACTGGAAGAAATATCTTGTAAAAAAAAAAAAAAGCAATCATTTAGATTATTTAGTAAGTAGATGACAAGGAATCTAATCACAAACTTAGACTTGTAAGTTGAAACATATGTAAATGTTGAGTGACTTGTTTTGAATTATAAGACCTGTGTCCATGTAGGAGGGCATTCTCTCCCTTTCTTTCTTGCCTAATTTTTCTCCAATGTCCATATCACCATTTAACATAATATGTATGTTTTTCTGTTTGCGTTGGGAGCTGTCGCCCCCAGAGAGACTTTATCCTAGAGTAGTAACTAGCATGTGGAAGACGTTGAGTAAATATTCGTGAACTGAAGGCAGGAATCGGTGGCTCGTTTTCAGTGTTTTCTAGCACCGTTCATGAAGAAGCCATGTCCTAATGGAACACTTTGTCAAAGGTAGACATCATCTTAGAGGCAAAGATGCAAACACTTTGAGAAAGAACAGGACACAGCCCTTTGAGTGCCTTGGAGCTGCACCTAAACGCACATGCCACCCTCTGATCTGGGCTCTGCCCAGTGCGATGAAGGCAGCTGTCGCCCCAGACTTGGTGGAGACCCGTTCTGAGGTGGGACGTCAATCTCAGCTGCTTCTCAGTGATGGCCTCTTGCCAGGTCCCTCCTCCAGGAGCCTCCACGGCTTCTTCCTCCCTCTGATCTGGACCTACTTTTGAATCATCAGCTTCAGTGTACTGAACTTCCCACCCCACTTTTCTCATCTAGGGCAGCTTTATTTTTTTAACTCGTTTTAAAGGTATGTCACAGCCACATATCCCTTTTTTGATTTAAAAAATTGTTTTAAAATGTTAATTTTTGAGAGAGAGAGAAATAGAAAGAGACAGAGACAGAGCATGAGTGGGGGAGGTGCAGAGAGAGAGAGAGAGAGACCCAGGATGCGAAGAAGGCTCCAGGCTCTGAGCTGTCAGCACAGAGCCTGATGCGGGGCTCAAACTCATGAATGGGGGAGATCATGACCTGAGCCGAAGTCAGATGCTTAACCAACTGAGCCACCCAGGGGCCCCTACATATCCTTTCTTATTTATTTATTTTTTCCTATTAGATACCCATCCTTTCTGATAGACAGTCATCCTTGGGTGATGTTGGTCCTTAACGAACTACCTTGATGCCTTAGTGAAGTTACTGTCTATGAGCCCCTCCAAAAGTGGTGCATATTAGCCCTACCAACTCACAGCATGTGCTCAGCAACAGATCAATGAACTGTGTGGAGTGAACTCTGAGAATGGTTCTGTGCCGCTCCGATTGGATTTTCTAATTATTCAAGCAACTGTAATGGACAAATGGCTTTTGCTTTAGAATAGATCACATTACTTCATTCTCAAGTGACCATGTCTTTTACCTTCCCTGATAAGATAATTAGGCCTTTTACATGGTCTCGTTTCTGATGAAGAAGACACAAATCAGTCATTCTTGCAAGAGCCTGACATTGTGGTGAATAAGTCTTTTCTGTCTGTGAGAGAAAATGCAACCTTTGCCTTAATATGTGACTGGAAGGATAATGACAAACCTCCTCACTTAAAAATATAAGCCTTGAGTGCCTCCCAGGGTGGCTCCTCCCGTCACTTCTACCTTAGTGAATTCTGCCTGCAAAGCCATCAGTGCTCAAGACGACAAACGTGACACTGGAGCGTGGCAATCACAGCTTTTAGATGATTCGCCTGAGCAGGTGTTTGGAGGATGGAATATGGACAAAGAACTTTGGGTAAGAAGGTGCATAAGGTCCAAAATTGGACACAAAGGGGGTTGATGTCAGGGTAGGACAAGGGCCGTGTGAGTCACTGGTTCCTGATGGCAAGTGAGGGGGAACCAGACTTCTCTTAATAAATAAAACTTTCTTACAATATCTTATAATCTGTCAGCTTATTTTACATATACTATATCTCGGTTCTTAGTTATGCAAGGACAGCTGAGATTTCAGTGTTACTCACTGATGTTTGCATTTTAAGGATGAAATCGTTGTTCTAGGATGCTAGACTGACTTGGTCACATAAAAGGAAGTGGCTGGGCATTTATCTGGCTGGAAGCTGCTCGAAAGGGCCTTGTTGCAGGAGTTTCTTTTGTTTATTTATTCATTTTGAGAGAGAGAGAGAGCTTGAGAGCGTGAATGCGAGAGGGGCTTGATCTCAGGAACCGTGAGATCATGACCTGAGTAGAAATCAAGAGTCAGGCACTCAACCTACTGAGCCACTCACGTGCCCCAGGAGGTTATTAATTGTATCTGCACTTTCCCCAGCACTCATTGTGCCTAGAATCTCAGTCTACATATAATAGGAGTTTAAAAATTCATTTTTCTATACATTGAAGTGTGTCTGAGAATGTTAATTTCTTTGAAGGGCAGTAAAATAACATTAGTCCCCAGTAGCTAACAATTATAAAGGTATAAAGTGTGTGTTTTTTTTAAATTCACTCCATTCATTCTTTCCTTTTTTTACATTCCTGGAATCTAAAAATGCATGCTTTATTTAAATATTTATTTATTTTGAAACAGAGAGACTGCATGTGTCCAGTGTGTGTGGGGGAGGGGCAGAGAGAGGTGAGAGAGAATGTGAAGCAGGCTTCATGCTCTCAGTGCATCGCTCGATGCAGGGCTCGAACTCATGAGGTGTGAGATAAGGACCTGAGATGAGATCAAGAGTCAGACACTTAACCAACCGAGACTCCCAGATACCCCATAAATGCATGGTTTATTTAAGTAAGTGAACAGATACTCAACTAAGCAAATAAAAGCATGAATGGATTCTTGAACAACATGCAGACTGTCAGGAAGGAATATATACCATAGGAGTAAATAGTATCTAATACCTTTCAAGAAATACTGTAAATATTGACACTGAATGCTGTATGTTCATATTTATGAAAGCTTTCATCGTTTACTAATTCATTCTTGATAAAATTACATTGCATTCCTACCTTTTACAAACAAAACCAGAATAAAATCATCCAGGCTACAATGATGCTATTAAAGACTGAAGTTTTTCTTCTTAGACAAAAAAAAGTCTGTCTGGGACCCTAAAATTGCTAACAAAATTAAATATCTATGACACTTGTTTGCTTATTAAATTAAAACTTCATTGATTAGACATTATCTATATAGTGAAATTTAATTTTTGGTATGGATTTTTTATGACTGTCTCCAGACGTTACTTACCAAAAATAGGTTCTGTTTACATGAAAGGGAAAGTTATTAGTGGATTAGCTCAGTTTAATAATATTTTTTATGAAAGTCTGATTTTTAACCATACTCTTCAAATATAGGATATGAAATGGTTGAAGGACATATTTTTCAAACTTGAATTTGAAATTTTATATGCATTAAACTGTTAGGATAATATTCAATGAATTTGGTTCACCTTTCATGGCTAAGAATATTAAATTGAGAAAATGTATTTTCCTTTTTTTAAAAAATATTTTTATTTATTTGTAGGAGAGAGAGAGAGAGAGAGAGACAGCGTGAGCAGGGGAGGGTCAGAGAGAGAGGGAGGCACAGACTGAAACAGGCTCCAGGCTCTGAGCTGGCAGTCAGCGCAGAGCCCGACGCGGGGCTCGAACCCACGAACCGCGAGATCATGACCTAAGCGAAAGTCAGATGCTTAACCGACTAAGCCACCCAGGCGCCCCGAAAATGTATTTTCCTAAAGATGTGCTGTGCTCCTTTTTTTAATTCCGTTGAGTTTATCAAAGAAGATAGTCTAAAATATTTCATTGAGCAAGAATCCTACCTTTGCATCCTAATTGACATAGTGACTATGATTAAAACATAGCTGAGTAAAGTATTACATAATATAGTATTTGTCGAGGTCATGTATTTGTTTTCCAAACAGAATAATACTACTTTTAGAAGTTCCCTTGTCAGAAGTAGAATATTTTTGGTATTGTGAACTATGGATATTAATGTTACTGTTCTCTTGCAAATCGTTGAGCTCACTGTTCTGAGTACTGATCAAAAATTTATTTATTATTCCCATAAAAAAATCTGTTCAAAGGAAATGCAGCCCCTCACTCCTAAAGATCATCTCTTGTGCTGGGGAGGCACGCAACCAAGATGCTGTGCTCAGTGCAGTTTGAACCTGAACTGAAACATCTGATGAGAGACTCTGTCCTAGGAGTGAGTTCTCAGTCAGAGTCAATTGATGGGAGCAAACAAATCCAAGGAGAGCCCTGAAGAAGGAATATCATAGCATAGAGGCAAACGAGAAGTGCTTGAGAAGAGCTCTATGAATGGGGTGCTTGCTGGGCTCCCCTCAGACCCTCCCGGGTCCCCTCAGACCCCTAGTCTGAAATGCTGGGTGTAGAAACCAAGGAAACGACCCTCACTGACCCTCTTCCCTCTATCAGGCACTGAGTTGCCACGACTCATCATGTTTTCACTGAAACACCAAAAAAGCCCCATCACAACCAACATGAGGCTTTCGTGTTCCAGGCAGGTGGACGTCTGCCCCAAAATCTCACTTCAAAATGTGTCTCCCAGCACATCTTACTGTGGAATCCGTCTGTGGGTGTGGAAGGAGGGAAGAGGCTGTGAGATAGGAATTTCTGTCTTAATTCACCAGACTAGAGACCTGAACGGAATGTTTGAGTAGATAGAAAATGTGGGAGAGAGGCTTGGAGCTCTGTCGCTTTTGCTTTGAGATAAGTGGTTATATTACTTGAAGGCATCAAAGGCCACCTACTGTGTTTATCTATGTGTACTGTGTGAATCTTCAAGGTCTATGCCAAACATTTGGTGTCCAGAGAAAAATTCATTCATGCATCAAAAGGTGGTTAGATTAGAGGAAAGCTTCGACTCATATTAACTAAACTCACAAGTGATTAATGCATGAACCAGAAAGAAAATATGTAAAAATCTAATAACATATGACTCCCTGAGAAGGGTCCAGTGATTGATCTTTGTAGTTAATTGTGATTGAGTCTTGACAGGTGGGCTATGAGTGCCTGGTATTTCCGTCCTGAATGAGTCAGGTGGAAGCACGTTCTACTCCAGGCATTTTACACACACACACACACACACACACACACACACACACACCCGCAACATACATAGTCTTGCGTAAGGGGTACTGTTTCCTGGTTTCTTGATGAGAATTCCCATTTCTGTGCTCTTATTTTTGTTTGTCGGCTTATTTCTCAACTGGTTCATTGTCAGCATTAGAACATATTGACCTGACGAGTTTCCTTGACTGGAATTTGGGTCTTTATCAAATGCTTCACATACGTTTTAAAATATATTACTTCTAGGAGAATGTGATCTCCTCTATTATAAATTTGACTCTTTCTCTTGGTATATTTATTTTTCTTAGTATATTTATTCTCAGGGGGTAATTCTTTCTTCAGGTTTTAGAAGTGCCATCTATTGACTCAAAATAGTTAGTGTTAATGTAATAATTGATGTAATAAAACACTAAACAAACCCCCTGAGAAAATAGATGTAAATCTCTAAATATGGGGGATTATACAGTTGATTAAATGAATTTACCTCTCTCCTTTAGTTCTGGAGAATGCAGTTTCTAGTATAACTTATAATTTATTTTCAGACTTCCTTAAGCAGTTCTGAGAGATACATATCCCTGTTAAAAATAATCACCATTGAATTGATTTTTAATTGATAATTGAAATTTGCTCTACCAGAATGTTTTACAGGAAAACTTTAGCGATTTACATAATTTAGCATTTGTGAGATGTCATTTCGTGGATCATATGTTTTTCTTTCTGCTATAGGCCCCACCTCCTAAAGCTATTACTTTGGAGGTTTGGTTTCGACATACAGAGTGGGCGGCGGGGGAGGAGAGATAAACATTCACACCATGGAAGAATCCTACGTTCATTACCATAGAAGAAGGGACATACGGCTCTGCTATTCAAAACTTCATGTGTACAAGGATCAACTGCGGAATTTTAAGAAGCAGATAGAATCCTGTAGGTCTAAGGTGGGGCCTGAGATTCCAAAATTCTAACAGGTTTCCAGTTGATGCATAAGGATGTGGGACCCCATTGAGTAGTGAAGACATAGAAGATTTAATTTACTAAATGGATCTTATTTTCCTAAATAAGCCAGTATATGTTCTTGTCATCATTCTTTTCCTTGAAGGTCTTATAATTTGGTCCTTGATACAAGTGTTAAGACCTAAACCTGGGTCCGAGTCTTCATTTGGCTCTGGTCGGTCAAGATCTCATGGTTCTTGAGAACGAGCCCTGCATTGGGCTCTGTGCTCACAGTGCATAGCCTGTTTGGGATTCTCTCTGTCTCTCTCTCTCTCTGTCCCTCTGACCCTCCCCTACTTGTGCGCTCTCCCTCTCTCCCTCTCTCTCAAAATATATAAATAAACTTTAAATGCAGTCTTGTTCTTATTCAGAGGATGCATTGATCACACTTGCAAACTCTTCTACCACAATTTTTGTGTATCTTAATTAATATGGATAGAAAAGATCAGATACATTTTTCAACACTTCATCGTGAAGAATAACAGGGTTTTATCTCCTGGGCCTTTATTGTTTAAGGAATCTTGTGGCATGAACAACAATTTGTTTACAACCCATCCAAGTAGAATAGCACAGTAAGTGTATGATCTGAGAGACAAGTCCCAAACTTTTGAGTTACAATAATGATACTTATTATGATATAGTTATTTCATGAAATCCAACAATGCTTCTTATCTGTAAGCCTAATTCATGGGAGAATAATAAATTTGGTGTATATCACCATGGTCTTTGGTTAGGAGATCCCTTCCGATGATTCTATGTCTATCTAATTTACTTGAAGAGGGATAGTATACACAGAGTGATATTGAGTTATCACTGAGAAAAGGGGGAAATAATGGATAGAGTTTATGAGGAATGTAATATTTTTATTTCTTCAGTCTTAAACGTTAATGACAAAGCTGTTTAAGCTGAATGATAGATTATTGGGTTCTACTAAATTATTTTTGGTATGTTTCCTTATACTTAATTTTTTATAGGAAATTCTAAACAGGTATATGATTAATGCATACTAATAAGATTTTATTATACTTTTTGAAAACTTCATATTTGTTTATTATTTTATTTATTTTCAAGTTAGTTCACATACGGTGTAGTCTTGGCTTCAGATGTGGAATCCAGTGATTCATCTTTTACATATGCCATCCAGTGCTCATCCCAAAAAGTCTTCCTCTTACTACCTGTCACTCATTTAGCCCAACCCCCACCCAACCCTATCGCCCCCTAGTTGGATCTCTGCATTTAAGAGTTTCTAATAGTTTGCCTCCCTCTCTGTTTTTATCTTATTTTCCTTACCTTTCCCTATGTTTGTCTGTTGACTTTCTCAAAGTCCACTTAATGAATGAAATCATTTGATATTTGTCTTTCTCTGACTGACTTATTTTGCTTAGCATAATACCCTCCAGGAATACTATCCAGCAATAAAAAAGAATGAAGTCTTATCATTTGCAAAACTCTATGTTTAAAATGAAAAGCTTTAGAGGCTCCTGGGCAGTTCAGTCAGTTAAGCATCTGACTTCAGGTCATGATCTCATGATTCATGGGTTTGAGCCCCGCATCAGGCTCTGCTGACAGTTCAGAGCCTGGAGCCTGTTTCAGATTCGGTGTCTCCCTCTCTCTGCCACTCCCTCTGTTCATGCTGTCTCTCTATTTGTTTCTCTCAAAAATAAATAAACATTAAAATTTTAAAAAATAAAAAAAATTAAAAATTTTAAAAAATAAACATTAAAAATTTAAAAATTAAAATTTAAAAAATAGCTTTAGCTATTGGAAAAAGATTGAAAAAGCATGACATCTTCATGTCGAAAGCTCATTGAGGCCACAGCGCAGTGATCCACCTTGGCCTCCCAGAGATGACTCTGTGCCTGTCCCGGGCACGAACCCAGGAGACGATAGATGGTTCTTGAAGAGGCCCTTGTTCTCTCTTTGAACAGCTAGAGAGCTCATTATGTTCACCATAGATCTATCTTCTGTCCGTGTCATCATTTGATGCTTTCTCTGCCATCTGAAGCCACAAGAAAGATGATTCAGAATATATATTTTCAAACCGTGATAATCTTGTATGTATGTGGAAACAGAAAGGTTATTTTTGTCATTTGCTGTCATTTTCTCTGACCGCACCCCTCTGGGTCTGTGTCCTGACTCCATTCATTGCTTCAGAAACAGGGTATCCAAAACGTGGTGAGGGGAGGTTGTTACTTTTCCATTCTAAATGGTATTTCTACAATAAGGCTTGCATCTGCATGAAGATAGCCTCTTCTGATCACTACATCCTAACATTGGCTCATACTGAGGTTTTTGCGTTTCATTTTTTAATTATGCCAACTTATGCTAAAGTCAGATCTTTCCCATCTTGTAAAATGGCGTAGTAGTTACTGAGTCATTTTCTTTTCGAGTGCATAGGTATAAATGTAACTGCAGAAATACTTACTCTTACTCTTCTGTGATCTTGGGCTTACTGCATGAACCTAATAAAAAAAAATTAAGGGGGATTCAGACGATTCCTTCCAAATAGATTCATAGTCCCTGCCGTGTGAAAGAGATCTCTTTCTGGTATGGCTTTGGGTGGATGATGAATGAATGTTTTCAATAAAAATCAGTCTTCTGCCCGTGAATCACGATATCCAGCATTTCTATTTTCCACATCTCACAGAACTATCCTGCGGCCCTATATTTCAGAACTCCAACCTAGACCAGAGGTACTGAAGAAGCTACGGGAAGGATTATCTGAGTTTGCAGGGAACAGGGTACTGGGTGGACAAGTGGATGGGACACAGGAAGAGGTGGTAAATCAAGAAGCCAGTTAATATTCTCATATCTAAGTATATGTATATTGCTTGGTTCACTACATTTTATAAATGAGGGGGAGGCGTCAAAATAGATCTTAAGTCCCAATGGATCAACAGACACTGACAGTATATTGTTCAGACCATTTTCAAACCATTTAACTCTCAAGTACATCATGCTTATATTTCAATAATACAACAGATTAAATAATTTAAGACTAAACTGCACTGAGCTTTTCCCTCACATAAATCAGTAGCCTGTATTTTAGGATATGCAGTAAGATCCAAAGATCAGCATTTCAGGCTTCTTGACAGGTTTCTTTCATTTTGTTGGATACATTTAAGTTTTTTTTTTCTGATGAAAATATTTGAGAACAACAAAATGGTATGAGACCTGTACCTCTAAGAACACCAATTAAATTCTTTCCTTAAATTTTGGACAAAAAGGGAAAATGGCATAGTTGATAAATATTTTTCCAACACTCTGAAAGATGAATAGAATTAATTTTCCACTTCTGAATATTTTAGATTGGGGTGCTTTATTGTGAATGTACCAGAAAGTTGAATGAGGACGGTATTCAACAATGCAGCTACCTTCCTCTTGAACTTCAACTCTAGATTAACATGATCAATACACTTTTAGTCCCAGTAGAGAAAATATTAGTTTAGTTTTAAGGGGTGGATTTACCCCACCTACAGTACAAGGGGAGCTTCCCGCAGTCTGCTCACGTGATCATCTGTTTTTCTAAAATGTGAGATATTAAGATATTAAAAGTGCAAATGGATAAGACCACCATCTCTTTCAACTTGACTTGTCCATCACTCTCCCCCTCATGTTGAGTGGCCAACAGAAAAATGAGGACACAGCTAAGAGTTCAGCCAGTGATGTATTCGTTTGTCCCTAGTGAGAATGAGTTATAGGTTTCTCAGTCGTATTGTATTGGTATAATTAAGTTTCAGTTAGCTTCCCTGTTTAGAAGTGGCTCCTGGGAATCCTCATACCTGGTGCTGTAACACTAATGCGCAGAGCCTGAGATGGTATCGTGTGTGACTGTGTCCTCAGGGACCTGACGCCTCAAGTACATGAGTACTTGACTGATGCCTATGGGGCCAATAGCTAGACTGGAAAGGTTTCCAATCATCAGACTTGTATATGGCAAAAGGAGGGTGAAGTCCTTGTCGAAACCCAGTCAGGCTGCCAGAACTATACTTGGTTATGCATCATGTATTACTATAAGTGTGATAGAACTTTTCCTTTTTTGTTTATGATGGCATAACTTATAACCCAGATATGAGTAATGATGCACGTGATACACCTCAACTATGCCATTTGATTTGCAATTTGGGAAGAGGATTTAGAACATTTCAGTAAACACATAAGAAATTTCCATCTTGTGGGTGTTGTGGGCACTTATGAAAGGCTCCAACGCCTTTCTCATCTGTCTACTTAAATAGATTCATCAAATCACGGGAGAGTCAGATACAACCAAGTGTGATAAAGATTAGTGTTGAAATCAGTTGAAATTATTCTGCCATAGAGAAGCAAGTAATAAAAGAAGTTAAATCATACAAAATAAATTATTCCTTAAGAGGAAGAGCTATATTTTGAACAGAAGTAATTAGTAGGCTTTTGTCTTGGTTGATAAGCCAATTAATGAAGAATAGTGAATTACATATTTGAAAAAATATTTGAATCTCTTGCTGATTTCACTCAAAATACATCAATAATAACATAAGTTGTAACATACACCGTTACAATAAAGACATCAGCCAAAACGTAATTTATAGGCTTCAATCCAAGGAATATTTATTATTGCGAAATCCAGAGATGTTTGAAAAAAACATAAGGACTTCCTGATCATGCATGAAAGTAACCTATTAGAAATCTTCCCAAATTGGAAAATACCAAAACATCATATGACATTAACAATGACTAGCTGTATAGCTGGACAGAGCTTTCTATTAATAATCATTTTTCTAAATGTACCACAATGGGCAGGAAAGACTAGCTGATCTGTGTTTCCGTAAAAATTAACAGTTGTCCTATGAAGGTCTGATGAAAGAATATGCACAGAAAAGCTAGAGAAAAAACAATTATAAATGTGGATCAGGCAGTTAAGTAATAAAACTACAAGTTTTTTGAAATCTGCCATGTTTTTGGAATTTGCTTTTTAAAAAAAGTTGAAATATGTTCGGATGAATTCCATCATTCTACATTGTGACTTTCATACCTATTGTCATGTATTTAGAATCAGGACTTTAAAACTGGACAGCCATTATGTACATATATACATATATACATGAATATATGTGCATTGCATCACATAACTATAGTTTGTAAACTGGCACACCTCACACACACACAAACATGCACACCTGCACATATGTGTGCATCCATACCCACATATACAATAAATGTTTCAGAAAATAATACTTGCTATTGATACATGGGATGGACCTTATATTTTCTATTCTGTTTCATCCCAGTTTGTACCCTTTTAAAAAATTTTGTAATGTTTATCTTTGAAAGAGAGAGAGACAGACAGAGTGCAAGTAGGGGAGGGTCAGAAAGAGAGGGAGACACAGAATCTGAAGCAGGCTCCAGGCTCTGATCTGTCAGCATACAGCTTAATCTGGGGCTCAAACTCACAGACTATGAGGTCATGACTTGAGCCAATGACAGATGCATAACCAACTGAGCCACCCAGGCACCCCTAGTTGATACTTTTTAAAGAATATTGCTGCTGAGTCCTTTAAAATTATTTCAAGTCTGTATTAGCTAATGTAAAATTTAAAACCCTGTACTAAAGCCCTTCAAAAATATAGATTTTTAAAAACAAGAATAGCGCCTTAAGGCACTTGAGATTTCACTAGGTTTTGGGGGTGGACGCGATCACACAGCATTTCTGCCTCAGAGCTCTCCTGCTCTAATTGTACCATTGTGCCACAAAGTGAGAATCGTTTTGAAGACGGTGTGCATAAATCACAGTGGGGACCGAAGGGAAGATCAGCACATCCTGCTTGGGACCTGCCAGAGAACGTTGTGGGAGATGTGGTGTTTCACTTGTAGGATGCGGAAGCTCACAGTGGGGAAGGGAGGCGTCTGGAAGGGAGGCTGGCCAGTCAGACGTTGCCATGGGTCTGGAACTGGAACTGAGATGCTGCAGGGACCTTCCAAAGAACAGAAGGTCAGGAGGCACCTGCTCAAGGCTGGGAAGGACCCCTCTAGGAAGGTGGGTATGACGTGTGGGAGACAGCAACAGAGGGACTACAGACGATGTCCTCCCAGGAAGTAGGTCAGGACCTCAGTGCAGTGACCAGGGAGTCAGGCTGGGAGGGACTGGACGAGATGCAGTGGCACCAGCTTTTCCGAGGCCAGACACAACCCACCCTCTGCTGGTTGACTGCTGACCTGTGACCTCCACCATCTTCGTGCTGTAATGAAAACGGAGCTCTTGGATGGATTGGTCCGAAGAAGGCCTATTCTCCTTTACAAAAGAAAAAGCTCTGAGGGCTAATTTTGACTTTTTCCAATTTTTGGAACTGGCACAAAAGAACTCTGTTGTGTGTTTCATCTATAAAAAAGTTTGAGTTTTTTGTTTGTTTTTGTTCTAATTTCAGCGAGGTGACACTCATGTGTCCTTATCTCCACCTGTCTTCTAGAGAGTGAGCTTGTTTCACATGTAGAAGTGCTAAATAAGGAATCTGACCGGAGTTAAACATTTGTGAAGCTCACATTTAGGTGAAATTTCCCCATAAAATACTCAGTATTTCCATCTATGTCTTCCCCTCTGTTAATCTTGTGGGAGCGCCAAGTGAAATTCTGCTTTGCTATGACAGTAAGCCTGAGCATGACCGTCTCACGAACATAGAATACTTTACAAGACATACTTATTGAACAGATAAAAGGAATCTGAATGAGATATATTAGGTAAAGTGCACATGACTCTGTGTGCCTGTATATGTGTGTTTAGGAAGAATAGTACATCAATTATTTATTTGCATTCTGGTAACTGTTAACTTGGTTTAACCTGGAAGACTCAAAATTATTTCTGCAAGAGAAAATGTATTTCTCAAAGTTGTTGGATCCTTGGGTAGGATCCCCAAAATGCACACAGTTTTAAGCATATTAGAATATTGTGGGAGTGAATATATTGTGTGGGTTCCTAAGTACTGAAGACGACAACACAGTTTTCCTGTTCTAGACCATGATGTGACAATAAATGAAAGTTTTGTGTAATATGCCTAAATTGTGAGCTTGTCCAAAAATGACAGTAAAAAGTCTTTTGAAAAAATATAGTTTTAAAAATACAGGTTTGGTTTTTAGGGAAACATGTTTCTGTAATGAAAACAGGCTCCTCTGAGGTCTGTCAAACACAAGATTTATACCTACCCAACTTTGTCTTAAGCCTGTGTTTGAGACCCCGGCTTGCCATGCATACCTTTACTGTTGTCCTAAAGAATTGACCTCATGTTGGCCTGTGACCCGAGCTCTCTTTACCATTATTACCTTCTTTACCCTCTCTCAGCCTCCACCTTACGTGATTGAGAAGATATATGCTATCATTAGACCATTTCAGTGTCAGACTGTCAATTTCAAATTAAAGTGTCAAAATTTAATTTCTCACCTTTCCCCAAAACCAGTTTTGCTGTCAGTCTCCTAGTTGTAAACAATTATCNTCCCTAGTCAAGTTCGATCCAGTCCGTTACTTACTCTTTAAGGATCAGCATGATTAACCCAGTTTCTTCATTTATACCTTCTATCTTGTCTTTTTTTGTTTTTTCTTAAATACCTTTTTTGTGAAATTATTTATTTATTAAATAAATATTTATTTGTTAAATAAATAAAATATATATGTATAAATATATATGTGTGTGTATATATGTATACACACACACACACACACACACACACACACACAAACCCTCTCAACGTGTAAAGTCTAGCACGGGTAGCAAATGGAGGTGAGGAAGGTAGGTCTCTGCTGACCAAGTTCACGGTGTCTACAGAGGACCTGCTCAGTGGTCTCTCTGGCTGCCACGCTCTCTGTTAAATGCAAAACTCAGGATACATATAAGCCATGAATCACTTATACCTTTCTTGGATGCAAAACATAGTATGCTTTGACCTAAAGAGAAGAAACCGTGAGAGAGGTTTTCTCTTCCCTTTGTTTCTCTCAGCCCTTGTAAAATTTGATGTCGCTCCATTCCATCATTGCAGAGAGCTAAGTATAAAGTCAGGAGAGCAGGATGCAAGCATCAGGCCTGGGGAATGAGTTCTCACCCCAGAATAACACAGCTCACGAGAAGCAAGCCTTTCCAACACAAATTCGGCATCCCCAAGAAAGCTGATGCAGGCTAACGACAATGTCTAAAGATAACCTGAGTTCCTCAAGCAGCTCTATGAAAATATTAGAAAATCATGTATGAAATCCATTCAGAAAATCGTTCAAAGGGATAACCCTTGTGTGTGTCTGGGGGGCTATTTATCACCTGCTCATCATTAAATCCTTAACAAAGCACTGACCCTTCATTACTTAATAAAGTGGGAGCCCTGGAATCAGGATGACCGGGTTCTGATTCCCACACCACCGCTTAGGAGCTCTGTGACCTCGGACAGAACTCTGAACTTCAGATCCTGAGATGACGACTAGGAGACCTACCATACCTGTCTCCTGGGGACACCGTGGGTATGGAGGTGGGAGGAGGCCCCAGGGGTGTTTGACCCACCGCCCAGACAGGGAAGCAGGCAGGGAGTGCCACCTGCTACTCACCCCGCCCTCCTCTTTGTTACCATTGCCACCAGCGGTGGATGTAGTAAACCTCTTCTCTTGGCAGTAAGTGGAGTCTTAAGCAAGAGACACAGAAGAGAGACAGCATTTTTCCTGGTCTTTAATGTAAGTTGGATTGAAATGTAGTAGAAAATTCGACGTTTCAAAGAAAATCTGTCTTCCTGCAAAACTTCCAGGTCTGCCTAATATGTGCTCTCACTCGCGGGCTGAGAGTTTATTTGGGGCTGATAAATTGACGGTTGGCAGACAATTGCCCCGGCAACAGAGAATCTAGGACTATATCCTGGCTTGCTAACGCGGTGGCTGGCATTTGAGAAGCAATTTAAAAAGTCAATTGAATGAGAGTGTTAGACCTTAGCATTTTTCAGCACTAAGATGACTGAGGTGTCCTGTCACTTAGTGGTAGCAGTGAATGTCCTGAAAGAGAGGAGGTGTGTTGTGCTGTGGACAAGGCATTCACCTGTCATGTAGACAGAGGGCCTGAACACAAGTCCCCCAAATCCCTTTGCTCAGCCCTGTGGAGACTTGCTTCGTCGTCTTTCCCAAATTTGAATGCGAAACAATTCACTACGGCTGAGCCAACTTGTTTTCTATCAATTATGATGTGATTTCAAACACCCCAGCACCCCCCAACAGCATTTTACAATCATCCAAATGGAAGTTTCCACGGAATCCCGGGGTATAACAAGTAGTTTGCTAAAGCCAGGCTCCCAAAGAGAAGCAAAATGCTGGGGCCCTTGTTAGCTGGGGTAAACAAACTCATAATCGCTCACTACAGTAGAGGTTAGCCTACAGAGCCAATACTGGAAATAACCAGGTCCTTGAAATGAGGGTAGAGATGGCACTAGCCAACTTCACTGCATGAGCAAGCAGTATTTTCTTTACCCTTAAAAACAATGGATGTCTCTGTTTTGCATGATGCACTGACCTCAAAGAGTTCAAAACATGGTCATACTAAAAAAGAAAAAAAAATCTCACCAGTACATAAAATATACTTTTCCATATAATATAGTTGTATTTTGTTAGACAAATGTGTTTTCATGCTCAGCCTTATTTATACATCTCTTTCAAACACCATCCCCAATCATTTAACAGTTCTTGATTTCTAAATTTTTAAAAATGTTTTATTTCTGAGAGAGAGAGAGAGACAGCATGATCCGGGGAGTGTCAGAGAGAGAGAGGGAGACACAGAATACGAAGCAGCTCCAGGCAATGTTTTATTTATTTCTGAGAGAGAGACAGAGAGAGAGAGAGAGACAGCATGAGCAGGGGAGGGTCAGAGAGAGAGGGAGACACAGAATACAAAGACTAGTGTGGGTCTCCAACCCACGAACCACCAGATCATGACCTGAGCCAAAGTCAGGTGCTTAACCAACTGAGCCACCCAGGCACCTTAACAGTTCTTGACTTCTAGAAGTCAGCATCATAACTTCTAACCATATCGAGTAACTTTAGAGCTGGAGAACATGAATCAGACTTGAGTTTTTCATCTCCTTTTCGTGTCTCACTAAAAGCAAACAAAAGAATAGTTACATGCATCAAAGACTCAGTAAAATACAAATTACTGTACAATAAGCTTATACCCTGAAATTCATATCCATAAATAATACATTGGTTTTGTTAACGCTCCTCAATTTGCCACATTTTTAAAAAAGATTTAACAAATTTCTTTAAAGAAAGAAAGTCGAAGCATATCTTTGCAATATGCAGAGGAATTATCCAGGCAAATATATTTAAAAGTTCCAATATAAGCACTCACCTATATCTTAACATAGCTTGTGAATGTGAATGGAAAGTGAATTTTGTCTTATAAATGAAATATATTTATGATACTGACCATTAAGGAGAAAAGAAAAAGAAAGAAAGAAAGAAAGAAAGAAAGAAAGAAAGAAAGAGAAAAAACCCTGAAATCTCATCTTGTCCAAAACTATAAAAACTCTCCTGAAAACATAGCAGAAAAGATTCCTCACATTGGTAACGGGAGAGTTACATCACGTGTGAGGAAGTAAATATCATTTCAGAAAGCCTTTTGCTAATTCCTACAAACACTCCCTTTTTTTTTTTCCTACAAATTGAAAAAGCCACCCAGATGGATTTTACAAGTCAGTTTGAGGTCAGGTCTCATTTCTGAAATGGAAAGAAACAGACGCGTCAGATGGTCAGAGATCACCATAATATACGAAAATTTCTCATACTATATTAGTAAGCTTTAGATTATTTCTGTTTTCTTGTGTTTTGTTCTTTATAGTTTTCCTCTCAAGCATCTTATCATAGCCTACTTTTGTTTGGTCATAATTAGGGAAAACTAAA
This sequence comes from Crocuta crocuta, assembly GCF_008692635.1. Taxonomy (NCBI): domain Eukaryota; kingdom Metazoa; phylum Chordata; class Mammalia; order Carnivora; family Hyaenidae; genus Crocuta; species Crocuta crocuta. The sequence goes on from NW_027527611.1 coordinate 660,530, forward strand.
CAATAGATGATATCCGATGAACAAATGAATGTTCAGTTGCATTAAAACTGCAACCTAGAGTGTTGGATAAAAATAATATCAAGGCTTATGTTTGAATTATAGGTAAGTTTTCTAATGTCTTAACCCATGAATCTCCATCTGTGTAAATGGGCATCACATCTTTATGTCTTTTTGCTCCATACCCTCCCAATGTTTGAAGGTCCTGGTACATAATAGATTTTAGTACCTTCCTGGCTAACTTGCACTTGCTTTGAGAGAGATACTTCTGGTCATTTATGTTCCTTCTGCACACTCCTTATGATTTGCATGTACTAAGCTTCATGAAATGAACTTTGTAGATTGTTGCTTCTTGGAATGTAATCTTTGAATCTTTTCTTTCTTTCTTTCTTTCTTTCTTTCTTTCTTTCTTTCTTTCTTTCTTTCTTTCTTTCTTTCTTCTTCTTCTTCTTCTTCTTCTTCTTCTTCTTCTTCTTCTTCTTCTTTTCTCTCTCTGTCTGTCTCTCTGTCTCTCTGTCTCTCTCTCTCTCTCTATTTTTCCAGCACTAGGTATTGCATGAGGATAAACAAATAAATACATGTCTTCTATCCTAGTTTGCCTCAAAATTTACTTTTTAAATACCAATCCCAGCATGTCTCAAAGTATTTTTTGTTTGGGGGCATGATTTATTATTGTTTAATTTTTTTTTCAAGATACACAGTGGAAATTAGAAATAGGTGACTAGCAAGCCTAGAGCCTGGAGGACAGATGTGTTTCCTCTGCTGGGTTGGTCTCCATCTTGGCTGCTGCCCCCAGGTTTCTTCTGTTTTATGGCCCCTGTAAACGTTCACACAATAAATGAATGTGGACATCAACCAGGCTGCAAGGTAGTTTGCAAGCTTATTTACTGCCCGAAGTTACTAAATCCTGGAGGATTTGGACACAATTAAAGCTATAAAATGGCTGCTCAGTTTTTATCATGCCAGAGGCTGAAGACGACATAAACCACAAGGGGAGTCGCTCCGCGAGAGCAAGGACGTGGCCCGCGATGTTGCCCCGACCGATCGCAATTCCCAGGGGGCTTGATTTACTGTCTGCTGCTTCCCAGGGTGATCAGAAAGCCGTGCAGCTCTGACAGGTCACTTTCCATTAGCACAAATAAAATCCAAGCAAGACTTGAATTTGGCCAAGTTATTCAAAACTTAATAGATCGTAGGAAGAAAGCACTCGCAAGCTCTTGCTGTTGGGGATTCGCAGAGCAGAATGGGCTTGGAGCCTACCTGGCCAGACTGGGGGTGGAGGGAGTGGGCAATTTTACCACCTTAGCTCTTAAGGTGTTTTCACTTAGCATTGACGCTTCTGGAATCTAGAAAGGAGGCTTTCAATTGTCTCTCAGGCTGTTTGCCGGAGGAGAGTTTCTGTCTCTGTGGAGTCTGATACATCTGTTGTTACCTGTGTACCTCTGCTTAACACTTTTGCGCAGTGTTACTGGGAGGCTCTGAATCTCAGGCTTCTCCTGCATAGAATAAGACAAGCAGGTGGGATTGTTGTAAGGATTAGTATGATTAGTACAAGATGGAAATCTTCAGATACTTAGTAGGCATGTTCGGAAACTTCCTGCTCCTTCTCGCCTCGACTCAGATATTGATAGTCTCATTATTAATATCATTGTTTTTGGGGTACCTAGGTGGCTCAGTCAGTTAAGTGTCCAACTTTGGCTCAGGTCATAATCTCATGGTACATGGGTTTGAGCCTCACATCGGGGTCTGTGCTGACAGCCAGCTCAGAGCCTGGAGCCTCCTTCAATTCTGTGTCTCGCTCTCTCTCTCTGAACCCTCCCCTACTCATGCTGTGTGTGTCTCTCTCTCAGAAATAAGTTAAAACATTAAAAAATATCAGTGTTAATGGTTCTTGTGGTTGGTATTTTTGCTTGGGGCCATTTGACAATCTAACGTTAGAAGAAAAGTTTAGAAAATATTGCAGTACTCAAGTCCCATGTATCAAGACGGTGCTACTCCTCCTAGTTGGGGGAACCCCTACAGGGTTTCCTTTACCCCCATGTAGAGGGAAGCTGCAGAGGCCCCCACCTCTTTCAGAGAGTACAGTTGTTACAGGCCACCTGTTGACTAGGTTGCTGTACCCCAGGACCAGGGAAGCTTCTTGATGGCAGGGATGGGTGGATGTTCATTCCCTTTTACCTCCCATGCTTACCAAAATATTCAATTAAAAATGTATTGAATTAACGAATAACTAGACATGTGTTACACTGTGACTCATATGAATGGAGATCTGTCCCTTTCAAAGGTACCCCTTGGGGCACCTGGGTGGCTCTGTGGGTTAAGCATCTGACTTTGGCTCAGGTCACGATCTCATGGTTTGTGGGTTCAAGCCCTGGGTCAGGCTCTGTGTTGACAGCTAGGTCAGAGCCTGGAGCCTGCTTCAGATTCTGTGTCTCCCTGTATCTCTGACCCTCCCCTGCTCATGCGGTCTCTCTCTCTCAGAAATAAATTTTTAAGAAAAGAACAACATTAAAAAAAAACAAAAACAAAGACAATACCTCAAGTGAATTTGTAAACTTTAAAAATGATTAAATATACTATTTACTATGGTAAAAAAAAAAAAAGGAAAATACACAGTCCAGAATGTTTGGGAATGCGAATATATACAGCTCATTCCAATTCCTCAATAGAGGGTGTATCTGTCATTTGGAAAGAACATTGATCCCACAGAGTGGGGGCATGAAGAGGGTGTCCCTAAGCCAAACAAAGGCAGGATGACCTGGGCATGGCCTTGTGAGGAGACTAACTGGAAAGGACTCATTGTAACTTCAAAACTAAGGCAGAAAATGCCTTTAACTTGTAGCAATATTCTAGAATGTAAAGCTTTGTTCTGGGACAATGCACTAGTATATAAGTAAACCAAACCTGAGTACCCAAGGAAAATGTATAACAGGTGACCATCCCATATGGGTCACCAGAATGTACAACCTTCATATTCTTTCATGAGAATCTTTGGCCTGGGATTTTAGACTAGGAAATAAAACTCCAGAGATTCCTGCATGAGTGAAATCACAACAATCAGGAACCCGAGCCTTGCTTCACTGAGGAATGCCTGGAAAAGCTGATTCAGCTCAGGAGGGCTTTGCTTATGGCACATGTTGGCCATCACTGCCTTGATATTTTGAGATGTGCACAGAATCTATGAAAATCAGCGATAGCCCCCATCAACACACTTCCTTTATGCTTAATTCTGGTGTTCTCTGTACCGCCCCACCTAACCTCAACTCCTTTTTATTCTCAGACACTGACTTTGAGTGCATTTTCATCTTCCAAGACCTCTCTGTAGAGCTTCAGATGTTTCTATCAGACCTAATTTGTCTTTGGGTTAATGAAACATCTTCAGGATTGTTGTGAGTCTCCTCTGGAGAAAAATTCCTTCGTCTGCCTCTTTTTTTTCTATCTCTTGCTTGTTCCACACGATGACCACACTCTGTGTCCTGGGAATGTATCCAAGTACATTCAAGTGCTTTGCAATGAGAAAAGAAATGGTGAGAAAGATGACATCCAGCCTCTACTGTCTGGTCGTGATGAGGGTGGTGAAAGTGCGAACATGGTAGCAACGTGCAGGCTGACACATGTGGTTCACAGTCTGAGTATCACAAGTGACTTTTCAAGGCTCTTCCCTGGAATGCACGCCTGGAGCAGAGCATATGAGAATACAGAATGTCAAAACTGCTGCATACGTTTTGGATGATGAGGGTGATACTAGGGTGTTACCACCATAGGACATAAGAAAAAAGATTAGGACTTAAGAACATCTCTGTCTTCACTTTGACTGCTTGGGAATGGTTTAATTCCTTTACATGTTATACATAAAGTGCACATATGAGGTACTTACTCATGAAACCCCTCCCTACACTCATGTAGGAGACACAGGTGTGAGCACAGGCCGTAAAAAGCCACTGGTACTATGGAGGAAGCTGTCCAGACTTGATTCTCCTATTTTATTATTTTATTTTATTTTACTTTACTTTATTTTATTTTATTCATTTTCTGATATTCTGTCTCTGACTTACTCCAGTTGAGGTGCTGTCTCTGTCATTTCTAGGAATACAACCTTGACATGGACCACTGATGGCCACAGACCCACATGCAGTGATTGATCCTGCCTCCTATGTTCTTCCCTCTCAGTATCATTTGATAGAGTTATAATTTCCTCTTCCTTTTAACAATTCCTATTTCCTGAGTCCCCTGATTCTTACCTTGCCTCATTAGCCACTTCTAGTTTCCCATGCTGGATCTTCCTCTCTGTCCTGCTTTCAAATATTCACCTCTTCTGAATGGATATTCACTTCATAGGTAATGTTTACATCGTTTCACCCATACACAAATCCAAATATCGGTCTCCCTGATTTGCTTCCCCTTGAAATCCAGCTGTCCATCGGAGTCTCCACATGAAGTTCTGACAGGCCCAATACTTTCTTCCAGCTCAGCACGCTCAAAGCCAAGTTCCTCTCTCCTACCTTCAGTAACCACTCCTCCTCCCTCTTTTAATCTCAGTCGATGCCAGCTCTTTGTTTCTACATGATCTGAACTAAAGTAGTTTTTTTTTTTTTTAGTAGTTAGCAAACGTCCAGTTATTTTTGTCCAGAAGAAACTTAGAAATCTTAACTGAGCACTTATTTAAATCTTGTCACAAATAGAACTATGTACAACATCAACATGGAAATGTCTTCTTCCTAGGCAATATTAACCAGCTTATATTTTCTGGTATATATTATATATACCTATATATATACACACACCAAATTTTGGTACCTGGAACCAGATAGCTAGCATTAACTGAAGTTATGAAAAGGGGGAGCGGCAGATTAATGTGGGTAGAACAGTAGAACACAGGAATTTGGTTCAAGTGTGTTGGGTGTGTCCCCCAGACCTTCATGTGGAGGTTCAGCTGGACAGCAGGATTCCAATGGGAAGGTAGATCATGGAGACATGAACATGGAAGTTGTTAGTATGTCCATGGAGTTAGGTAAAAAATATGTATGGGTGTCGGAGTTCTGTACTGTTTCTCTTGCCAAAACCACACCCAAAATGAGGTACTTGATTTATTCTTTAATGTGCCAAGTCCTTCTGCATTTTTACTATTTCCCCCCAAACTTTTAGAGTTAGCTTGCACCACAGTTCAGGCATGTATTTATACATCGAGTATACTTATGTACAAAGCTTTCAATGTAGAAAATTATTTCTCTATGAAAACTTTCTTTCACATTCTGAGTCTGTAGGTTGCTACAGCACTTCATGACACTGCTTAATTCCAGTTACAAACTTGGCTGATATACACTAGCATATTTTGGGAACAGAGTGTTTGGGTGTTCCACTGAGTGATCATTTTTATGAAGAGAATGGGGAGCATCGGTAAATCCAGCCTGTGGGCCAGGAGTAGATTAATAAAGGAGGTTCGTGGTGGAAGAGCTCCAAGGCTGTCATGGTCTCTTTGCCCTATTCAGCAAATAGAAATCTCTGATGTTACCTTGAATTACTCTTCTTAGAACTTAGGTGACTAACTCTCTGTCATTATTCCAGAATGCCTCATAGGGGTCTTATTTTCCATCTCAATTATTTCATCAATGTGTATCTTCCAAACACATCTGTTCTGGGAGAAACTCATAAAAACCTATTTGTTCTGGGTCTTTATACTCCTTGTAATGGCTTGACACTCCCTGATACTACAGTTTCTTCTTTACTGGCATCTCCAGTCAGTTGTGTTATTGTGATTCTTACTGCACAGCAGGACTGAGAAAAGGGAATGTGCTCCCACCAGAGCTGGAAGTTCCAGAGGAGCTGAGATGCAACGACAGCAGAGCAATAGGGCAGTGAAGATGCCTCGACAGGCGCTCCGGAGTTTCTGTTCTATGCAGCCATTGATGAGAAGCCCCAGAAGTCTCACCTGTCACAGATGGAAATTGTACTGTCCTTCTGGTTGGCATTGTTTAGGTGCTCATTAAAGCTTTGTCCTTGGGGGTATCGCTTGTAGAAGGAAGTAGGCAATGTCAAGAGCTTAAGGAAAAGAAGGCCCTAGAGAATGAAAACCAGCTCTATGAGTTAAAGGGTGGAGTGCTCTATTTTTAGTTGTTAGAAGACAAAGCTTTTGGTCACAATGACCATTTTTGATGAATATGAAGATCTTTTTTTTTTTTTTTTAAAGAACATACTACCCACGTAGTCTCTATCTCTACAAAGGATCAAAGAAGAAAAGAAAAAAAACCCAGTAGAAACACAAAAGAGTGCTTCCTGAATCTAATAACAGTGATGAAGCTACAGCTGAAAACCTCTACCTGTAATGCAGAACAACTTTCTGTATTTATCCACATGCATGCAGATGACCAGCCTGGATGCCATCACAATGGTCTACAATGTTTCTCATCTCTGTTTTGCCTGTGTACCGTAGATGCGTTCTGCATATTATGAATCCTCTGTTAGTGTTTTGAACTGATGTGAACCAACACAACAATCCCCGCACAAAAAAGAGTGTTACAAGGAAGCTCCTACAACTTGCTTATGATACCCAAGTTCAACTCTCAATCATTACTTCTCTTGAAGCTGCAGGCTGTTGTCTTCGAATGTTAAAAGATCTCTTCCAGAACATGGACCTAGATTCACAGCCAGAAGTAAAGACTGTAGAGAAAGGTTGTAGGTCTGAAAATTCTCTTTGCAACATCTTGAAAATTGCATGGTTCCAATCAATGTCTATTTGATCACTCAACTTTTTTTTAATGTTTATTTTTGAGATACAGAGAGAGAGAGACAGAATCCGAAGCACGCTCTGGGCTCCAAGCTGTCAGCACAGAGCTGGACGCGGGGCTCAAAACCATTTACCCCGAAAGCATGACCTGAGCTGAAGTTGGACACTTAAGCAACTGAGCTACCCAGGGATGCCCCTAATGTATTTTAAGAACTAAGTATTCCAGGTAAAATTGTGGCCCTATTATTTTGGATAACTGGAGATTTTCTTCTCAGATGCCAATAGCGAGGTTGGAATTTCTGTGAGAATACAAAGTATAAGAGGTTCAGCTGTGTCCACTTCAGGAGGCTTCTTCAGAGGAGAGGAAATCTCAGAAACACACCAGGTTGCTTCTGAAATTTAACGTACTTGGCTCATTAGCAGTTGCTAGAAACCTACCAAGAATGAGAACCATAAAATAGAAATTCCTTGTACAGTGTGCTTTGGCAGAAGCTCACAAAGCTGTGTATTTTCTGACCGAAAACAATGCCGAAGAATCCCAACAAGCGCCGTACTGACCTGAAGTCATGTGGTTTAAAGGTAAAGACAAGATCACCACCACCATCATCAGTATTGATTTGTTTTCAACTTCGTAGAAGAGAATACTCCTGACAGCTGCAGTCATCAGGGAGAAACGACAGAGAACAGTTAAATACACAAATCTGGCTCACTTATGGAACTATGCGTCAGGCAGATTTATTCAGGTCGCTCAACCACTTGTGCCCATTCTCAGAACTAATAATTTTTAGTTTCATTCTCTGGTTTCATTTGCATTCTTTACACTTTCACTGTTAACCTTCATACAATGCAGAGCACTTTTCCGATACACAATTGATTTGAAAAGCCAGAATTGCAAAGAGCGAAAACCACAGATTTTCTTTTCTGTTTGTAGAATAGCAAGCATGGATCCGACATGCGCTCTTTCATTCTAAATTTTTGGGCGTAAACTGTAGACTCTAATAATTTCTATAGTGGTAATCATCTGGCCTTTTTTTTTTTTTTTAAACTGGGGAGTTGCTTTCTTGGTCATATTTTATTTGGAGTTTTAACAGTAAAATATACTACTGTCAGATTTCAAAAATACATATGTTACCTTTAGCTACCATAGGTAAGCCTGAGTCACACTACAAAATTGTCCTGTATCTATACTCTATATATTAACTTCAAAAAATGTGCTAAGAATGTAAACATCTGACTATTCATTAATTTTATGCAGATATCTTGTTTTAGAAGAGGGTTCAATAATGTTAGTTTAAAAATACAGCTCATTAGGGGCACCTGGGTGGCTCAGTCAGTTAAGCATCCAACTTCAGCTCAGGTCATGATCTCATGGTTCACAAGTTCAAACCCCATGTTGGGCTCTGTGCTGGCAACTCAGAGTCTGGAGCCTGCTTCAGATTCTGTGTCTTCCCCCCACCCCCCCTGGCCCTTCCCCTGCTCATGCTCTGTCTCTCTGTCTCTGTCCCTCTTTCTCTCAAAAATAAATAAACATTAAAATTTTTTAAAAATATACAGCTCATTAGGTCTCTATGTGATACACATTTACTTTTATTTTTTGCAAGTTTATCGCATGATACAATATGTTGATTCTAGCTTCTATAATAAAATTTCACATATATGTATAACTGCACAGATATAAAGACCCAATGTAATGATAGTTATTTGTCATACAAAAGGACTCTCAGCTCGAAGAATGTCAAATGAATATTATTTATGAATCCAGTATTTATATACCACAGTCTTATTTTACTTTAAGGTATACCCAATGAAGTGTAAGAAAAATAGAATACGTCATTATACTTGAATAAACCGTATCAGCCTTTCATGTAATCAGCAGTGATCTTGATCTTGATGATAAATATGTTGACACATAATTTGGAAATAACTTTTTAAAAGTTGGTTCCATGTCGATATTGATTTTCTGACCTGAAATTCCTATTCTTACAACTGTAAAGTCAAATATTTTGCTATGAGATGATGGTAATTATTAGAAAAATCATGGAAATGTTTCTGAAGCATGCATGTTTTCTTTTGTTTTATTTTTCTGAAAGATAGTATTGCCAAATTATGGAGACTCACTTAAGTTCAGATAGATTATTCTTTTTTATCATCTTCAAAAGTACTGCAAAAATGATTCACTGATTCATGTGCATACCTTCACTGTAATAGTATCTGGTAGAAGAAGAGTGACCTTCAGATTTCTCAGCCTGGCTGTTCAATGTCATTGCCCTGGCCATTAGATATCTGTGTAAACAGGAGTAATCACATTCCCCATGGAAGTTTGTTGGGGAAAGCCAGGACACCTTACAACACCTTACAGGGTCAACAGTAAGGCAGACACTGCTTTTTCTAAATTCTAAACTCAGGTTTTTGATTCTTATAAGAATTGTCAAAATTCTGTGATGATTGGAAACTATACATACCTGTTGGGCATGTTCATCTGAATTACACAGACATGTGGCTATTAGCTAAGCAAACTGCTAAATCATTTTTTATTCGCTTCAAAATTTCTTCTCTGTTTTTTTCATAAAATTTATACGTTAAGTGTCTATTTTAGACTAAACAACATGCATCCCTCCCCATGGGGCAGAGATCCAATAAAAAGAAAACAATGTGAAGCAATCACCTTTCCTGACTTGAGTCATAGGATAAAGTGTATTTTCCATACTTCCCTGATACTTCGCTGCTCTACAGCAGCATTTCGAGTGTTTCTCGAAATGATAACAGGCTTTCATGACTTTACCCAGTCTCCTTCTGGGGAAGAGATCCTTCCCTACTGTGACTTTCAATCTTGGGAATCATAGATGTCGTAATTAGATTATCCTCAGTTAGCCGGTGAGAATGAGGTTAAGACCTGGCATGAAAATTGCCTAAGATGTCTTTAAAAGTAGCCATCTACATAATACTTTATTACTTCCTTAGTGAGTTTCCCATGAGACCATATAATAGATTCCATTTCCACTAATGTACTCAAATAGGTTTTAATGGTGTTAGGTGTACGAGTCATATGTATGAGTATCCAGAGAGAAATCTGACCTCTGTCCTTTGCTGAAAGGAGATCGATAATGTTGTGCAAGACAGGGCCTTCCTGTCTCCCTGACTCTCTTGTAAGGCCAAAAGTAAAGAGAAATGATCCCTTACCACTCTAAACTGAAACCTTGCTGACCTTGGATCTGAAAAGATCAGCTGGATGTACAAAATAGGGTATATTGGGTCACGATGTTTAACAAAGGACAAATCTTCTTTTTTTCTTTTTCTTTTGCTGAGATTTCTAAAGTAGTGTCATACTAGTAGTTGTTATGAGTTTGTTAAGAGGTTGAAGAAAAATAAATATTTCAGAAATAGTTAAGTAGGAGTTCATTCATGCTGTTTGCTTGACTAAGGACTGCCATTTTTTTCTTTGAAAATAAGCTAATTCATTGCGTTCAAATAAGAAAGATTTTTTTTTCTTTATTTCATTGAGGATGGCAATGAGATGTTGAGACCATTATTCCTATGTCTTTGGGTTTGTACACCCTGTAGTCCAGCGTTCCTCGAGGAAGGAAGATAAATGTTTGTAAGTATTATACCCAGTTTGGAAAATTCTGCCTGTATCAGAGTGTAATACTGAAGAATCAGCAATCCTAACAAGTTGTAATGGAAGCAGAATATAGTGACTCTAAACTGTAATACAAAATGCATTTTCACTGAATTTAAAAGAGATGGTACAATTTTTTAACTTAGTCTGGAAGTATGAGGCATCAGGAAGAATTGCTATATTTAGGTACTTTGCTTTGGATAAAGTTAAAGATAGTATGCGTATTAAATATATTACACCATGTTTTACCTTCAAATACTTTATGTATTTCAAAATGGATCAAAGCCTATGTAAATCATAATACTCAGGGACATATTTGTTTCAGCTGGATAATACTTGATTCGTTCGTGTTCTTGCCCCTCATGGACCAGTAGAATAAGAAGAGTATATTTGTATTAATCAAATACCGAACCTTCTTATTGGGTAATGAAGACATCAAATTTACCTGTTTCTTCATTTAATATGTTGAACATGATATTAGCCATAGAGATACATGGATAAGGAAAACACTATTGTTATGCTTGATTTGTCCACATATATGGGATAGATTACCTTGATTCCAATAGTACCACTTGATAAGATTTGTGCTTCAAGGACTTTTTATTGTTGAATCGCATTTGTGAGTTTCCAGCATCTTCTCTGCGCTCCCTATTTAGCTCTCATGTTAATCTTGAGAGGTTTATTATTTATCATGGTTTTCTAAATGAACACATAAACCCAAGAATAGCTACATATTTAAATTCATTCAAATAAAAATACAATTAACTTTGAACAGCATAGATTTGAAATGCACAAGGCCACTTAAAGGTAGATATTTTTAATAAATATACTTCAGTTCTGTAAATGTTTTTCTGCTTTATTATTTTTTAATATTTTTCTCTAGCTTATCTTACTGTAAGAATCAGTATATATTCCATGTAACATACAGAATATGTGTTAATTGACTGTTATCAGTATGGCTCCTGGTCAATTGTAGGCTATTATTAGTTAAGTTTTGGGGGAATCAAATTATATGAGGATTCCAACTGTGCCCACACCAGAGCCCCTAAATCCCTATTGTTAATGGGTCAGCTGTAGTCTTCCTGTTAAGCAGTCAGAGGAGGGGGGCAGTTAAAGATGGTGAGTCATAGGTATGGAAGTTAGGAAGTTTGATCACAGTGAGCATGTATGTTAGTGCCATAGATGACACTAGAATCTTGGTGTTCTGTTTGGTTCTGGGTGTTCTTTCTACTCTTCCATAATGGCCCTTGTTAACTTTCCCCCCATGTTTATTTATTTATTTATTTTGAGAAAGAGAGAGCGAGTAAGCGAGGGAGAGAGAGAGAGAAAGAGAGAGAGAGAAAGAGAATCCCAAGCTGACAGCACAGAGCCTGATGCAGGGCTCGATCCCATGAGATCATGACCTGAGTTGAAATCAAGAATCAGACCCTTAACTGTCTGAGACACCCAGGTGCCCCATACTTAAATTATAATTTTTTTTTTTTAGAAAGATAACATGAGAGTGAGAGAGAGGGGCAGAGGGGGAGAAAGAGAATCCCAAGCAGGCTCCATCTTTAGTGCAGAGCCCAACACGGGGCTCAGTCCCACCACCCTGCGGTAATGACCTGAACCAAAATCAAGAGTCAGATGCTCTGGGCCCCTGGGTAGTTCCGTCCGTTAAGCGACCGACTTTTGATTGGAGCTCAGGGAATGATCTCCTGGTTCATGAGTTTGAACCCTGTGTAGAGCCTCCTTGGGATACTCTGCCTCTTCATTCCTCTCTCTGTTAAAAAAAAAATAAAGTAAACAAAAAAGAAAGAGTTGGATGTTCAATTGACAGGGCCGCCCAGGTGCCCTGGTGTCCTATACTTTTGAATGGAATTCTAAATCGTAAAATATTGGCCATGGACCTTATAAAACTTCAGTTTATAAATAGCCACATTAAGGAAATATTTTAACGTACTTCAAATGAGAAGTAATAGCTTCTAGATTTGCATATTGTCTCATTCCTCATACTTTCTTTAATATAATACATTGCACTGTATTCTGGTGAAATAGACTTTGTTTTGAGTAAAAGCAATCTTACAAAATTTCTTTCTATGATGTCCAGATTTGCTAAGACCATTATGTTAATATATATTACTTACCAAAACACAGAAAAAGACCAAATTTCCCTTTTGTATACATCTATGTACCCACTGCCTTTGAGAGCCCAAAATACAAAAATCTCAAACCATAAACTAAGAGGCCATGTTTCATGTTGTGAAGGAATTCTTATTTTATAAAGCTCACCACAGGAATCCTTCCCTTAAAAGGTTTAATGATCTGTAAGTAAGCACTTAAATTCAATAAGAATGGCTTATTATTTTGCAGGTAAAATATAGAAGAGAAAAATCCTAAGTGGAGGCGTTAGTAGCTATCAACAGTTGGTAAAATCAGGCAAATTGGAGTTGAATGTATATATGTGAGACTTATATAAGGCATCCTTGTCAGTGCTGTCTACCACTTTAATGAGATAAAATTTTATTTATGAACGTGAAAGGCAATAGTTCAAGGTCTCAAAGGGAAATAGTAATTTACCCTTTCAAAAGCACAAATGCATATTGCGAATGCTTTAAGTAATTTAAAACATCTAGCTTTTACTCAAATTCATAAATCAAATCACTCTCATCTGGGAGTACAGAGTACATGGATACGTAGCTTTTGAACAAAGTGGGAAAAGGAGCCAAGTTTCTGTTTACCTTGCCCACCTCAAGGTGTACTCATCCCTGCGTCTGTAATATGTTGGACATGGTTCAATAATTCTTGAAAATTTTTAAGGAAGTTGGTCATTAAAGTAGATTTTTTAAAAGAACAATTTAGTTATAAAACATCTGAAGAAAATGAAAGGCCCAGTTTCAGGAGGAATGAAGCAATAAATGACTGAGTCTTATAAAAGTATTTCCAGTACAGTGGGGCGCCTGGGTGGCTTAGTCGGTTGAGCGTCCGACTTTCGCTTGGGTCATGATCTCGCGGTTCGTGGGTTCGAGCCCCGCGTTGGGCTCTGTGCTGGCTGTCAGCTCGGAGCCTGGAGCCTGTTTCGGTCTGTGGCTCCCTCTCTCTCTGACCCTCCCCTGCTCGCGCTATCTTTCTCTCTCTCTNCCTGCTCACGCTGTCTCTCTCTCTCCTAGAGTGAAATAAAAAATATACATATATTAAAAAAAAAAAAAGTATTTCCAGTACAGTGAAAAGCATGAGGAGGGGAGGGAGGGGGAGGAAAGAGGGAGAGAATGACTGAGAGAGAGAGAGAGAGAGAGAGAGAGAGAAAGCAAGGGAGAGAGATGGAGGGAGAGAGAAAGAAAGGGAGGGGAGAAAGAGAGGAAAAGAGAAAGGGAGAGAGAGGGAGGAGGGGGAGGGAGAGAGACTTTGAGGAGAAAGGGAGACACAGCAAGAGAGATAGGGAGGGAAAGAGAGAGGGAGAGATTGGACACAGAAAGGGGGGAGAGGGAGAGAAAGAAATAGAGGGGGAGGAGGGGGGGAGGAGAAGAAGGAGAGAAACAGAGGGAGAGAAAGAAAGAGGGAGAGAGAGATGGGAAGAGAGAGAGAGACAGAGAATAGCATCATGATACCACCATTTCTTACTAAAATGTATTTGTTTAGTCATGGAGGTCACATGCACAACATATAAAATCGATCATTTAAAAATGTGTGTTGCGCAGTCTCCCTCCTCTGCCTCTGGTGTCTCTCCCTTCTCTGGGATATTAATGTTATTAGTTTCTTGTTCATCAGAGATTCTTTGTGCATAAAAACAAGCCACTTCCCCCCTGCCCCAGTATTCTAGCCCTTCCTCTGTTTTCACAAATGATAGTATGAACTTTCTCTTTATTGTGTTTTTTTTCTTATAACACCATGTCTCAAAAGTATTTTAAATATCAATATGTAGTGAACATCTTTCTTTAATATAATCATATATGGGGCGCCTGGGTGGCTCAGTTGGTTGAGCGTCTGACTTCAGCTCAGGTCATGATCTCAGGGTACTTGAGTTTGAGCCCCACGTCAGGCTCTGTGCTGACAGCTCAGAGCCTGGAGCTGCTTCTGATTCTGTATCTCCCTCTCTCTCTGTCCATCCCCTGCTTGTGCTCTGTCTCTCTCTCAAAAATAAATAACATTAAAAATATTAACTATATTAAACCTGTTTCTGTGTCTCCCTCTCTCTTTGACCTTCCCTGCTCACTCTCTCTCTCTCAGAAATAAATTTTAAAAAATTTAAAAAAAAATTTTTAAAAGCAAGTAACTTGACTTTTTCTTGGCATCCTTACTTCCTTAGGCCTCAGTTTTCAGTTAATTTTCCTAAGACCATATGAGGAGGAAAAAAAGGTCTATAGCAAGAATAATACTTAGAACTCAACTCAGTAGAGTTGACTGGGCATATCATCTATGAAATACATAACCTCCTAAAATAGAAAAAACACAAGAGACAAGCTTATTTATCAAACTGTCTACATTATAGCAATTAAGAACTGAAATACATCTATGTAAAGCTTTTAGCTATATTGCAATACTTTTATTTGATTCAGTAGGGCAGCAACCCCCTAGTGGTAATCAGCATTTCATGGAATGTGGCTACACTGCATTGCACATTAAATATCTGGAGAATTTTTTTTAAAACCACAGAATTAAATCATCGTGAGTAAGGCTCTAATTATACAAACTGATCTGGAATTTTAAGCAAATACTTTCTTCAAATACTGAATAGATCAAAGATTCAGAAGACCTCTGTAACACATTAGCTACAAGAATATAGTAAATTGACTTAACATCTATGGTTGAAGTGTATTAGTCAAATGAAAATGAGTAAATGTAGGTAATCGATGTTGATGTGTTATGAAAATCTAAAAACCTTGTATTAATAAGAGAAAAATTGCTTTCAAGATTGTAAGTTTTATTTTCCAAGTGTAAATTTAAGGAAGAGTACCAGAGATGCCTGACTGGCTCAGTTGGTTGAGTGTGTGACTCATGATTTTGGCTCAGGTCAAGATCTTATGGTTGTGGGATTGAGCCCCATGTTGGGCTCCACATTGGGCGGGGGACCCTGCTTAAGATTCTCTTTCTTACCCTCTCTCTCCACCCCTCTCCTCCACTGACTCTTTCTCTCTCTTCTCTCTCTCTCTCTAATATATTAAGAAAGAGAGAAAATAAAATGTCCTGCTCAATATGTTGGTTCTCCCACATTTTAAAATATTGTATAAATGTCAATGTTTTATTTCTGCGATTGGCACAAATAAAACACATGTGCCAAACGATAGGAAAGCTATCCTGTCTTTATGATACACTATTTGAAAGTTGAGGGTCACTGGGAAGAAGGGGTGTAACAGGTCTTGAAAAAGAGACTCTTTCATGACTTTTCTATCCCATTTTATAATTCTTCTGCATAGTTCCACAAGCGCTCTTCTGGTTCAACAAAAATGAATCTATTTCGTCAGTCTCTGAGGTATCTGAAACTCCAAAAATATTTTGAAGAAAAGACATTTGAAGAAAAGAAAAATATTTGAAGAAAAGACATTTGGAAAACCATGTAGAAATGGGGCCATGTCTGGGGGTAGCTGACAGCAGCCATGCTAGCAGTTATAGTTAGTATTACCAATTGTTATGTGCTGAGGGCTTTACATTCATGGCTCTTTCAAGGTTTTGCTGAACTTGATGCTGAGGAAATTAAGGAAAGAACTAGGTGAGGAGAAGAACCCCCAAAGACATAGATGTGTAAGCGAAACAAATCTGTACGTGCATGTCACAACTGTGTTCTTTCATGATATTTCTCATTTTACATTTAAAGAAAACTTGATCAAAGGAAAAGCTATTTTCTATAGAGATTCTTAACTGGAAATTTAATAGTTTAAATGATCCTTTAGTATGTCTTCATTTATACAATTGGGGTAGTTTTCCCCTCAAATACTGTTAATTTTAAATATTCTTCTTTAATTTCCTAGACCTTGCCAACCTGACCAGTGCCATCATAATTTTTTCACTACCTCCAGTATAATGATGATGATTACAAAGCCATATATATTCATATAGAAACACATACATGTCACATGTATCATACCATATATGCATTTCAAATATGCATTTTCTAAACTTTTGCTTTTAATATTCAACTGGTATTTATTTTAGTGCCAGTTTTTATATCACCTGTATTCTTGATATCATTAAACCATTAAATGAACACAAAAATAATAACTCATTGATCAACTAGACATTATGTCAGGTATTTAATAATGTTTAACATTTTAACACAAATAAATATGAAAAATGTAATTTGTTTATTCTTTTATATAGCTTATGTTGTCTTCTTCCTAAACATATAACCTCTTATCCAAGAGTTAATGGTAAACATAAGAATAATAAGTAATATAAATATATTTAGAAGGTCAAAAATAGTTGAATTATGGCTTATTCCAGATTAGTCACTTGAGAAATGCTTATTGTCTCTTAAAAACAAATCGATGCTCATCAGTCAAGTTCCTGCCTTCTAGTGCCCTCTCTGAGTACAGGTGAAAGTGGATGGTTCACATGGTCTTGTGGTGAAAGGGACGGAGAAGGCTGAGTTTCCTTCACTGCTGGCCAACACTCAGCCAAAATGAGAACTGGGTGTGACCTGTCAGGTACTTCTTCATTGATGCTGACTCTCATGCCTGGCGTATGGCCCATTTCTTCCTACTTGTTGGCTTTTAATCTCTTCCAGCTCTTTTCTTAGAATCACTCATGAAGTTTAAGCAGAAGTGTCACACGATCTGCCTTACATTCTGCAAGAATGATTTACAACATGATTTTAGTTGTTGTGTCAAGGATGGACTCTATAGGAATGAGGGCAGAAACAAGGATGTCCCTTAAGAAACTACCACCGTAATCTAAGGAACATTTCTGATGGCCTGGCTGGAGCAGGTTAGATGTGTTCCCCTAGAGGTAGCACCAACAACAGTTGTTGACAAACTGGATTTGTGTGAGAGAAAGAGAGGGGCTAAGGAAGGTCCCACGGTGGGTGAATTAGGCATCCAGAAAGATAAAATTGCCATAATTAAGAAAAAGGGGGAGGAAAAGAATGATTTTGGAAAAGAATAAAATCGGGAGCTCATTTTTGTACATGTTAAGCTTTAGAGGCCTGTGACACATCCTCATGGAATGGTAAGGGAGATGCTTGGATGTGGAAGGAAAGTCTGGGTTGGAGATGGGAATTTAGGGATGATCAGTTTATACGTGGTATGTGAAGCTGTGAAGCCAGCTGAGATTGTTAGGAGAATGTGATTGAATAGAAAAGAGAGGAGAACAAAAGTATTTGTTTTAAGTTTTTATAGATTCAGTGTTCAACACTGCTTTCTAGTTAGACAATACTTTGTGAAAGTTTGATATTCTTTGTGAACACTAACCAGGAATAATACCAAGTTGGCTTTGATGAGCTTTTAGCCTTTTTCACAACTATCCCAGTTTATGTTATGAGCTTAAATCCAAGTAAATACTTAGACATATATCACATTTCCTCTATTTTTCCCTATAAAATAGCAAAATCACTAAGGCATAGTTATTTTTATATTTGTTGTATTTGCTTTTGGAACTGAACCATAAATGATGTGAAGCTTGCAGAAAATTTGGATCTTTTAGCTGGACTTATTCAAATAGCACGTCCCAGGATGACATAAGAATTATACTGGAAATGTTTAAATTATATGAAAGTCAACTACAAGAAGATGTATATAAAAGCACCTACCTAAAGTACTTTTGACTTAGAATTGCTATTTCTCTCCTTTTTTAAAATTCTTTTTCTTGTCTTTCACTCTGTAAACATTTCTTATCTTGCACATGTTAGGTATGCTTGTATAATATGTACTAATTTGCCTAATTCTTCACCACCATATTTGGTGGTGGTGTATGAATGATCTAGATTTCCTTCCCGAGGACCCTTTAAATTTAGAAATTGATCAAGTATTGGTTGGCTACCCAATGTATGGTAGGGTTATTCCACTTGATCCTGAAGATCACAGCCTCCACTGTCCAAGGATCTGAATTTCATATGAGTTCACGGAGGAGTGTAGACTTTACCAACATACAGAAGTAGGTCAAGGGTGGCCTGCTCCACTAGCTACTGGAGATTCTTTTGCATCTGCTCTTTCTTCTTGAAACCATTTCTCAGCTATTCTGGGGACAAAGATGCTCCCAGAGATTTGAAGCTTTTTTTGAAACAACACCTTCACCAGTTGGTAAGGCTTGAAATGGACATCACGTATGGCCTTGAAGAGAAAATAGGCTATAGATATTCATTTGGATTGTGTGCATATTTTTCCTGACTGGCAGGGATGCAGCCGAGTGATAGAGCAGTGGCTCGTTGTATGGGACTTATGGAGCTGGGTGTTTGCTACCCAGAGGAGCTGGCTTTCCAAGTGCCTCCCTCCAGCTCCACGTCTGGCTTCCACTTGACTTCAGAGGGATATGAAGTCTTGACCTACGTTGGCATCGTGCTAAAGCCTACACTCCTCCCTGATGCACTCCCTATACTGTATACAGGGAAAAGAGGGCAGAAGAAAGCATGGAGACTAGAATACATGTTCTAATGTAATGGTTTTCGAAGTATGCATCGTAGAAATGCAGGCTTTGGGAGCCGTGTCAGGATCCACTCCGGGCCTCCGTGCAGGAGCATGGAGGACAAGGTCACGTACTGCTCCCCATCCTGAATTGATGTTCTCTTGGGAGCAGTTCTACTTTTTGCTGTTTTTAAAAAGATTTTATTTTGAAGTAATCTCTACACCCAATGTGGAGCTCAAACGTACCGTGTGGAGGTCAAGAGTTTCAGCTCTACCGGCTGAGCCAACCAGGTGCCTCACTACTTTTTGATATTTTGATGTAAGAAATTTACATATCGTTTCATTTAAAAATAAAAACTACTGAATAACGAAAAGATTGAAAACCCTTGCCAGACCTCACCGGACGGTTCTTCTCCCAGTTCTCTCCAAACCAACTTAAACTAACCTCTCCTGCGTGGCGTTCCCCCCATACTTTGAGTAATTGGCTAATAAATCTGAAACTAATTTGGTCTAAAGTGTTAATGGCTGATAATGATTTAATGTGTTTCCCCACCCAGGGAACACATTTGCATTTTAATAGAGGTCTTACTGGCAATTTTCTTAACTCAAATGAATGACTTTAATGGTGGGCATTTGAGGTGCAGGAGGGACCAATTTTGGCAGAAGAACTTTCTCAGTATCCCTAAAATCACACCGTGTAGTCAAGGCAGCCGGATCTTACTGTCGTTAATGCCTGAAGACTCATACTCGTAGGAAATTTTACTCTGTTTCTGCGAGCCTTACATATAGGTCAAGCATGATTTGGGGGAATTGTGTTCTCTCATCCATCAATACTGGTATCGGTTAATATATATCCAGATTAGGGTCTCTGAAATAAAAACTTCAGCTGGCATGGTCATATACACAACTTAGCACTGGAACAAAGCTTAACAGTCCCAAAAGAAAGGGAGACAGAAAGCATAGTTCATATTACAAGTTAAAATAGTGGAAAAAGTAGACATTATTATCCAACTGTGAAATTTTTACTAACTGCCGAGTGAAAGAAAATCTGCATATCTTCTCATAAAAAATAGGTAATTATCAGTTCTAAATATCTTAGTTTCTCAAAGCCTATTCTTTCTGTTCACTTCGTTTCTCAAAGCCTATTCTTTCTGTTCACTTCTACCTCACTATTCTCACTCTGATCGGGCAAATGGCAAATCTCTGCACTGACATGGAAGAAAGTAAATCGGCAGTCCGCAGTGGGAGTTGCGAGTCTTGCAATTCCTCCCTTTGTGTTTTTAACTTAGAGATTTTTAGGCCATTTTCATTGTGCAGCGCACTCCTTAAGGCTTTTACTCTTAGAAAAGAGTGGTTGGAAAAGACCAATATAAAGTGATGTTCCTACACTCAAGAGCACTTCCGCTTAGTGGCGTCCTCAGCCAGTTTTGAATAATGATGGTGCACTGCGAATCTTGAGTGGAGGTCAAGGACTAATGCATTCATAGATGATGGAGCCCAAGGAAATGAAGTAGGAGACTCAGTGGCCCATGACACCAGCTTCAATAATGGCCAGTCCCATTAAATGACTTCCAAAGGGGTCAGTAATTTCTTCTTCATGACCCTTAACATGTCTTTTATAGAATTTCCTCATGAGAAAATGCCCTTTTGTAGCATTTTTAGTAAATCACATATTCTAAATCACTGACTTGAGCTGCACATTTTACCTCCAGGGAGATGAATATGCAAAGCACCAAGCCTGATGTCTTTTCCCACAAGGCACTTAACAAACCAGCTATTGTTATTTCTAGAAGCACCATTCTGTTGACATAATAATTACCCATATGGAGGAAAGCTCCTCCAGTCAAGGTGCTTTCTTAGATGTTTGAATACTGTCCTCCGGCAGGGTGTTAAAAAACAAAATTTAACCAAGTAAATTTGAAGATCTAATTGGCTTTATTAAACTATGTATAAATTGGACAACATTGCATCTGGCAAGTGGAGAGATGATCTGAGCAGCCTACAAAGTGAAAGGCCTTAAAGGAAAGGAAAATGGGTGGTATAAGAATTCATTAGCAAAAGAAAGGAAAGGGTTGCTTCAGGAAAGGTCAACTTCCCTTAGGACAGAAGGCAAGGGGTCTTATCATGTCCATTACGTCATCTTTTTGTTTTGGTGGATGGAGAGAGTCCATGTGTAGATTACCTCACTGATGCTGACCAAAGAATTCCTGACTGGCCCATTAATACTACACTTCTGCCAAAGGTTGAAACTGCAATTAGGTTAGAGATTAGCCTGGGACTAAGTGACGCCATTTTGGACCTGTGAGTTTCTTTTAATGGAGGGAGGATCTTTTGAAGAAAATTCCAGGGGAATTCTTTTGAAATTGATCCTAAGCTCAGAGTCTACTGGAATTAAAAGAGAAAAAGAAAAAAAAAAAGGCACACTACCTTACAGCAATTTTAGATGTATTAATGGGCCTTCCTATTGTGAAAATATTTTCTAAAGTGGTGTTTCAAATTTAGTGCCAACATTTTTTTCACTCTTTCCCGTCCTTTGTTGAAAAACTATCAAATTTTTCTATTATACCTTTTTCAGGATGGTTGTCCCCAGAATAGTTTCTCTGGAAGGCAAGTTTGCTTTACAGAAGTAAAAAGTACTATTCATATCTTTTTTATTAATGCAGCTAATACTGAACATCTTTTTATCTAAGAATAACTGATACTAGAACAAAGCCACTTAACTTTAATCTCCTGAAAATTTGTGCTACAAGTTCTCAGTAATAGTCAAAACAAAAGTTTTCTTTGGCCTTCCACTTGTAGGATTTACAGAAAATTATTCAAATGAGCATTGTTTGATAAATATAATTATTTTGGCAATCTCAGTTAGTAGGAGTACATGCATCTTTTACTTCATGTTTGACTTTTGAAGTATGATTAATAAAATGGCCATTTTTGCAAAGATTGTTTAGAATTTCATCCATTTCCCAAAGATTTATCTTATGATACCATACTATTTAAATGAATTTGTTCTCTGAAATAGCATTCTAGACTTTTCCTCAATTTTCTTTTTTGGGGTTCACTGGCCCAATGCTAAGGCATATTTTTCCATCATCTTACATGCTATTCACATGTATATCCAAAGGCACGGCCAATGGCATCAGGGCCCGAGAGCATTTTCCAGTATAAGAACAGGGGGGCATTTTCTAGTTAGACACATTTTTAAGCCACTTTTTGTCGGATACCGGCTCCAGTCGGGGTCCAGGGGTCCCCAAAGAATGGGCGGTGTCGGCGAGGGAGGGATGAGAGAGCCCCAAGAGTCTTTCTGGTCACCAGGCAGGCATCTCCACTCTGACTGGGGCTCAACTTTATTTTATCATTAAGTGTTTGGGGGACGGCACAGAAGTGGCATTTGCCTTAGACAATTTCTGATAACAAACTTCTCTGATATGTAAGAAGTTCCCAGAACATAGATTTATAGAAGACTCATACATAACCTTTATCAATAGTGATTGAGGTAGGGGATTTAGATGCTTATACTATGGGGAAGGAAGGTATCTTTAGCATACCAGACAAAGTTTTTAGCATAAAAAGGGTGAAGTTACTTCTTTGTGGGCAGGGGTCAATAGCTTGTTTGTTTAAGGTGAAAGTATCAAGAAAAACAGGTCTTTCAGGGAACACCCTTGCTCTAGTAATCATAAAAGAAGAAGTTCCTCAATAGGTTCCTTCACAGGGAGCAATCAGCATATTCAAGGCCAGAATAAGTCATTCACAAGATGCTCCAAGCAGGAACAATTGGGTGGGGGTGAATATCTGTCCTTAACTCTAAATTAGGCTCTTTGTCTCAGGGCCAGACTCAATTGTAACTCTGTGTTCTTAGCCCTCTTTACTATGTAAGTCTTGGATCTGCAAGGCCCATAGGAAAAGCTTTTTGACAATCATCCCCAATGCTTTCCTCTGAAGTCTCTTTTGAAAAGGCAGGAATATGCTCTTCCTTATGAGCAATCTGTGTGGGGAATATCGGTCTGATCTGGAATATTGTGAGGTCTGGTCAATACGAGCAGCCTCACTTCCAACACGAGCCAATAGTAGCAGAAGGAGATACCAGTTTTCGTTTCTCATGGCAGGAGCTGTCCAAACGCTGCCATTTCCTCTCTGTGACTGTCATCCAGGGAGGCCGGTGTGGCTCTCAGCAATTTTTCTTTAAAAATCGCCTCCCCTCAAATTTCCCCTGGCCCTCTTGCTACATACATTTTGAAATTTCTCATTTTAGTCTCCATGATGCCTAACATATTTAAAATATATATGTTTTTTCATTCTAAGGGTCTTACCAGGCTGTATTTTGTGTGTTTTCCTCAAATTTTCCAAATCACGATTTTTCAATTTGGCTTAGTTGCCTATTCAAGCTATCCAATGATATTTTTATGTAATGAACCATGTTTTTATTACTAGAATCTCTAAACCAATATGTTACTTTCTTAGAAGGCTCTATTTATTCTTGTGATTTCTAGTTTTTCAAGGCTTTGGCAATTTCAAGCATATATATATTAAACTTTTATTTAGAGCTTTCTGTTATTTATTTTTTTAAATGTTCATTTATTTTTGAGAGAAAATAAATGGTTTCTATGCCAGAAACCACACCCTGTAGGGCTTACGCGACAGTCGTTTTTTTTCTCAAAGTGCTGAAGACATAAAGTCCCACATGAAGGTGTTGGAAGGGAGGGTTGATGTCTTTCGAGGTCTCTCTCCTTCACTTGTAGATGGCCGTCTACCTTCTTTCTGTGTCTATATTCTATCTCCTCTTTTTAGAAGGACACCAATTACATTAGGTTAGGGCCCACCCTAATGACCTAATTTTAACCTAATTACATCTTTAAAGGCCCTATCTCCAAATAGAGTCACAATCCAATGTACTGTGGTTTAGGACCTCAACATAGGAGTTTGGGATGAGCAGAGTTCATCCCATGAGAGTGGAGAAGTCCTTTTTTTATACGTACAAAAATCTGGCTGGGATGGTATCTATAATAACAATCATATTAAGCACTAGGAATTAGATAATTCAATGAACTCTTTCTGATGGCCTACCTCAAAGATAAATTATCATGTGGTAATCAGTGTTACTTAATTTAACTCTGTTTTAAAGAAGACTGATAAAGATGTAGGATACATTGTGACTTACCAAGATGGTGGCTGTAACTTCCTCATTACTCCCATACTTGGTCCTTAACATAAGGCAATATCTGCTACCTGTCCAAGTACTGAATAATGTGATGAACCAGACAGATCAGGTTTCAGTGTTCAGGAAGAGTGTGTTCCACTGGGAAAGGGAAAATACCTACCTATTTAAATGACAGTAACTTATACTGTGAGAGGAATAAAGAATCGCATTGAAATTCCTCCTTTTCCCTGTCTTGCTACTTATTTCCATCAGAAACCTGGGGATTTGTTAGAATCTGCTTTATAGGCTACCCTCCATGTAACTCCTAAGTCCTATATTGGTCTGTTTTCCTCATACTTAGAAGTCCATCCTCATCTGTTAATCCCCACTTCGGTTGTCATCATTACTGCACTATGTGACCCTTTTCGTCTGTTTCTTAACATGAAGAAACATGTTCATGTTTTTGGAAGCCAGGTATTGTTTGAATCATGCCTTCATTCTGCTCTCCAATGTTGCAGGAATTGATTTTTAACCTCTCTGAGTCTCAGTTTCTTTAAAATAAGGATTTCAGTTCCTTGCCTCCATGGATTGTTGGATGAATTAAGACAGTGTATATAAAGCTTAAACAGTGGCGTCTCATGCACATATTAGAAATTATTTTTTATTGATATTTTCCACAGGGCTGTTAGTACGATCTTTCTAAATCTCAAATCTGATCATGTTAACTCCCTAAATACAATCTGTGGATGACATTCTTCAAACATCAAGATAAAGGTCCTTTGTAATGTGGTTTCTATTGCTCTACCCCCAAACTTTGCCAAGCTTCAATTGAATGAATTACTCATGGCTTTATGAAATTAGAAGCTTTTACAACTTTCCTTTCCTTTTATAGTTCCACTGGGCTGCCCTTTCTAAGACTTTCCTCCCTTTGCTTAATCTGGTTAACTCTATCTGTCTTCAAAGTCAGAACTCAAGCATTATCTTTCCCAAATGCTTTCCCTGATCCCTCTGAAGAGAGTCCTCTGTGTGTCTGCTTCCCTCTGCACGTCTCTGTTCTGTACTTTTTGAAATCTTTCCTCCCTGTTTGCTTCTATCAATACAGGGGTTGGGAATTGTTGCTCTTGATGTGTTCACTCCTCTCATACTGTTTTGTACTGCCTAGGCATTTACTAAAATTCTGGAATCCTGTAAATGTGGCATAAGATGACTTAAATGTATTTGTTTGCAGTTCAGACCAATTCAATATGGAATACAGTTACTTGAAGGGTTATCAGATGGAGAAAGGATTTATTTCTTACTTCTCCACAGGGTAGATATGAAATAAATGGATAGATAGTAACAAGAGAGAAATTTTTGCTGAGGTGTACTGTGGAAACTTCAAATAATTACTACTATCCAAATATTCTGGAACATACTGGACCCTATGAAATTAGATTTCATAGAGATTGCACCACAAAATCCCTTAATCAGAGGTTTATTAAAGAAATTTTTTATATTACATCGAAAGCACCACCCCTAAGCTGGTTTACCACTTTTCTAAAGAAGCTAATTTTGCAACAGTGGACCCCAGGAATCTGTATTTCTTAAGTGTGTCCAGGTGATTCTAATACAGCAGGTTCACCAAACGAAGTTTCTCAGAAGAGTAGGCACCTGTGAGAGACGGTGTTATCAATACGTATTTTCAATCATGTCCTGAAATAATAGTTTTAATAGGCTGATTTATAAGTTGTATAGTTTTCAAAACAAAACATAAATTTGTCTGAAAAGTACAGCAGAAACATTTTTAGGTAACAATTCTATAGGCGGGTNGGGGGTTTTTTTGTTTTGTTTTGTTTTTTAAACAAAGCCTGCTGAAAATCTGTCAGTCTTCCATGCAACTCTGTGGTTCTAGAATCTATCTAGCCTGGAGTCTGTCATTAGAATATGGTACCTGGGGCACCTGGGTGGCTCAGTCATTTCAAGGTCTGACTCTTGGTTTTGGCTCAGGTCTTGGTCTCACAGTTTCATAGTTTCAGGCCTCACATTGGGTTCTGTGCTGGCAGTGCGGAGCCTGCTTGGGATTCTCTCCCTTCCTTTCTCTTTGTCCCTCTCTCATTCATGCTGTCTCTGTCTCTCAAAATAAATAAATTTAAAAAATATATGATATCTATACTCTGTTCACTTGTGGAATACTAGTCTCTTCATCTACTCTTTCAGCCTATAATCTGAGTTTGGGGGGTTCTGTCATTGGAAAAAGTGATTCTCTGTCTAGAGAAGAACATTAATGGAGTGGTCAGGAAAATTTGAAGCAAGGCAGGAAGATTTCTAAACTATGAATTTACATCACTCGGTTGACAAGAAGTATTAGCTTCATGGTGTAAGACAGTGTGTTAGATGCTGGTAATTAAAAGGTAAAAAGCCACTACGTGGCTCACTTTTATGGCTGAGGAGGCAAGATATCCATGGATGATGAGTATCAGTTAAGACACCATCAAAGAGACTAGGAATGGACGGGACAGTCATGGTGTGTGTAAGTCTTCTGTTGACCCTTAAAAATCTTATCATATCTAGGGGAGTATCTGTATTGCACTTATGATACCAGAATGGTTCCAGGAACAAAATAGATCAATGCAGAGTGTGTTGGAAGGATAGTGAGAAGAAATATGTGATGCATTTTACAAGAGTTTCAGGGACCGGAGTGTGGAGTCCCCTCTATGCCAGGGTATTAGTAATAAAGAAAAAATTTTTTTAAATCTACCCTAGTGGTACACTTGCTGATCAAAAAAGAAGTAGTGAGACAGTGGACTTCAGGGTCACCAGAGAAGAAGGATGTGTTTGTCCTTTAGTTTCAGAAAAGATAATAGGATTGGTGACTTTTGACAAAATAGCTGGGTGCAAGTGTGGGTTTGTGTATCGGAGACCCGCGGATTTAAGGTCTTGCTTGGCACACGTGGTCGATCTTTGGATGACATGGCATGCCCCTTCTGGGAGATGCTGGATTCTCTTATGCTGCTGCCTTCAGAAGTATCCTTCTTAGAATGTAATCTTTAGAACATAAAACTATTTATTATTTTCAAGAGACTTGACGCCAATGAAGCTTAATAAACCCTCATTAAAACAAAAGTAAACAACCTCTTTACTGCAGGACTGCTCAGAGCCTTCTCTGTGCTACAGGATGGCAAGGCTCATCAACTGATTCTTAACGATTATACTCAGTGCTATAGTAAAGTCCTAGCAAACTGATTTGTGTGAACTGTTACTAGGTGTGGGACATTTAGAGTATGTTCAGAAATGTGTTCCTTCATTCATTCAGTGATAACTGATCACCTACTGAATACAGTGAGGCATTACATGTGAATGGAGTATAAGTAAGTAAACATCTCTGTTTTCCAGGTATGCTTGGGAAAAATACAGGGATTATAAATGTAAGGTGTTTACATGATGGTTTAAGGCATTACCAACTCATGAAATAAGTGGATAGATTGTAAATGGTCTCTGGGTTCTGGAAGAGGGTGATGCTAGAGACTAGGGCTTGAATATCTAGGCAGATGGTCAGATCTCTTCTTATCCTGATACATTCTCAAATTGGTGTTTGTTAAATTTGTGTACAGCCACATTGAGATTTTTTAAAGTTTATTTATTTTGAGAGAGAAAGAAAGAAGGAGAGAGAGAGAGAGAGAGAGAGAGAGAAAGCAAGCAAGCAAGCTGGAGAGGAGCAAATAGAGAGGCAGAGAGAGAGAATCCTAAGCAGGCTCCAGGCTGTCAGCACAGAGGCCTATGTGGGGCTCCATCTCACAAACCATGAGATCTTGACCTGAGCTGATATCAAGAGTCAGATGTCCAATCCACTGAGCCATCCTCATGGCTCCACATTGAGATTTTTTTTAAAAAAGAATATTGTAAATGAAGACCATAGGAAACCCAAGTTTATTGTTATTTGATCTTAAGATTTACTTTTCTGGAAATATGTAGAAATTCTTAGTCTGAAATTGCCACTTCTTTCAATGGAGAAATATAGGTCCTTCTGGAAGGGGATATGGAGCAAGGTGTATTGGAAGCATGTTTCAGGTGATTCAGATAAACACACTGTGCACTTTCCTTTGCACACCCTTCCACTATGCACCGACCATCTATGACCACTGGCTTACAGTACGGAGGCAAGAGAATAAAAGGCCAACTTCTGCTATGGAAAACTATCTGCCCCATTTTGCATCTAAGTGATGTGATATAATAAGCCACATCACTTGAATGCAAATTACAAATGACATACAATAACTCAGATAACCATAAAATGAGACCAGCAGAAATAAAAAACGTCAACCTGTTTTTTCACTATCAAACAATCATTCTGGTAGCACGTATATAAAAATTGTATTTTGAGATCATATATTATAAATTTCTCGTTTTAAAATACTTTTAAAACTCTGTAATCTATTATCAAAATGCACAGTTAACTTCGTAGACATTTTCAAGTGACACTAATACCCTTGTTTTGATACCACTATCAGTTACTAATGGGAAAGAAGATATGATGAATCTCTGAATTATTATCCAGTTTGCTTTTCAGCAGTTTTCTGGAAAGGATGCTCTTTCTTTCACTCCTCAGAATAGATAAGACATTCCCTATGAAAGAACATTCTAGTTACTGGCATAAGACATGTGGCTGTATTAGTGTTTGCTAAAAATGTTTCTTGCGACCCTTATTTTTGATTTTAAATTTGTTGTTGACGAGTAATAAGGTTCCTATTGTAACAGGCAGTATATATAGCCTCCTACGCAATCTATTCATAATTCATAAATATCTTATCAATTTTTAAGTTCGCAAATGTTTTTTATTTTTCATGTTATTAAAAATGTTTTAACTGAATGAATGAGGCTCTTTGGATTTCTGTAGTTTGATCTGCAAGGTGTCATCTCCCTCAAGTTTTTTTTGGCAAGATTGTTCATTCAAACCTTTGCTCAAAAGTGGTTCTTGGAATGGTTCCTTCAAATGGGAGGTCAACTAACACAGATTTATAATCCAATCAGACAGACCTATGACCATCCGGGTCTGAGAGATAGTGCGACACACTGATTCTTGATGGAGTTTTATGGGGTTCTTCATCCAGAGGAGATTCTGAGATTATGTTTTCTGTAAATCTTAACCCAAGGTTTTCCAAATCTTGTTTCAGGAAACAAATGTTAAAAAGTAGAAAAAGAGACAATCTTGTGAATCACCAGCATGTTGCACTTTTCTTCTCCCTCTTCCCCTCCCCCTCTTCTGCCTCTCCTTCTTCTCCTTCGTTTTCACCTTCTTCTTCTCCCTCCTCTTCCTCATCCTCTTCGTCTTCCTCGTCCCCTTCCTTCTTCGTCTTAAGGGAAAAGGAGGATTTCAGAGGAAAGATATTTACTCCTCACCCACATCATGTTCATGTCTATCCTCATTGGTTCCTAGCACAGAATCTGATAGTGTTGAGTTCAGTACCTATTTCTCGAATGAGAAGCAGTCCTCTGTTGGTTCTTCAAGTGTTGACCATCTGTGCTTGCCCAATGCCTTCTGTGGGCCAGCGGGATGCCGTGTGCTGGGCACTTGGAGACGGGGTGTGTGGATGTACCTCCCCACTGGACACTGAAGGAGCAGCCCAGACATATGATCAAGTGTCCTGGGGTCACATGACCAGGTACCTTGGGGCATGGACAAAGGCATAGTCAATTCTTATTAAGCACAGTTCAAGTAGAAGCATCCAAGGAAATATCACGTTGTGTGGGTGTTTGCCAGCAGCGTGGAAGAGGACCTGAGGACCAGGAGGGACCGGGTCTCTGGCCCCTCAGCTCTGATCCTGGGCAGAGAGCCTCCTGAGGTCTTGTGCTCTCTGAGACTTTCCACCAGAGTTCTAACTGCACACTTCATTGCACCCTTGAGCTCACCCAGCGAGTGTTTGTGTGTTTACACTTGGTCTACATTTACCCTGGTTCCAGTTAAGTCCTGCTTTTACTTGTACTTGAATCTGACCGGGGATAATTTCATACCCAAAATAATATTCTGCAAATGTTTCTCAAGCCAGTGAATACATTGAATACTTTCATTCTGTTCTCTGTGTACCTGCACCGTGAATGCTCTATTCTTCCTTAGCAACCCTTCCTCTCACTTTTGTTATTACCTGTTTCCCACTTTTTCTACTCACTTTTATAGAGCTGACCTTCCCCTTTATTCATTAACTGGTTTTTATTGATGTATAATTTATATAAAATGAAATGTTCCCATTCCAAGGGTATAGTTTGATGAGGTTTCAAACAACATGCATATAGATATATAGATATAGTTATAGATGTACTCCCTTTATGTTTTAACTATTTTCCATTTTGGGGGAATAGATCTAATCTTTTACTTCCATCTTCCATTAATGAGACTCAATTACTATATTAATTAAAACCTTTAGCAAACCATACTTAGATTTTTCCTCATTTGAAACATCTTGGCTCTCTTTTAGTCATGTGTTTAATTTAGCATGCATATTTTAATTTTTATGAATTTAATAAATATTCAGGTGGTTATTGAGCAATGAGCTGTCATAAAGGAAACCTACACATTTATAAGTTAAAACCTTAGAAGAGCAAAATAAAGTAAATATGCAGGTTAATAGGTAATATTTAAGTTTTGAAATATTTATTATATTTCTTAATAGCATAACAATAAATAAGAAATTGTTTCTGCAATTACTCTCAATTTGTAATCACCCACCAAATTTGTGGGTTTTCAAAAATTTTTTGGATCCTGGTACAGTTAACACATACACAGTAGTATTAGTGTCAGGTTTACAGTGTAGAGATTCCACACCTCCACAGGTCAGCCGGTGCTCATCACGACAAGTGTCCGCTTTAATCCCCAACACCTATGTCAGCCCCGCTGCCCCCTCCCCTCTGGTGACCTGGTGCTGGCTTCAGCAGCACATAGACTAAAATATTGTCCAAATTGGAGTCTCACCTTTTTGGGTAGAAAAGCAGAGATCTTCTCTCTAATTTCTTTGGTTTTTATGACTGTTTCCCGGATGTCATAGTTTTGTGCCATAGTAGGAGCTTCTCTGCTTATTAGGAAATGAACTCTGCACTTAACACAATATTTCCTTTGTGGCTGTCTGTATTCTACCATAAGGGGGATGGAAAGACTGAAGCCATGTATTATCACGAGAGAGGTATAGAATCCAAACCTGTCTTGTTTGAATCCTACCATATGTACTCAAATGTGATATTAATCTTCTAAAACATCCTGTTATATGTTAAAAATGTCCTCTCTTGTTCTTACTTTGAGTATTTTCCCCCTTTCCCCCTCTGCATGGCCAAGAGTATTTAACCCCCTTTCCCTCTCTGCATGGTTTGGACACTAAAACTAGAGCAAGCATCATGTGTACCCCCGACAAACCAATCCTGATGTACTCTTTTTCTTTCAAAGATATAGAAATTAACACAATAAGTTCTCTGGGAGGTGAAAAATAATGTCCAGGGATAATGACATGGGTCTAAAATGTTCTAAATTCTTATCTGGCATGTCTTAATATTTCACCAAATACGTTTTAAGATCCTAAAGGCATTGTTTCTTTTTCTTTTTCTTTTCTTTCTTTTTATTTTTTTGCGTTTGCTCCCCAGATCTTTAGCTTGCTTCACATTTTTACCCTTTATGGAAATAACAAAGTTGAACATAAGAAAAGCCAAGCCAATGCATATTGATGTTCAAATACATCATATTATATCTGGAAATTCTGAAATTTAATTCAGCATGTACTGAGTACCTAGTGCATGAGGCTGAGAGTGGACAGAAATAAAAAAGAATTAGAAGGCACGAGTTTATCTCCTTCAGGCATTCATTTTCCTCAAGGAAGTAAAGCGAAAGGAAAATAGTAAAACAAGAAGTATGTGGCTATGTGCTGAAATTATTTTTTCAGCCTTCTGAAGAAATCAAACAGAAAGGTATAATAGGAAATATTTCTGATCTAGACCTCCGAGGTCTATTCACTTATTATTTCCAGTCTAAACTTAAAGTAGGAGAATTACAATAGAAGTAGAAAGATCACTATCTGTAGAAGTATCGTGGTTTAATTTCTAAATAATCTGTAATTCCTATGAGCGTACATATCCTAATTTTTAATATCACAGTGGCAAGGTTTAAACATGTTAGATCCCACCTTGAATTATATTGATCACCTCTTTCAAGAATGATACTTCGTAAGATATTGTACTATGTGTTTATGTAATTCCAAATTTAGTACTATTAGATACCCCTTCTATTTTATTTACATTTCTTGAGAAATATGTTCAAGTCCATCATTGAGGAAAGCAATTATATGAAGGGAAGCATATAAATTTGATTCTAACTGATAAAAGAGTGGAAATCAATAAGATTTTTGATTGAGATGCTCACAGTATGTGTACTGCATAAGATTTTAGAAAGTCAGCCAAGAAAGGAATTAAGTATGCATAAAATATAGAGGCATCTTTTCTCATTTTTACAAAAGGGATTATTAGAATGTCACAGTACTCATAAACAGCTATGATAAATATTTCTTTATTATTTTTAATACAGAAAATTATTATCCATGGTTCTATTGAAAAACAACTGGAAAAAATTAATTTCCTGATTACTCTTTCTCCTTTTCTTTTCCAGGCTATAGTTTTTCTCTTTATGTGTATTCCCGCTTCACTGAGTTCAAACTTTTGAGGAGATATTTTTTAATCAGCAAAATGTGTTAGTTAGAAAGACATGTTCATAGCATATATTTATGACTGGTTTAGGTGTTGTGATTCCCTAAAGAACCTGAGGATGTTTACAAAATAGAGGTGACTAGATCTCTTAGGTTTATATACTTGCCAGTTAAATTAGGGGAAAATATATGCATACAAGGACAATCTTGCAGAGGATATGTGTAGGATGGACAGCCCTGACCAATGCTAGGACAAGTGGATTTGGGTAAAACTCTATAGAAGATGGTATTTAATCTGGGTCATGACAAGGGCTTCAGGACCCCTGAAAGACAGTGATCAGCAAGAGGGACGAGTTGCAGCTATTCTCAGATCTTAGGGTTTTGAGGCAATTTTATATGAAGTGTTAGGGGCAGAGTAAAGCATTCTGCTTAAAACAGAGATCGTATTGGTATAGAAGCAGAAGAGAATGGGTGAAATCCAAGACAGACCATATTGAAGTTACCCTTTAAGAAAAGGGAAGTATTTGAATACCATAAGCACTAAGCGGGCTTTGGGGGCCAGAGTAAAGAACAGAATTAATTTTGCCAAATATGGCGTCCTACAAATCACCGACTGAGCGATGGAAAAACAAAAGCCTAGAAATCTGGCAGGATGTCCCCACTAAAGGAAGATGTTCCCGGTGCTGTGGACAATGTTCAGTTGTTCAAAGACACAACTGATGGCAACAAAGCACTTCCGTGGGGAGGAAAGGTGTGTGATGCCAACTAGTGTTGGTTGGCTGATATTATTGGAGTCTGGACTGTGTCAGCACGCGTTTAAGATTGGGATGGCAGAATTGAGGTAAACCAACTGGTTAGGCTTTTTCAGGTTAAAAGGAAAAGTCACACCATTTCAGGTTACAAGGAGCTATAACTGCTTTTATTTTTTAAATATTTTTATTTATTTATAAGAGAGAGAGAGAGACAGCGTGAGCAGGGGAGGGTCAGAGAGAGAGGGAGACACAGACTCTGAAACAGGCTCTAGGCTCTGAGCTGGCAGTTAGCACAGAGCCCGACGCGGGGCTCGAACCCACGAACCGCGAGATCATGACCTAAGCGAAAGTCGGACGCTTAACTGACTAAGCCACCCAGGCGCCCCAATAACTGCTTTTATATGATGAACTTTTTTAAGGTTAGAAAGAAGAAGTGAGTGGCCCTCACACCAACATTGACAAATTGTAGGACAATTGGCATCTGGTATTCAGAATGATTCAATAGCAACGCTCGCAGTTCAGTGAAAAGACAGTCATCTCATCTCCTCACCAAAAGACATCTGAGGCTCCTAAGTCTGGACTTCACCCTTAGGGCCGCACAGACTGTATTTTGTTTTACTTCCCCTGCTTATCCGGCTACTTTCCATTAGGAGCTCTCTGCTTTCCACAGAGATGCATGTATAGTGCCTCCTCCGGACACACACAGAATAGCAGGCGCTGTTTGGTCCGCTCTCAGCTTGCAGGCTGCCAACTGCTCACCCATTGCAGACCAAGTATGTGTTCTGTGCTCAGAAATGGGAAGAGTGGTGTATGAAGGGCTTGCACAAGGAGCTTCTCTCAAAGAAGTGCACAGTCAGGTGGCTCAGATGAGCATCAGAAAACCAGAGCGTTCATGAAGTACCTCTCACTAAGTCCCAGCCCTCTGCTAGTTACATGCATGCCTGTGCCTGGTGCCTCAGTTTATCAACTGTCCCCTCCCCCCGCCACACACACCATGCATACAACAACCACAACACAGCATGTACACACTTCACAAATACCACATGCATAGCAAACACCTCACACTACACACAGTGCTCACACACACCTCACACTGCACCACGCACGCATACAGACACACACACACAAACACCACTTACACAATAAACACCTTACACCACACATGCTATGCACACATACAGTACTCCGTGAAAGCAAAATTCTCAAGTTATCACCTACAACTATTATATATATGTGCAAATTCTGGATATAAGAGAAGATATAAGCAAATGTTCAAAAAGGGTCCCTGTGTCCCTATCTCAAAAAACCAATACTTATTAAGAACTTTGGGATAAGCAGAACATAGGAAAACTATGCCATTTCACATTTTACAAGCACTCTCATCTATGGGCTTATGGTCCCATCATGGACAACCTTTGAAAGAACATTTAGACAATGCTCAACACATCTCCTCAAGCTGACATTGGATTTGTAATACTAATGAAGAATCAGATGTTATATTAATTTAAATAAGCGGATGTCATGGAGCTTGTGATATATAGTGTCATTTTCTCTCTATTTTGTTTAAGAGGGCCAAAGGAAGCGTTCAAACCGAGAGTGTCCATAGATTTGGAAAATAGTTTGTATTTAACTTACTTTTGAAACTTTTCTTACTATTTTGATCAAACCATTCCATAATCTTGTTCCTTCTATGTGCATATTAAATGTTCAGTTACAGTTACAGAGGGGATTGAATACTTGGACTTCAGCATCACTATTTGCGGTGACAGGCCAAGATTTTCAATGTGATTGGCTGTCTACATTGTTCTCAAACTCAGGATGTTCTTTTACATCTTACATAAGAAGTTGCAAATATTATGCAATTTACTAATTATGGAATTAAGGCTGAGTGTGTTGCTGCCTGGAGAATGTATTTGTATCTCATCTCAGTTTATTATGCCAAATGACTAAGGCTTCCGTGCTGCACTGTGAGCTATTAAGTCATCCTCATATTTCAGGACTCCTATGTCTGGTAATTAAAATTGTCCAGGGAAATAATGTCACCAGCCACTAATATCTGTCCATGTTAAATCGCCTTTGGCCTCATAATTTGAACTTATTGGCTGAGCCCTAGTCAGTGGTCACCTGGATACCTTAATTTTTTTGGTCAACATTCCCCACTTGAGTAAACAGTACAGGACATAGAATCGCACCTACAGTCAAAGGAATACATCATATGTAATAGCTGCCAAATCTCACATCACCAGTCCTGCCTGTGTTAACAAACAGGAGCATGCTAAAACAAACTCATCTGCTGACACTTCAACGAGATGGCCACAGGGGTTGGAGCAATGGCTGCATCACAAATACTTGTCAGGGTAGAACCCACACACACCCCTACTTTCATCCTATGTCTATGTACCTACTAAGGCCCTTCTTGAAAGTTTCTTTCCTATGTTCCAAGGATAAGGAGGACTCTCTGAGTTTTTAAGTCACACTTTCCAGACCTGAGTTTATCATTCTCTTTATGCCTACATTTTGAGATTCTTATGGAATGGAATTTGACAATTCTGGATGGTCACAGATTCACCTGTCAACCACTTAGTCATTTAGCAATAACGTCAGACACCAGACCTTGTTCTCAGCACTAGTGATAGAACACACGTGGAGTTCTGGTCCAGATGGGAAGAGACAACAGTAACAAAGAAGCTGAACAAAGGGGGAAATTGTGAAAGTGCTGCATACTAAATCAGTAGTAGTAGTAGTAGTAAAGAGGAATTCACTTCCATCCATGTGTGATTCTCTAGCTTCTACAAATATCCTGGATATCCAGGGATCAGTCGTTCATCGAGTGATTATCATGTGCTAAGAACTGTATGTGCATTATCTCTCATTAAGCCTCATGAACTGATCATGACTTAGATAATATTAAAATCACTGTTTTTAAGATAGAGATGTATTAATAGGTCAGGATGAAATGTATGTGTGTTTCCTCTAGAACCCAAGTCCCCAACCATTGATTAATGGCTTCTAAATAGATCCTGTTATAACTTAAAATATAATTCACTATGACACATGCAAAGGAGTTCTTATACTCAAAGAAATGGGGGCCACTAATCTGGATGATGACTTGTTGATCATTTTAAAATTAAAATATCCAGGCAAAAATATTTGAGGGGAACCAGGTAAGTAATAAAAATAATAATCAAGTCAACATAGGATCTGAACAGATATCACCTGTCACTGATGAGTAGTTGAAATTTTCAAGTCAAATAATATGTACGTGAATACTCTATGTGAATGGAAAATTCAGATGAGTGAGACACTCCTTGATCTTATGCAATCTACCACAGCAAATATAAACTGAAGAAATAAGGCAGAATGAGAGGGTACCAATGATGGTTGTGCATCCCAGAAATGCACCCACGGACTGGTGCTGTTGGAAACGCCTCCACACGAAAGGCATGCTAAATATGGGAAAGGAAAGAGCTATGGGAATTCAGAGAAAGAAAGGGGACATGCATTCAGTGTAAACAGCTCAGCCCTGGACACGCCATGGTGGTCACAATGAAGACGCCGTGTTTGAGCATGATGAATAGACCAGCTGGGGGAAACAGGAAAGTTCCAAAAAGAAGATGAGTAGGGAAAGGCAATGTTGAAGAAGTCAGGGGAGCTTGGTCACAGGATCTGTTAAAGTGGTGGCATGAAGGCTGTGGGGAAATACCACAGAAATGAGGTGGGTGTGGTGCTTTAGGTACGCCTTCTTGACTATAATCTGGAAGACACGTCTCAGTGCAAAAACTCTGGAAATTGAAAATTTGACCAAGATGCCCTCATATGCTGTACTTATGAAATGACATGGGCAGTATAGAAATCATTGGGAATCTTTGAAGATAACTATAATCTCTTCTATTAGTGTGGAAAGAAAAGTCAGTAATTAGAAGGTTTGAAGAGAATAAATGCTACAGGGTGTTTGCCCAAACAATGCAAAGGCACTAATTCAAAGGGATACATGACCCCTATGTTTATTGCAGCATTACTTAAAATAGCCATAATATGGAACCAACCCAAGTGTCCAGTGATATATGAATGAATAAAGAAGAGAAACAATCCAAATGCATAGCAATAGACGAATGAAGAAAGAAGAGGTGATTTCTGTCTACAGTGGAATGTTATTCAGGCATAAGAAAGAATGGAATCTTGACATTTGCAACAACATGGATGAATCTAGAAGGTATAACGCTGAGCGAAATAAGTCATTTAGGAAAAGACAAATACCGTATGATCTAACTCAAATGTGGAATTTAAGAAACAAACAAT
This sequence comes from Crocuta crocuta, assembly GCF_008692635.1. NCBI lineage: Eukaryota > Metazoa > Chordata > Mammalia > Carnivora > Hyaenidae > Crocuta > Crocuta crocuta. The sequence goes on from NW_027527611.1 coordinate 698,237, forward strand.
CAGGGGTGCCTGGGTGGCTCAGTTGGTTAAACGTCCGACTTCAGTTCAGGTCATGATCTCACGGTTCGTGGGTTCGAGCCCCACATTGGGCTCTGTGCTGACAGCTTGGAGCCTGAAGCCTGCTTCAGATTCTGTGTCTCCTTTTCTCTCTGACCCTCCCCTGCTCACATTGTCTTTCTCTCTCAGAAATAAATAAAACATTTTTTAAAAAGTTTTAAAACATTTAAAAAATAAAGAAAAGAAACAAAGAAACAAACAAACAAAAAAGAGCAAATGAAAAAAGAGAGAGACAAATCAAGAAACAGACTCTTAACTCTGGAGAACACACCCATGGTCACCAGAGGGGAGGTGGGTGGGTGGTGGGGGAAACAAGTGATAGAGACTAAGAGCCCCACTTGCCCATACAGCACCAGGTGGTGTATGGAAGGGCTGAATCACTATATTGTACACCTGAAACTAGTATTACACCATATACTAGATCTATTGGAATTTAAAATGTAAAAAAGAGGTAAAAAATGAGAATAAATGCTGAGAAAGTGGATGCAAATGTGAAGGATAGCACATTTGAGAAGATTCAAAAGAAAGAGAAAATTGCAGCAGCTTGCCTTCAATCTGACTCTGGATATATTTAAAGATATTTAAAATACGTTCAGGGGCAGGTGAGTGGCTAAGTTGGTTAGACGCCTGACTTCGGCTCAGGTCATGATCTCGTGGTTCATGGGTTCAAGCCCCACGTCGGGCTCTGTGCTAACAGCTCAGAGCCTGGAGCTGCTTCAAATTCTCTCTCTCTCTCTCTCTCTCTCTCTCTCCCTCACTCTCTCTGCTTCTCCCCCACTAGTACTCTCTCTCTCTCTCAAAAACGAATTAAAAATTTAAAAAATACATGTAAAAATCAGTAAGATTAAAGGGGATGACCAAAAAAATGTAAGGAAAAGGGATAGCATAGATTGGCTTTCCTAAAGAATTAGCAGGGAATGGTGTCAAAGGGCTTGAGAAAGTGAGGAGAGTTGAGGCCAAGCCACTAGGACCCCCTTTCCCGAAACGTTCTGTCCACTGGGCTCACAGGGCATCTCACATGGCTGGAGGGTGCCGTGCCACAGCTCTGCCACAGTTCTGCAGTGCCTTGCCTGTGCCGCTTTCCTCTTCCCTCCCCACTCACTGCTGCCTGAACATGCTCTGGGGAGCCTAAGACTCTCTTGCCCATCAACATGGCCCCAGGACTGAGCGGAGGCTCTCACATTCTGGAATACTCAAATCCTAGCTGAGAAATGAGAGGAACTTGAGGGCAAAGCAGCATCCTGAGACCCAGAGGTCCCAGTGGGGGTCAGGAACTTCTGAAGGGCAGGGTGAGGAAAGCCTGGTGGTGATATCGCAACATCTAGCATTAGTTTGTGGCTGGACAGAAGTCTCTACAACGGGCTGGGCAGAAGACACCAATGGTGGCTCAGTCGGTTGAGTGTTTGACTCTTGGTTTTGGCTCAGGTCAAGATCCCAGGGTTGTGGGATCAAGCCCTGCATGGGATTGTCTCTCTCCCTCTCATCCCACTCAATAAACAAACTTAAGAAAGTCTCTACATCGCTTTACAGGGATGCTCTCTGTCCCACAAACACAGGGGACAGAAGACAGATGACCCAGCCTGGATTGGTCCAATGTCCATAGTACAAAGCTGTGGAATTCGGTTAGCACTTAAACAATTAACTAAAAAGGTAATGGTGGAGTCTTCTCCAGCATAGGTCATTTCACAGGGGAAGGATTCAGGTCTGCTGTGGTGGAAACTTACAGACTTGGGAACTCTAAGAGGACCAATTTAAAAATCGATAGGGAATAATATGTTTGATAGGAGGTCATTCTGATTTGCAAATTACTGAGGGCTTTCAGTCTTAGAAGTGGGACAGTCTCTGGTGAAGCAGGACAGCTGGTGACCTGTCCTCTGCTGCAGCTTTACTGACCCCACATGGTTCATCAGTGTGTCTTGCTCTGCCTTAGAGACTCTGGACATGCTCTCCCCGTGGTGACCACACTCTTTCTGACCTTCCTCTCCCACATCTTTTTCATCTGGCTGATGCCTTTTCTTCAACTCAGCATTACTTTTCCTACCCTCCCCCTCCTCCTCATCCTTCTTCTTCTTCTTCGTGAGATTTCTGTGCAGAATATGTTATATATTTAAACCTTATATATATATTTAAACCTTTTGTATATAATGCTTATTTACTTATTTTTGAGAGAAAAAGAGAGGGGGGGAGAGAGAGAGACTCTCAAACAGGCTCCACACTGTCAGCTCAGAACCTGATGCAGGGATCCAAATCACAAACTGTGAGATCATAACCTGAGCCAAAATCAGAAGTCAGAGCCTTAGCCGACTGAGCCACCCAGGCGTCCCCATCCACCATTGCCTCTTGAGTGCTGTGTCTCTTCGCTGCCTCAGCCTCCACATGCCCAGCACACCTGTGACCCCACGGGGCAACCCCACCACTTTGAAATGTAGTGAGACAAGAGGACTCGTGTTCTGGAAGTAGTACCTGAGATTTTGCTTTTTTAGTACTTCCTTCTTTTATGTGTTCTTTAAATTTCCCTTGATGAGTTTCTCAAAATCATATTCTTTCTTTCCACTCTTCAAAATAGACAAGAATTTCTGCCTTAAAGAATTGTTAGTGATTAGCATAAGGAATATGGTTGTATTCATGATTATTAAGAATGTTCCTTGGAAGTGTGTATTTCCGATTCTAAAACTCTTGTTGACTAGCCATGAGGCTCATCAGGTAATGGGCAGAAGGCCCTCATGCTAAATATATCAAGTGACAGGGAAGGCAGCAGATGACAACTCAGGAATTCATCACATCCCATCTTCACTGTAGTATTTTTATTTTATTTTATTATTTTTTTGAAGTTTATTTATTTTTGAGATGGGGGGACAGAGGCTATGAAGAGGGCTCTGTGCTGACAGGGCTCGAACCCACGAACCCTTGGATCATGGCCTGAGCTAAAGTCAGAGACTTAACCAACTGAGCCACCTAGGTGTCGTATTTTGATTGGTGGCAGTATTGAAACAAGTTTATTAATGAATTAATGCCTCGTTAACATATGTGTTGAAACTTGACTTGTGCCAACTGCCTTCAAGGAGACGTGGTTGACATCAGACACAGTGATTCCCTCCAGGGGTCCAGGGCAGGGGCTGCTCTTTTCCAGGGAGAGAAAGAGGGAAGGGATGGATAGAGTTGAGGCTACTGAGCTGTATGGCAGGTGTGCCTGGCGGTTGGGACCTCGCCTTGCCATTGCCAAGGTCGGGTTGGAATGGCTGACCCCTGGTGGACTAGTGGCCTCTGTGGGTGGGTTTAGGGAAATGTCAGAAAGAACAGGGGTAGTTCATTTTTGTGAACTGATTATCGGGAGTGAGGACCAAAGGTCCGCAAAGTTCCTGTTTTCTGCCAAATTGTAGGAACATGTTTGAGAAGTGTGAAAACACTCGTTGATTTAAAACCTTTTCAACTTTCTCTGTTGTGGTTGGATTCAAACAATGATTTAAAGGTCAAACGCTTAAAATTCCAATCCTCTGCTTGATGGCCATACGATCCCAATATAGTGTGCCTGGACCCCACTGAAATCGGTTTGAAAATAAGCAACGTTGAAAGAGGCGAGGGACCTTCCATCCACTCCATTAAAGCAGACTTGACGGGCAGAGATGGACTTTAAGGGAAAAAAAAAAAAAAAGCATTTTTTCTGCAGTTCCTGGGAAGAGGTGCAGCAGTTTCCTGAGATAACATAACAAATGGTATTTGCTCTACAGAGCGCTCGTCACAGAACATAAGGTCAGAAGGGGGGAAAATCCAAATCACCTTCACAGGCTGAGAGTTCCATCAATGATAAAATTGTCAAGGAGGATGTTATCAAGATGAATATAATTACTAAATATGTTGCAAGAGGGTGGTTCCTTTGGAAATAGGTGTCTATCTAGGCGAGTCGGCCGAGTGACTTTGAAATAACAGCCTGTGCTAAAGGTTATCAGGGAAGAAAATTAAAGTAAGGCTTACCGCTGAAATTCAGACTATCCCCTATTCATTCTGCTGACAAGTTGGCTTTCCAGTTTAATTTCTGCTTAGCAGTACATCACTATGAGTTTGCTGCTGATTGCAGTTTCTTTTGGTAACATTCTTTGATTCCTTAGCTCCCCTTCTCTCCCAGTTGAAATGCCATGTGCAATTTTATTCTGTCTTAAAAATTTAAAAAAGTTGTATTTAAAGAAGTCTATTTAAAGGTGCACATTTCATAAAATATTTAATGATAACTTCAAGATTTCGGATCCTTATAAAAGACTACCCAGTGTAATTATTCAATTTGTAAAGTCATGTTACAAATCTGGGATTAATTTGAGTGGTAACAACTCTGTTTACATGATTTAGGGACAAGCATGCTTGCTAATAGGTAATCTCTCAATTTAGAATTTACCATTTTGGGAATATACTATCATGCCATAGATGCAATTTTCTATGGGGGTGCCTGGGTGGCTCAGTCGGTTGAGTGTCCGACTTCAGCTCAGGTCATGATCTCACAGTTCATGAGTTTGAGCCCCCCATTGGGCTCTGTGCTGACAGCTCGGAGTCTGGAGCCTGCTTTGGATTCTGTGTCTCTGTCTCCCTCTGCCCCTCCTATTCTTGTGAGCTCTCTCTCTCTCTCAAAACTAAATAAACTTTTAAAAATGTTTCAGGAAATGTCACACAAAAATCCTAATCTACTATCCAAGACTAATTTTAAAAATAAAGATCATGATATTTCCTCAAATTCTGCAAAGTTTTGCCTCTTTGATCACTTGGAACTCCAAAAATGTCAGCAACACCCTTCGGTATAATTTGTGCAGAAATTGAGAAAGTGAGAAGCAGCTGTTTGAGTGTTTACATAGATTTTTACTTCAAATAGGTCACTATATGGCTGCATACCTTTCCTCAGAACTTGGAGGCAAGGGAGAATCCCAGTGTGATGTGTCTTTATGATATTCTTGTTGGACTAGAAATTTTGACAGCTCTAAAATGTTGCAAAGTTAGGGGTGCCTGAGTGGCTCAGTCAATTAAGTGACTGACTTTGGCTCAGGTCGTGATCTCATCATCTGTGAGTTTGAATCCCCCGTTGGGTCCTGTGCTGACAGCTCAGAGCCTGGACCCTGCTTCAGATTCTGTGTCTCCCTCTCTCTTTCTGCCCCTCCCCTGCTCATGCCCTGTCTCTATGTCAGAAATAAATTAAAAAAAAAAAACATTTAAAAAGTTTAAAAAATGTTACGAAGTGAAAGAAATAATGTACTATGTTGAGGAATACATATGCTGTAATAGTTACCTTAAATTATGAACTTTGTAATGAAGCTTTCAATGTATAAGGAAATTGTGTGAAATAGATCCAGGGACCCCACAGTGCTTGGGAGTCCTCACCTTAGAACTTCAGTCGTGTTTCTAGCGCATTCTCTTCTCTAACCCCAGGGATTAAAATTTTTTTTTTAAATTTTTCTGCACTATGTTTAATATGGTAATAAGGACCAAATCCTGAAAGGATGGGGGTGTGATAACAGATGTAGCCAGTGCTTGAACGGAGATTTTCCTTCAAACCTACATCATGGTGTTAATCATTCATATAAACACACAGTGGTTTTAGTAATTGAGATACCATAATAGTGACTTTGGGACTCCATTGAAGAAATCCCTATGGAATTAGCTTGAAGCCACTAACATGTCAATAGGAGAAAGATGTGAGATATGTGAATAATTGTAGTCAAAGATGCACTGTGCACAGTTTCATGTGACCAGGAAGCAAAACAAAAGCCTGCCTTGGACATATTATTTCCCTGGCACATTTTCTGTTTTCTGAACTACAAGGACCTTACTGGATGTGTTCTTCAGCTTTTGAAACATTTATGGACCGTAAATATTCATAATAGTGCATATGGAACTTTAAATTTTTCCAAGAGTATGTCCAAGAAATATCTCAGAAAGGCTCCTTTCACCAAACCTTTTCTATTATAACTTTATACCTAGAAATAATGTTTTCTAGTTCCTTATGAAATATATGATCAAGTCAAGATAAGTGAGATGGCTATTTAAAGTAAAAAAAATCGCCAGAAAACTGAGTATTGTTGGTATCAAAACTTAACAAGAAATGTCCAAATTTACCTTTTTATATATCCAAAATTGAGAAACTGGTAAATTCTGATTTTATTGATACTGTTAGCAGTATAATATGTGCAAAATCACCCAACAATGAGGCATAGGAACAAAAGCATATACATACTGAAATTTCTAGATTTGGAATCTACCGTGTTTGATGCATTGTGGACTCACAAGATTAATACATTATCTATTAGGTTTGAGCAATTTTATCAGTACGCACTCAATGAAATTATTTGCTAGCTACTTGAAAAGGTAGTGTTACATAGCCACCAGAAGATGGTATTTATGTGATCAGATAATTTAGTCCTATAATGTACTGTTGGTTGTTGATATCGGAATAAGAATATGGCTGTTTTTTTAAAATTGGAAATGAATGGTTTAATGGACACCTACTTTTTTGTGTGCTGTTAAGGTATTGATTTGCCAAAGAATTTATATCAAACTATGTTTCCCCTTCTAACACACCTGTAACAGGTGACCACTTTGCATGCTTACATGGAACTAGACAGGGAGTTCTAGGTCTTGCGTCCTATCCTCAGCTCCGTATTTGACTCACTGTATGAGGTAATAAGATGATATTTGTAAAGCACTGCATGGATCTCCTATGAAAAGAACTATGTAAATAGGAAGAATTGTTATTAGTTAAAGGCCCCCCCATAGGCTTTGAAGTCAATATGACATTCAGTTGAATAAAAGGAGGGAAAGTTCACATTTTGACTGCCGCTTAGCTGGAGACCATTTAATTAAGAATCATTTTGGAGGATTTTCCTTGGTATTTTAATGAAATTCAATCCATCATGCTTATTATCACAGTAGCCATGCTTATCCCTGCTGCCAGCAGGGGCTACAGGTGACTGCCCCTCTTTGGTAAGGCATTGTAGGGGGCACCTCGTTAGGCTGGGCCCAACATCACATCTTATCATTGTGGGTACGGATAGCTTTTCAGTTGTAGTCGATTGATCTTCAGGTCAAGTCCATGCTTATTCATTCTCATTGAGATAGATGCACTCTGTTAGATCAATATGCACCTTTGAATTTGTATCTGAGGCTGAGAATTAAGGTATAAGCACTGATATTCATGGTCTAAAGAAGCTAGACTCTCCTGGTACACTTAGAACAAGCTTCGAGAAGAGTCACGTGTCTTGGAATAAATAGGACAGTCTTCCAGCTTCTACGTGAATTTTACAAGACCACAGGACTGGGGAGGAGAATGAACAGAACCTGAGGATGATTCATGAAGTAGCTCATAATAGTGGGACAGTATTTTGAAACTCGTACCACATAAAAACCAAGCAGAGGTGAGGAAAGCTTTGGGTAAACAGCATTTAAAGTATCAGGAAATGAAACATCAACAATCCCATGTCAGGTAAGACCTACACTTATCCAGGCTGACCCTGGCCACAGGCCTCCGGAGAAATGAGTGTGTGTGTGTGTGTGTGTGTGTCTATGTGTGCGCACTGAAGGCATTTGTGGAAAGGGGAGGTGGCTCTGCCTAGGAGATCAGAAACAGTGGAGGCCTATCTTAAATCTACAGTGACTGCTTTGAATAACTTCTGTATAATTCTCTGAGAACGGTAGTTATAGATTCAGTACCTCTCTTGTTCAGTTTGTATGCAGCTTACATAAAATTTCTGCAGATTTTACTCCAAATATCCCTGAAACAGTGTCAGAGGCTGTGTCCTCTAGAATGCCCTCCACAATAAATTGACTGGTGAGAGTTAATATTGATAGAAACCATCAGCTTTGTATTAAGATCCTTTATCCCCCTTCACTTTGGATACGTGTTTTTCCTGTGACATTTGCAGGATACAACATATTACTTAATACACTGGAGTCCAGTGAAACCTGCTTATCTATCACCCCCACCACCCGCTTGTCTAATCCTTTGCACAGAGTCATTAGTAAGACCTCTTTCCTTCATCTGATGGCACAAGACAGCTCTGTGCAGGACACAGGACAGGGTCTGCAGAATGCCCTGACCTTGGTTTTTGGGGCTTCCACTCAATGATGTCTGCCTCTTTGGCTGACAGTGGCATTTTTTTCTGCTGGGCCTCCATGGTTTGTTGTTACAGCAACTCTGGGTGAGCAAAAAGTTGGCTTTCACAGTTAGCTAGCTCACCTGAAGCTTAGCTCTCCAGAAGACATTTTTCGTAAGTTCAGGGAATTCACTAGTGCTCATCCGCGTGCCAGACTCATAAGTGGTTGTGTACTCTCAGTGCCATCTGGGACTGGACCTGTCCCCTCCACTCTTCTCCCAGTGCTGGGAGATACATCTCTGTCCTCTGGTCTTGGGCTATGGCCCCTTCAAGTGTGTGCCTTCTACCTTCTCTCCCTCACTGTCAATTCACATTTAGGCTTCTGTGGTTCTAGCCTTACAAACAGCATTCTACCAGGAAGGAGGTGATTGGATGTATGTTTGTTTCAACCAGTCCCCTGAAAAGAAAGCATTTCATCCATCATTCTCTGTACCTGCTGAAAGAAAGAGCCATGACCGCTCAGTCAGAAAGGCTTTCCTAATTCTGTGGATGTGGAACGAGAAACTATCATCATGAATGTTTCTCTTCTGGAACCTAGAGAAGACAGAACTTGGAGACTCAATTGATTATCCTGGTATAAAGTAAATAATGAAAAGGTAAATGGGACTCCTTAAGTATTCCAGACGAGATAAAATGGCTAATTAATTCCCTTCAGAAAACGTTATGGTGGAAGTGGACTGAAATAATAAGGTTTTACAATGAATAGCCTTTGCGGTCCTGATTCTCGTTCATAAGATTGGCATTTTCAAAGGTAACAGGATTAAATTCCTTCACACAGTTCTCCATCCTGAAAGTCTATCCCCACTGCCCCAAGAGAAGAGCTCATCCTCTCTTGCCAAACCTATAAGTAAGAATTATATTCTCACTGACAGATTTAAAACAGAGAGGTATACAAACATGTATTTGAAGTTTGTATTAGAATTTCCCTTCCCTTTCCTAAATTTTCGAATGTACTTGTTTCATTTTCTTCTCTCAATTAAAAGATTATTGATCAGGTTATGCTCTGATATATATGTGTGTGTATATGTACATACACGCATATATAAAGAAAAAGGAAATATATGTGTGTATGTATATACATATGCGTATACACATATATAGGATGTTCATATTGCTATGTTGTTTTAATGGAATGTTTATGTGTATTTGTCTTGGTTTTTCCTATCAATTACTTTCTTAACTGTCTTTAGTCTTATTTGATATTGTTTGAGATTCCCTATTCCTTTCCTCATACACCCAGTTTAGTTACAGTATGTAGAATGAATATCCGTCATCCGTCACTCCCCTTAGTAGAGTTGGTTCATTTTCTTTTTTAATTTTTTTTAATAGTTTATTGTCAAATTAGTTTCCACATAACACTCAGTGCTCATCCCCACAAGTGTCCTCCTCCATGCCCATCTCCCCCTCCCCCCCACAACCATTAGTCCTCAGTTTTTGTCAGCATTCAAGAGTCTCTCAATCTTTTTTAATTTTTTTAATGTTTTATTTATTTCTGAGAGAGAGAGACAGTGTGAACAGGGGAGGGTCAGAGAGAGAGGGAGACACAGAATCCGAAACAGGCTCCAGGCTCTGAGCCAGCTGTCAGCAATGAGCCCGACACGGGGCTCGAACCCACGAACCATGAGATCATGACCTGAGCCGAAGTCGGACACTCAACCGACTGAGCCACCCAGGTGCCCCTGGAGTTGGTTTTTAGCACATGTAGTAGCAGAGTCCTCACTAACACGGTGCAGATGGGACTCCAAATGAAGATGCTGTGTAACCTGATTTCCACGTCAGGTTACCTTATTTCTTCTGTGTTCATGTCACATTTCTCCAGTAAGGGGAGAAGATACTTCCATTTCACTGAATGGAAACAACTAGTAAACTGTAAAAGGCCTTCTTACTATACAATTTTATCATTTCGTTAAGTGATTGATTCATGTAACGGGAAAAGGTAATGCACTTTTATGTGTGTTATATTCTTTTACACGGATGAGCAATGCATTTTTATTTTTCACTTGCTCTTTTCAAGGATGAAAATGCAAAATCCACTTACTGACAATTTATGACAAATGACTTAAAATTCAAGATATTTTTATGATTGTTAGTTTTTCTCCTTAAGGAAGCAGGGAGCTAATGCTGACAGTATTTTACATATTGTTTTACACCTAAATAGCTTAATGATCCTTACATTGTGGTAATATTAACCTTAATGTACCCAAAAGTGTTCAAAGTAGATTAACTTAGACAAAGTATCAAGTATGTCCATTGCAAAACCACAGATTTGAAAATGGTTCTTTCAGTAAAGATAGTTCTTTTTTTTTTTTTAAATCATGTTTATTTATCTAATTTGAAAGAGGCAGAGCAGGGGAGTGGAGAGAGAGACAGAGAGACAGAGAGAGAGAGCAAATCCCAAGCTGGCTTGGGGCTGTCAGCATAGAGCCGGATGTTGGGCTTGGTCTCATGAACTGCAAGGTCATGACCTGAGCCCAAATCAGGAGTCAGACATTTTAACCAACTGAGCCACCCAGGTTCCCTTCTGTAAAGAAAGTTCTACCGTTACACTGTCATTGCAAAGTGATATAATCCTTAGGAAACATAATTAACAATTGACCAGTTATGGTATTATATAAAATATTCTTATATTTAATATAAAATATATAATACATAAAATATATATAAATTAAAATTATTATAAAATACAAAAATTTATACACACACACATAATCCTAAGATTCAGATGCCAGCTCTAAAGTTTGGAAGCTATTGGAATTTGGAGAATATAAACCAAGGTAGGTTTTATGTTGTGAAATAAACAGAAAACCTATTTGTACCAGATCATCTATCCCATTTTTATTATTAAAAACCAATGGGTGCTTTTTGTAGAAAGATTCCCAAATATAAAGAAGAAAACAAACTGTACCTGTAATTCCCTTTCTCAGAAATAGCTCCCTGGTATCTATTATATTCTATTACTTTCCTATGCCAATACATACATAGGAAAAGTTATCGTTTTATATCCTACTTTTTTATTTGTACAAAGTTTACCAGATTTGTATTATTTTTGAGAGAAAGAGCAGGGGGGAGGGACAGAGAGAGGAGAGAGAAAGAATAACAAGCAGAAAAGTCCGACATGGGATTTGAACCTACATACCATGAGATTACGACCTGTACTTAAGTCAAGGATCAGACACTTAACTGACTGAGACACCCAGGTGCCCCTAAATCCCCCAGATTTTTAGATGTTTCTGAAAAATAGCTAAAAAGTTACAAAATGCCATCATGATCAGGTACAATGATCTAGTGAGCCAATATCCAATAAGTGATAGTGACTATTCCTCAAATTTCACTACAATAAATAACCCTTTGGTTTAAAAAAATCCTCTCATACATGATATTCTGCTCACATTGCTTATTATTTCTTTACAACTCTTGAAGAAAGTTAATGATCCAAGACACATAGATTCATGGTTCAGGAAGTAATCTCTACTCGTTCTTTGCTGCCGTTTTGTGAATGTTTCCGTAGCTTAGTGTCCAGAGAGAGAGAACACTAAGAACAGATAGGCTCTGAGCTATTGCACAAAACACAGCAATCTCACTCTCAGGGCATCAGGACACCTAGTGGACACGAAGGACGCTGTGTAGTTGGCCTGACTGGCATGCTTCAGGAAGCCACATGTCTGTGAGATTCATGGTCATTACTTTGACTCTCTGCAGCAAGGCTTTCTCAGATTCTCTGTGAGTGGTTTGAAAAACAATATACCTGTAGTTGCCAAGATTGCTTTCCTAGGTCAGTCCCTAACACAAGTGGACTAGCCTCCCCCAGTTTTGAATCCACATCTCCAGGAATGGATTTTGGCAAGACCAGGCTGGGCTATCAGGTGTGTCCTTCATATGCATGTGAAGTGTGTAAACAGGGGCTAGACTCTGAGCAGAAAGGGACAAGGTACTGGCTTGGAAATCGCCTCCTAGTGGGATTGTGCATCTAGTAGGGCATTAATAAGCCGATAGATGTGCTTTGGGTTTTGCTTTTTTGAGTATTGCAAGAATATCATATTTCCTTTCATTACTCTTTAATGCAACTATTACTCTTTTGATGAATTTCCTGAAAAGGAAATCGAGGTAATTCAAGTCATTTTAGTAATACTGAATTGTTTTGTGCACACAGTGCCCTTGGGGTAAACAACAATTGCACAAACATTAGCAGATGAGAAATCAAAATTCTAAATCACTGTTTTTTTAGTTACATGCCAAGGATAATGATATAGATTTAATTGAAACATGTCTATTTCTAACTTCTGCCCCTATGGAGAAATTGGACTAAGTTGACTTTTCTCATATCTGATGAGAGGTAAGAGAGCTTCAGTGTGTATCTAATAGGTGAGAATATCTGTGTGCATAAAACAATAATTATTTTTTTAGGAGAAAACGGTCCGACTTTCTTTGGAAATTTCCCAAAGCTATTAAAAGTATTAATGAAATATGCAGTCAATATTTATTTGACTTTAAATGAAATATTTTAATATATTTAACATAGGGAGAAATCATATTATCATACATATTATTTATTTAAATGCACTTATTGAAGAATTTACATCATTTTTCTTTAAGAAGAAGGCCTGAACTTGACCAATATTACCAAATTCTAGTGTCCTTTTGCTGGAAGAAAAAACTATACACTATAATGACCTATAGTATCCTGAAGTCCAAAAATAAAAATAAATACTATTTTAAAGTGTTTGCATTTGTATGGAACTTTTCAGATAGCATAGTATGTTCATGTGTTGTCATATTTGCTTTTAAAACACCCATAGAAGGTGCCTGGGTGGTTCAGTTGGTTAAGTGTCTGACTCTTGATTTTGGCTAAAGTCTTGATCTCATGGTGATGAGATCAAGCCCCACATCAGGATCCCCGCTGTGCCTGGAGCCTGTTTAAGATTCTGTTTTTCCATTTCCCCTATGCCCCTCCGTGCTCACATTTACAAACAAGAGCATGTGAGCTCTCTCTCTCTCAAAAGGAAAGAAAACAACCATAGGAATTAGACATGAACAATTCTAATTTGAAAAGCAGTAGATGTATCACTAAGTACATACATGTAAACAGTTTCAATACAACATTCGGACTAATGCAAAGAAGTTCTTAGCAAAAGAAACAATACAAACATGAGGAGCGCATGTTTAAGGTAACCTGCCACAAGGCAGGGATTATGCTGGACACTGAGTGTCAGAGTTGCAGAGTTTGTTACATCCGACTCACAGAGCGGGAAGTGGGAGCCTCCAAGGTTCTTTGACCCACTGGATGTCACTTATGAAATACGTGGTAAATGCCACCCTATCTTTCCCAAGGGGATTGAATTTTCAACTATGGTATCCTGCTTGTCTTTCTCATGGCTTATTCTCCTTTCAAGTTTGGTTATTTAGTGTGAAGGGGGAAGGGGGAAAGGATTCAAACGAGATTGATCTGCCAGCAAGTAATGGCATGGGGAGGTCACACAACAATCTTCGTGAGGCTGCCATGTCACTTGTGGCTCATGAGGTTTTCCTTAGCCACTGCCAGACAGCCCAGCTTGCACTGGCACATGCAGCCAAGGGACTCCATTGGCTTACCTAACAGTGGGGATTCTGGCCTGGCTGGAGACCGAGATTCATTTCTTCAGATGTGTGGCTCATGTTCTGTGGGATTCGTTCAGCTCTGCTCTGTCAGTTAATGGTTTCTCATGAGACATTGCTCCTGGTAGAACCGTGGCGGCTGGGGCCCAAGGACCACATGGCTCTGCACTGGTAGCCAAAGGGATGGAAGGACTTCTCTTTCCAGCTCTTGGACCTTGGCTGTGAACTTCCTATGGTAGGACCAGCTTAGGCCACACACACGGACAGCCACTGACCACAATCAGAACAGTGTGGTAACTTGATGTGAGAAGGCCACATCAGGGCCCTTAGGAGGCATATCCCCTGCTAACTGGCCTAGGCTCCCTGAGGTCTATCCTCCTACCAGGGTGGGTTCACTTCCCTGAAATACAGAGACTAGAGGAGCTGGGGTTTTAAGAGGGGGAAACAGGGACTCAGAGGTAGAGGAGGCTCCAGCAATGCCCACTGAAATTAGCAAATCTTTCTGCTGCTTCAACTCTTTTTAGGTCAGATATGGTAGTGTGTATTATCAAATTTAAGAATATGAAGTAGGAGTTTAAAAAAAATTAGATCTATTCATCTAGATATTTGGGGTCTCAGTACTGAATTCTCTCTCTCATTGACCAATTGTCAAGGGCAGAGTACCTTTGGAAGAGGCTTACTGGCAGTTTATGCCTACATCAAAAAAATTGTCTTTTCGTCCTCATTGTTCCAAAGAGATATTCAATATTTTTTATTTTACGTGTGTGTGTGTGTGTGTTGTGTTCTTGTATTCACATTAAGAACTCTCTAAAAATGTGTTAGCTCACCATCAGCTCAGCTCACTATCACCAATTCTGCTGTGGTTTCCCCTTTCCACCCACTCCGTAATGTCATGCACTTGCCCAGAGCCGTCAAGTGTGAAAGATGAGAACACGGTTTCTCACTGCGTGTAGTTTCGGAGAGTGAAGGAATTCACGGGAAAGTACATTCATAGTGGAAAGGAACATTAGTAGCAAAAGTCTGAGGTTGAATTAAGTGACCCAACACTTTCAGATTCATATGACTTTCTAGACTCATTTTTCTAGGTAGAATTCTCCTTGTAAAATCTTAGTGGCAAAATAATGCATATTTTTCACATTCAGCTGAGTAACCAGCATGCATTTCTGTAGTGCACAAATTGATCTGAAATGATTCTACACACCGTGCTGATTCAAAATACACCATTTAAATTTACAGTTGCCCTTTTACCTAATACTACACAACTTTTACATGATTTTAAAAACATATTTAAATCTTTCATGGCATATTGTTTTATTCACATCATTGGCGTGCATTGATGATTTAAAAATGCTTGAGGGATCTTCAAACAAATTACAAGCTGTTATATCTAATATTCTAGAAATGTTTTCAGTCTGCATTTTTGTAGATAAAACAGCTCATAATTAATTTGGGAAATGGTCATCCACTTTTTAAAATCAATAAATGAGCATTTCAACTGCATATGCATTTTATATAATTTATGCACTTATGCATAAAGCTTCATTTAAAGAAAGTAAGTAGTTACAGAATCCAATGAATTTCAGATTCAGTAAACATTTTCTGAGCATCTGGGCTCTTTTAGATAGTTATGTCATTCAATCCTCCTAACCCTTTAGCAAGAGATTATCTCTTTGTGGGAAAATGATCACTAAAGAAGAAAGAAGATTAAGATGGCTTACTGTAGTTTTTGTGGTGCAAAAAACATTTTCCTTGGACCCAAAATTGGAACTTTGGGCCCGATATCAGATGCAAAGGCTCAACTCATCAAATTCTAGAATAGAAGTGGGTATGTAGGGGAGTATGGTTAGTCTAAAAATACACAGAGCTGAATTACTTTGATTTTTTATTAAGCACAGCATCTTCTATATTTTGGTTGTTTTCTCCCCAATTTTTATTAAAATTCTATCCAGTTAGTTAACATAGAGTGTAATATACATTTCAGGAATAGGACTTGGTGATTCATCACTTACATAGGACAGTGCTCATCCCAACAGGTGCTCTTCTTAATGCCCATCCCCCATCTAGCCCATCCCCCACCTGCCTCCCTCCATCAACCCTCGGTTCTCTCTATATAGTTAAGAATCTCTTATGGTTCGCCTCCTGCTCTCTCTCTTTTTCTCCCCTTCCCATATGTTCATCTGTTTGAATTTCAACAACACTAAAGAAAAGCTCAATATTTTAATGTTTCTCCAAAGTGGGCATGAGCCAAAAGTCATTTTAAAATATTGATCAATTATAAGGATCCTTCTGAAGTGAATAATGTTCTCCCCCAAAAGTGTGCACATTGCGATGGAGGTGACCATGCCAGGGCGGGGGCCTGTAACTTACCCCACGGGCATCTGCTGCAGAATAAGGAAACCTCTTCTGGGTGTACAGTTAAGCAGCATGTAGTTCAAGGAGTGCACTGTGTCCCAGGAGACCTCTGTGAAAGGACTGGGGAGGTGAAGTCATCTGGGCAGAGATTAGGGCTGCAGCATTTATGGAAGTGGGGCAAATGCTGAGCTGTCTGTTGTCACTGCTCCGCTGGCTCAGTTGGCGCCGTCTGGGGACATACACTCACTCATTTGTCAAGCGTCACTGGTTCCTAAGTGTTCACGACGACAGGACTTGAGGCTGAGTCTGGCGATATAACTGCCAGCAAGCCCCAATCCTTATCACGATGTGTTACAAGCAACTTGGGTGAAATCTGGTAAGAAGAGAGACAAACTTGCTATTGATTGTATTTTGAATTAATGTGTTGTTAACAACGGGCCTTCTCAAAAATATCTCTATCCACTTCAAATGTCTTCTGTTGATGCCCCCCATTATTCATGAATAATGTGTGTATGTGTATTATCAAAATAGTCATCACGTTGTCTTATAGTTATTTATCATCATCTCTGATTGCCAATAAAATGCAAGGTGAGGGTTACATCCCTTTTATTTTATAGACACTAGTGTTTTCAGCCTAAGGAGTTAATATATAGTTTTATTCCCCTCATAGTTACTGTGCAGCATTAAAATGTTACATGTTATGTATCATCTTCCAGCCTGTGTTCATTTTCCCCTCCCTCCCCCATGTTCCTTCCTTCCCTCCTTCTCTCCCTTTTTCCCCACAGTATTGAATGAGCATCTGTCATGGGCCAGGAACTCCAGTGGGTTTGGGGACAAAATAGTGAGTAAAGGCAGAACTTTAGAGAGATAAATTAATGGTCACAAGGGGGAATGTAAAATTTCAACAGTGATAAATACTCTGAAGACGACTTAACTCAGGAGCACCTGGATGGCTCAGTCAGTTAAGTGTCTGACTTCAGCCCAGGTCATGATCTTATAGTTTGTGAGTTCAAGCCCCACATTGGGCTCTCTGCTCTCAGGTCAGAGCCTGCTTCCAATCCTCTGTCTCCCTCTCTCTCTTCCCGTCCCTTGCTCATTCTCTCTCTCTCAAAATACATAAACTTAAAAACAGACAACTTGCTCAGGCACTATGAAAGCATAAAA
This sequence comes from Crocuta crocuta, assembly GCF_008692635.1. NCBI lineage: Eukaryota > Metazoa > Chordata > Mammalia > Carnivora > Hyaenidae > Crocuta > Crocuta crocuta. The sequence continues at coordinate 715,528 of NW_027527611.1, forward strand.
TGTTGGGGGGAAGCACAGAGTGAGTGTATTTGATTTGGTCTAAACTATAAGACCTTTAACAAAGAAAATTATCCTGGCTTGGAAAGATAAAACATGATTAGAGAATAACTAGATAAAGTGTAGTGTCTTAGAATGGGGGACGGGGAAGAGAGAGAGGGATGGGGAGAGAGACAGATTATTGGAGGAAAGAAGGGCATCAGCATGTTCACAGTCTTTTTATAAAGTGAGGAAGGTGCTACAAAGAAGAAAGGAATGTCTTAGTGTTTCCAGATCAGCAGACTAAGAGAAAAAGTGTTGGGACACCGATATAGACATAGAGACGACTGAATGGCATCTGTGGATTGTATATACTATAATTGAAAGTATTTTTATCTTTGACGGTGGCTTGGATAGTGCATTGTTGTTGATGTGGAGCCAGAGTAAGGACAGGAAGCCCACTGAGATGGTGTGGGCAGGTAGCCAATCATGTACCTAAAGGTGCCAGATGACAGAGATGGACAGGAAATTGCAAGACACTTTTGGACAGCAGAATTAGCAGGACCTGGTGACAAACTGAATAGGGAGGTCGATTATAGACATGGTGACACACAGCAGCAGCTGCAGAAGCTTCTAGAAGCAGTTGAGGAGTGGATGGGGTGTCAACAGCAGGGACATAGACCACACTTGGTGTCTTAAATCAACTTAAATCAGGGGAGCCTGAAGTCAGGTGCTGTTGAGGTCCGGTGGATCCAGGAGCTTCTACTTCAGGGTTTCCAGGGCAGGACAAACCTGATTAATTTAGTGGGAACACATGTAGAGAGCATGTCATAAACCAAAGGAGTAAAAGGTGCTGTTTAAAGCATCTTTCATCCCAGATACCGCAAAACTAATATATGTCTAGGTCCGTGTCCACGATGTCTAGGGCAGCGTCTACGGTTTCTAGGCCAGCGTCCACGGTGTCTAGGGCAGCGTCCACGGTGTCTAGGGCAGAGTCCACGGTGTCTAGGGCAGCGTCCACGGTGTCTAGGGCAGCGTCTACGGTGTCTAGGTCCGTGTCCATGGTGTCTAGGGCGGCGTCTACAGTGTCTAGGCCAGCGTCCACGGTGTCTAGGGCAGCGTCCATGGTGTCTAGGGCAGGGTCTACGGTGTCTAGGCCAGCATCCACGGTGTCTAGGCCAGCATCCATGGTGTCTAGGTCAGTGTCTACGGTGTCTAGGGCAGCATCCATGGTGTCTAGGGCAGCGTCCACGGTGTCTGGGGCAGCACCTATGATCCCAAAGAGATTTGATAAAACACATTATGCAGCTGAATCGTGTAATTACCCCTCAGCAAAGTTGTTCAGCTCTGCCTCGATGTTTCTCTACTGGCTTTTCATACATCTGATAAAGTAGGAACTTGGTGTGTAGGGAACAGAGGCCTTCCTCTATAGCACAGAGGTAATGATTAGAGTACCTTTGACTTGCCTTTAAAGAGAAGAAAATCCCTGAAAGTGGACATAGGCTTATGGTTGAAAAGCGGGTGGCATCCTGAGGCATCACAGATGAATGGGGAAGGATATGTGAACAAACATACTGAACACTGCTCTCAAAGTTGTACGTCGTTCAAGTTTGCTGTTGCTGTGAAGGGTTGCTCCCTAATATTTCCTGTGACAACTCTTCCTGATCATAGCCACTGCCTCCCCTCCACCCCCATCACCACCCGATCAGGGCACAGTGCAGGGTTCTGCGTTGAACCATTCCTGGATGTCTTTCTACTCTGATTCTGTTCCAGTCGTGGTCTTCACTGTTCTTGGACCACTCTTATTTCATTTTTCTGTAGTCCTGAGACTCATTGAAGTTAAATAAGTCAGTAGTGATTGGTCACCTCATGTGGAAAAATCAAGATTTGGCCCCACATCTCTCAAATACCAAAGCAAGATTTTCTCTTTGGTAACTAACTCTTCCAGGGCTCCAGAAATCTGCTGTCTCCGTCCCTCCCTCCCCTGCCTTCCTACTTTCTTCCTTTCTCCCTTCCTTCCTTCTTTTCTTCCATCTTTCCATTCCACCTCCCTCTCTTTCTTTATTTCTTTTGAGTACACTTCTCTTTTCCCCTTGACACCCTTTTAGACTTTGTTTTCTGTTTCCCACAGAAGTGTATGTGTGCCTGTCACCATGCCTGTGGATGAGTGTGTGTGTGAGTGTGTGTGTGCACATACACACAGTCGGGCTTACTTTCTCCCCACTGACCCTAAACTTTGTGTTTTGCTTTGTGTCAAGCACTCAGGCTTTCTGTGGGTTTGTTTTTAATTTTAACTTTTCTGCCGACTTGGTGCATTTTATTTACCCTAGGATTCAGTGATAGTCTTACATTTTCTCTTATCATTCTCTTATTCCAGTAGTTATGCATTTCATTATTTTAATGACCTTTTTTGAAATTTGTTAGGCCATAGTGCAAAGTGGAGTTTTCTTCCTCTTAACATGTGGGAGGGGCAGGCTCTGTATTCACTACAGATATCTTCTGCTCGTACTCCCAAGTCTACTTTTATTTTGGAGATGTTGACAGCCTCTCCCCTCCTTTACGCTCACCTCAAGTCAATGACTTCCTCCCACGTGGCTTCAATCCGAGAGAGACAAGGTCCTAGGGAAGTTTTCATCTGAGAGAGCTCAAGAGATCAAAGGATTCCTAAAATGTATTCTCTTATATGGGGTTCAGGCCCCTGTGCAAATAATCCTCTTTGAAAGAGCCCACCTGTCTCACCTTTCTGGACTTCCAGAGACTTGGCCAATGGCGTCTCAGAGACAGGCTGCTGTCTGGGACCCCCGTGCAACAGGGAGATCAGTCCCTAGGCTCTTTCACTGCAGAACACCTGATTCTTCCGGGAACATTTGATCTCCTGCACAAAGAGAAGAGGGCTGCCCTTGATGTTAGCGCCGCCATGCTCTGGGTACGCCACCTGAACCATGTCAGATGTTCCAGAGAGGAAAACGATGGCTGCCTGGGCGGGGTGCTGCTCTATACTCTGGAAAGCTGACCCACTCAAAAGCCAATCTAGGCAACTAGCGGGGTGTTTCTATCTTCTTGCTTTTAATGTAACTTGAAAAGACGAGGAATGGATGAAAGTCTTTAAATGCGAATTTTTCCCTCTGGCTCCTTCAGGCTGATAACCTCCTGGAGAAGAAAAAATATACATGTAACCAGCAATCCTTTTCTGAACAATGTGTCTTACAAGGTGAGATAAAATGGATCTGTTAATTAAATCTGACCATGAAAACTGTTTCATTTTCAAACTTTTCCATTTAATCTCTATGCTGAGAAAGGCATAGAGGATCATGTGATTTGAGTCTATTGAACGTGTCTGGTGAATTCAGGTAGAGAGGAGAGAGTGACCCCTATCTGGAAGCTGGCCAGTTACGTTTAGCCAACATCACTGCTACTGTTCTGGAGCAATAGGTCTTCTGTTGTGCTTCCAGAATTATTCTAACAAATCTCTTTGACAAATGTTAAAATCTTTTTGACAAATGTTAATTCTCTCCCAAAAGTTTCCACTTGATTAGACAAATAGACCTAAGACTGTAATGTCTCTGTGTGTGTGTGTGCGTGCACGCGCGAGCACGCGTTTAAGTAGATAAACAAACAGCACCAATTGGAGTAACAAACAGGATCTAGAAATGTACTATCCTTGCGCTTCCCTAGACCAATCCAGTAGCCTGCACCAAAATTCACAGAGAAATTATTTAAGGTCTGTAATGGCAAATGGATTGAGTATTTTACCTGGAAGGTGAAGAAAATGCTAAGAGGAATCGAAAAGCAACCTTCATAGATATATAAATCACGCACAAAATGCTCAGAGAGAAGATACTTACAAACATAGTTAGTTTTTAAGCCATGGTCAGTGTTTTATGCTGTGCAATTTTGCCGTGCGATACTTGCCATTATGGCGTTCAGGATTATCTGTAGAGAAAAGTGTCCGGTGTATGAAGGCCATTGGAGCTTCTGGATAAAGCCATCGTCAGGAGCGAGCACTGATCTGTTTTTTCTGTGACTCCACTCAATGAATAAAGCTATCTTTTCATTAAAACACCCCCCCACACACCCCACCACCCTCATACAAAGGCATTCTTACACTCCTCCGAAAATGTACTATTACTGAGCACATGAGACAAAATATGGTTTTCTTTGTATTTTATGTTTCTGTGTCTCTGTATTTCCCAGCCAGTTGAGTCCACTTGTTTTGGGTCATCAGGAGTGTCCTGAGCCCTTGGCACACCTGTCATGGCATTACACTCATAGTAATGGCTGACTGTGCTAGTATATTACCGCCAATGACATTGGCATACTGATATTCAAATCTCATGTCATAGAAACTGCCAAAGCAGAGCGATGTCACTTTCTCATCATAAGGGTATAGACCGAAAAGGGAAGTACTCCTGAAGTCAGCACTTTTAATTATAGGAACATATTTATGCAGAGACAGTTAAAATGGCATAAAGTAGCTTGCTCACAAGACATGTACAATGGACTGCATTGCCCCCTGCCCACCAGATTCACATACTGAAGTCCTGACCCATAATGTAATGGAGGTGGGGCGTTTGGGAGGTAATTAGGGTTAGATGACGTGGTCAGATAAGGGTTAGGATGACATTAGTGCCCTTATAAGAACAGATATCACAGCTCCTCCAAACGCCCTGCCCTCTGTCATGTGAGGACACAGTAAGTGCTACCAACAATCTAGGAAACTTGACCTCACCACGGAACCAAATTGGCTATCACCTTACTCTTGGATTTCCCAACCTCCAGAACTTTGAGAAACATCTATTGTTGAAACCACCTAATCTATGGTATTTCCTGTGGCAACCCAAACTAAGACAGCCTATCTGCTTATTTTATTTTAAATATGTGTTTTTTGTTTTTGTTTTTTAATAAAGTAATCTCTATGCCCAAGCATAGGGCTTGAGCTCATGACTCTGAGATCAAGAGTTGCATGCTCTACCAGCTGAGCCTGCCAGGCAACCTCATGATCACTTCTTAACTATCCCAAACACACAATTTCCTTGCCTACTACTTCATTGATTAAAGAAGGGGTGGTTCATTATGAGCCACAGTCTTGGCCAGATCATGAATAAGAGAAAGACTGCCAGTCAACATACACAGCATCAAAGAAGGCAAATAAGTGGTCAAAGTCAAAGTTCGTTAGTGTTCTAAATTAGCTGACAGATAGGATAGAGCTAGACCCAACAGGAAGTTACAGATAGGACTTTAGTTTAGTTTAGTGAGTGTAGCAGTAAAAAGTAAATCTTTAAAGCTACCCTCAGAAAGATCCCTATGTCATATTTGGTGACATGGATGCCCCAAGGCTATTTCCATGGTTATGGAGGGCTTTCTTTAGAAAAGATCCAAAGGGTAAGTTTATCTGCACTGTCAATCCACCCTTTGAAATTTAATGACTTTTCTGCTAAGCAGCTGCCGCATTTATAAGTCATGAATGCATGACTTTCCAGGAGGAACATGCATGGGCCACTGGGCTTCTGGATTTTCTGACATGTCTGAAAGCCACAGATGCCCAGTGAGGTTTTGTGGTTTGGTTTCTAGTACACCATTCTTCTTGGTTGGCCTTATAAATATTTCTATGTGACTCATTCTCCTTCCAGATAAATATTCCTCCTCCAATCCCAAGAAGATGAATAAAAACTATGTGAAGATAGTTTAAGAAAAATAAACAGAAATGTTCAACGTATATAAAAAAAAAAAAAGCTGATGGCTTCATACCCTAAAATTTTAAGAGCTTAAATGAAACCTAGAACATTTCTATAAGGAGATACAGAGTAGACCCTAATGCTTTCTGAGTATGGAATGAACTGCTCTCAGGAAAGAGACGAAAAGGAAGATGTGTGGTCTAAGAAAGACCTTAGAAATACAGAAAATGCAGCTTTGGAAATAATAGACCATTTGAAGAGGAGGATCAAATAAACACCTCTGGTGATGTGAGGGAAGGCTCAACCTGAAGGTGATGGATAAGACAGAAGAACACGGAGAGGGCGGTAGGTAACAGATGTGGATGTGGACAGCAGTCTTGGAGAACACTGAGGATGAGAACCCTGGAGAAATGTCTTACTATTTCTTAAGTGTCCTGAAGATAAAGCGAGGATAAAAATGACTCAGAGGTAGCATGAGCACCTCTCTTCCTGTGCAAGTCATGTATGTGAGGAGGTATGAGAGACACCTGCACAGAATCCAGTGAAATCCTTCCCAAAGGCTCTCTCAGAGTTCAGTAGCTCAGTCAGCACCATGGTTTGCTAGAATCATCCACAGGAGTCAATTCACTGCTCTCTGGGCTTTGGTGGATCAGCTTATCCAGGGGTACACCACAGAGCTATTGCTGGTTGATAGTGGATCACAGGCAGAGCCTCGGGGTGTTTTTCCTGATCCAGGTGAGGTATGTAAGATTGAGTAGCAGGGTCAGGATCCTGGGAGGCACCATGCCTGGAGCCTTCAGGTCAATGCTACAATTCTTAGCAGTCTCCAAAGATGTCCTCAGAGAAAGGAAATGGACCTAGAGATTCTAGATACTTGTTCTCTGCCCCTTTACCTTTGAGAAAGAGGGCTTTCCTCAACATCAAAATAAATCCAGTTCAAAAATGGGTAAACCACACGAAAAGATATTTCACCTGAAAGAGTATACCGATGAAGAACATGCACAAGAAAAGATGTTTGGCATTAGTAGCCATTAAGGAAATGCAAATTATACCTACAGTATGATATCATTGCCTATTTAAAATAAAAAATAGTGGTAGCCACCCCCATAGAAAATAATAAATAAAGGGCTCCATCCAGGGGATTGGAAGTTCCTCCTGGCTCTAACTTGCTGTTATCTTGCATGTACAGATCATGAAAAATGAGAAACAAAAATAAGGCTGGGATCATGTAGAGAAGGCTTGCATCATCAAGAAGGCTAGAGTCCCTGTGGTTGATTCAGAGTGTCTATAGTTGGAAAAATCCCGTTCCATTTCTCCATATATTCACCATTCTACCTCTTCGTTCCCCTAGAGCATGGCTGTGAGCTTGAGTCACTTCTCTGGATGAGGCCATTTCAGTCAATTCTGTGCTGAAGCAGAGAGGTCTTAAAAAAAAAAAAAAAAGACTTCTCAAAACAGAAGAGGAAAAAGTATTGAGTAAAATTCCTAAAGAGTGGCTCCATTTTTGTGTCTCTTTTGTGTCTCTTTTTGGCCAATTGTTTTGGAATGAACACAGTCACCCATGTTTCGTCGCCGTAACAAGTGTCCTGCCACTGTGTTTGATGATGTGGGGGGCTTGTTTGTTTCCTGAGCTTGAGTCCCCAGTGGAAAAGGGCTGTGACTGTGCTCCCTGGGAATAATGAAGCAGAAGGTGTAGTGAAGAGTAATTGCACAAAATTTAACACAGTGTTGAAATGTTCCTGAAAACAGAACACAAAAAGAGGTGACTGCCAAAACGGATTTTATATTTCTGAAGAACATGATGTGAGAAATAGTAACGGTTCAGACTGACATTGTTGGGCATGTGAATAACATCTTTACATTAGTATTCACCAGGGAGACCGGCAGAAGCGTATGAAAAACACAGATGCGCTTTTCACCATGGGAAGGCACCAGACTACAGAAATCAAGTGCCTCACTGGAGAAAATAAAAAGAAATTAGCGCGATGAAGACAAAAGTGTGTCAATGTGGTCTTTTTGTAAAACCTAATCCTTTTCCTCAGCAATTTCAAGAACAATGCATGTTCCTAAAAATTGTCCCCCTTGCCTTTTCTCATTTCCTCTGTGTAATTCAGTGCCCTGCTATTTTTAGAAACCCCTTATTTGTCTGCAAAGAAGGAATGTTTATTAAATTTGCTCTTAATTATCAAAAAATCATTCCAGTGTAACTTTGAAAGCGTGCCAAGTTATTAGAAACTGTGTGTGGATTTATTTGAGAGATTTCATTTCCTTTGCAATTTACACATTTCATCATAATATGTTTGAAGTCAGGAAGTGCAATCTGTGTGTACAGTTTCTACAGCCCCAATTTTTTCTTTTAATATAAAGTGTAAATGCATGTATTTATTTGACCCACATATGCAGATAATGTATTTGTTCACCAAATGTGAACTTTCCTAACAGAGCAAAATAATGTCAATCATATCGTGATAACACTGTAGATTAGTGCAGCTATGGAGAAATTGGTTTTTAATGTCATCATGTTAGAACACAGCAACTGTGAATGCATACAGGCGTTCTTATTTCCATGCCAACAGGGGAATTTCAACGACTTCTGTTACCTACCAGTAATAGTAACAATCCTAATACTTCGTTTGGATTCACGGTTACCAAGATTTAATGTTCTTATATGAAAAGAATTTATCTTAGTCTGTATTCTCTTTTCTAATTAAAGTTTTTAGGGGCACCTGGGTGGCTCAGTTGGTTAAGCATCTGACTTCGGCTCAGGTCATGATCTCAGTTCGTGAGTTCAAGCCCCGCATCGGGCTCTGTGCTGACAGCTCAGAGCCTGGAGCCTGCTTCTGATTCTGTGTCTTTCTCTCTCTGCCCCTTCCTTGCTCACACTTTGTCTCTCAAAAGTGAATCAAAATTTTTTTCAAAAATTAAAGTTTTTATTTTCAGGTAACTTTAGATTCACATGCGATTGTAGAAAGTAAATCAGAAAGATATCCTGGATCTTCACTCAGTTTCCCCAGTGGCAACATCTTTGAAAGGCACAACATGATATCACAACCAGGGTGCTGACATTAATATGTTCAAGAGAGAGAATACTCCCATCACCACAAAGATTGTGTTCCAGCCACACTCATGTTGTTCCTGACCTGACCGCTACCTACCCCTGGGCAACTATTAAGCTACACTCCATTTCTATCATTCTCTTATCTTAAGACTATCATATACATTGAATCACAGGGTGTGTAACCTTCGGGACTGTGTCTTTCCACTGAGCATGGCTCTGTGAGATTCACCCACGTTGTTACATGTAGGAACCACTACTCTGTTCCTTTCTGTTGCTGTGTGTGGTTCCATGTGGTGGACGCACCACAATTTATCCATTCACTCATCCAAGAGCATCTGGGTTATTTCAGCTTCGTCCCTTCCAAATAATGCTGCTATAAACCGTCATGGGCAGCTCTTTGCATAAACATGCTTCTAAACATGTTTAGTAAAAGCGTGTTTCTTTTTATTAAAGAAACTTTTATAGTATCATTGGCTATATTCCCTATGCCACAGCTTTTATTTTGATGGCTCCTTCATTCCATAACTGGAGGCCCGTATCTCCCTCTCCCCTCCTCCCATTTTGCCCACCCCTTCACCCTGTCTTCCCTCTGACAACCTTCCGTTTGTCCTCTGTATTTATAGGCCTGATTCTGCTTTTTGCTTGTTTGTTTATTTATTTATTTTTAGATACCACCTGCAAGTGACATCAAAGGGTATATGTCTTTCTCCGACTTATCTCTCTTAGCTGATGCCCTGTAGGTCCATCCAAGCTCGGGAAAATGGCAAGGGCTCACCTTTCCAATGGATGCAACATATTCCAAGTTGTGCGTGTGTGTGTGTGTGTGTGTGTGCATCTGTGTGTATATATGCACATACATATATACCTGCATAGCCCCCACACCTTTATCCATTCATGTGTCAGGGACACTTGGGGCTGCCCCATGCATTCCTCTGTGGATCACAGCATTCGTTACACTGACGCTGCCTTTAAATCTCTAGGACAAGCGCCCAGTAGGACAAGCAGTACGTTGTGTGGGATGGGCAGGCGCAGGGCTTTCCATACACCAGGAGCTGTGTTCCAGGGTGACTGTTCCATTTTATGTTCCACCAGCACCATTTGAGTGATCCATCTTCCCCACATCCTAAGCAGCATTGAATATCGTCACCAGTTTTGTTTTTTTTTTAATGTAGCCATTCTGGAAAGGGCATAGTGGATTTGCATTTCTCTGGTGGCTAATGATGTTGAACATCTTACCATGTGCTTCTTTGCCATCTGTACATCTTCATCAGTGACATGTCTCTTTTTCTGCCTTTTCCTAATTGGCTTGTTTTTGACAGATGAGCTTTAAGGCTCTTCATACATTCTAAACGCTAGTCCTTTGTCAGATGTGTATTTGGAAAACACTTTCTGCCAGCCTGTAGCTTTTCTTTAAATCCTGACAACCAGCTCACTCAAGAGCAAACATTTTTAATGTTGATGAAGTTTGATGAACTTTTCATTTCATCAAGTTGATGAACAATTTACGGTTTCTTCCTTTATGGAATGTGACTTCGGTGCCAAGTCTAAGAACTCTTTGCCTAGCCACAGAGTCTGAAGACTTCTTCCCATTTTTAAAGAGTGTTTTATACTTTTTACAGTTTATATTTAAGAGAGAGATTCCTATTGATTTCATTCCTCTATAGGGTCTGGACTTAGGGCCAGGTTCATTTTAAGCCTATGGGCGTCTACTTGTTTCAACTGTCTGCTGTCTACCCTTCCTTTATTGAATTGCTTTTCTACCTTCGTGAAAAACTGACTGGGCAGGACTGTGTGAACCTATTTCTGGATCCTCTTTCTGTTCTACTGTCTACTATCACTCTGCCACTAGTACACAGTCTTGATTTTAGTAGCTTATGTCATAAGCCTTGAGGTTGGTTCTTCCATTTCCTTCTTTATAAAAATCATTCCAGCTATTCTAGTTTCCTTTCCATTTAAATTTTAAAATATTCTTATCTATAAATATAGAAAGTTAGGCTTGGAATTTTTAATTTTTTTAATGTTTTATTTATTTCTGAGAGAGAGAGAGAGAGAGACAGTGTGAGCAGGGGAAGGTCATAGAGAGAGGGAGACAGAATCCGAAACAGGCTTCAGGCTCCAAGCTGTCAGCACAGAGCCGGACGTGGGGCTCGAATCCACGAACCATGAGATCATGACCTGAGCTGAAGTCGGACACTTACCCGACTGAGCCACCCAGAAGCCTCGAGGCTTGGAATTTTAAAGGGATCTCATTAAACCTAAATACCAGGGGGCACCTGGATGGTTCAGCTGGTTGTATCCAACATCAGCTCAGGTCATGATCTCATGGCTTGTGAGTTCAAGCCCCGTGTCTGATGCTAGGCTGACAGTACGGAGCCTGTTTGGGATTCTGTGTCTCCCTTTCTCTCGGCTCCTCCCCAACTCATGCTCTGTCTCTGTTTAAATAAACATTTAAAAAATTAAACCTGGATATCAATTTTGAGAGAATTAATATTTTTATGGTATTATGGCTTCCAACATGGTATAGTGCTCCATTAATTTACATTCTATGTCCATATCACCAGTGTTTTGTGCTTTTCAACATATAAGCTTTGTGTGAGTCCCCTTAGATTTGCACCTGATTATTCTGGAATGTTTTAAATGGTACTGTTTATTTGAGAAGTTTCTTTTTCGATTCCTTGGGATTTTCTGCCTAGACAAACATATCATCTGTATATGGTTTTACTTCTTTCTTCTGATCTTTGTAATTATATTTCCATTTCTTGCTCTATTGCATTGGTTGGGAATTTCCAGCAGTACTTTGGATTAGCATAGTGAGACTAGATAAATTTCTTTTTTTTAAATTTTTTTATTGTTTTTTATTTATTTCTGAGAGAGAGAGAGAGAGACAGCATGAGTAGGGGAGGGTCAGAGTGAGAGGGAGATACAGAATCCGAAGCAGGCTCCAGGCTCTGAGCTGTCAGCACAGAGCCCAACGTGGTGCTCAAACCCATGAACCACGAGATCATGACCTGAGCTGAAGTTGGACACTTACCCGAATGAGCCACCCAGGTGCCCCTGGATACATTTCTTTTTCACAATCTCAGGAGTAAGGTCTTTCATGATATAATTATAGCTACACATTTTTTGTAGATCCTCTTTATCAGTTTGAGGAAGTTCCCCTTGATTCCTAGTTTTCTGAGTGGTTTATTGAGTGTGTGTTGAATTATGTAAAATATATTTTTGATATTGACCGACATGATTTTTATTATTCTTGTAATTTTTATTTTTAGCCTAATTAATATAGGGGTTATATTGTTTTTAAATTTCCTTATTCACGTGAAACTCACATGATACAAAATGAAGTATTTTAAGGTTAATAAACGAGTAGCATTCAGTACGTGGCAGTGTTGTGCAACATTTACTTCTATCTAGATCTGAAACATTTTTATCACCCAAAGAGGAAACACGTACTTCCTGTTTCCCTGAGCTATTACTCCAACCTTGGCAAATGCCAGTCTGCTTTCTCTGTTTATGGTTTTACCTATTCTGGATATTTTCTGTACATGAAATCATATAGCATATAACTTTTTGCATCTGACTTTGTTTATTGAGCATAATGTTTTTGCAGTTCATCCATGTTGTGGTATAGGTCAGTGTTGCATTCATATTTATGGCTGAAAAATCTTTAATCAGGTATAGATCAGATTTTTTTGTATCGTTTGTTGATGAAAATTGAGGTTGTGTCTACCTTTTAGCTATTGTATTTAAAGGTACTGTAAACACTTAAATTCAAGTATTTTGGGAGTACCTGTTTTCAATTCTATTGGGAATGTATCTAATATAGTGGAATTGTTGGGTCACATGGTAATTGTTTGTTTAATTTTGGGGCACTGCAGAATGTTTGTCTACAGCCACTGAACCATATTCCATTCCCACCAGCTGTGTTGAGAATGCAACAAAGTAATGAACTTTCCCATATTTCCATATTCCTGTCAACACTTGTTATTTTCCTTTTTTAAAATTATAGTCATTCTACTGGTCATCAAGCCATACCTCCCTGATGTTTGGATTTCCACTTTCCTAATGACAGATGAATGGTGCATCTTTTCATTTACTTGTTGGCTATTTGTATATCTTAGGGAAAAATGTCCGTTCAAGCACATTGTGCATTTTTTAACTGTCTCATCCTTGTCAAATTATAAGTGATATATAATATATAATGTGCATATATAATAGGACACATAATATATGTTTTATATATATTTTTTTATATATTATTTATATATATATATATTCTAGACACTAGACGCTTATCAGCTACGTAATTTCATTTTCTCTCATTCTTTAGGTTGTCTGTTCATCTGATAATGTCCTTTGATACACAAAAGTGGTTACATTTTTAAAAATTTTTGATGGTTCAGTTTATCCAGTGTTTTGGTATTGTTTATGCTTGTGGTGTCATATTTAAGAATCCATTTTCAAATGCAAGGTCATGAAGAATTGCTTCTGCATTTTTTTCAGAGGGTTTTACGGTTTTATCTTTTATATTTAGGACGTTTACCCATTTAGAGTAACTTTTGTATATAAAGAAGAAGGGATTAAAATTATTTCTTTTGCTTGTGGATATCTAAGTGTGCAAGCACCATTTGGTAAAGTGACTCCTCTTTCCCTTATTGAGGATTCCTGCCAGCCTTTTCATGAATTAATTGCCCATGTAAGTCTGGGCTTATGTCTGGACTCTCAATTTTTTTTTTTTTTCATTTGTCGATATGTCTGTTCTTACACCAATAACACATTCTTTTGATTACCATAGCTTTGTAGTACATTTTTAAAGAATAAGGTGTTAGTATTCCCACTTTGTTCTTTTTTGATATTGTTTTGGCTACATGGGGCCCCTTTCAAATCCATATGGCTTTTCAGATTGAATTTTCCATTTTTGCAAAAGAGGCAGTGGGAAGTTTTACACATATTGCTTTGAATTCATGGATCACTTTGGGTAATACTTCCATCTTAACAATGTTAAGTCTTTCAGTCCATGAGCATGGGGTATATTTCCACTTACATAGGTCTTTATTTCAGCAAATTCTTATAATTTTCAATGTAAGATTTTCACCTCCTTGGCTAAATTGTAATACTAAATATTTTAGCGGCTATTTTCAATAGAAATGTTTCCTGAATTTCTTTTGTTAGATTGTTAATTGATAGTATATAGAAACACAACTCATTTTTTTCTGTGTTATTCGTATCCCTTGCAACTTTGATCAATTTATATGTTAATTCTATTCATTTTCTATGTGGATTCTTTGGGCTTTTCTACATATAAGATCATGCTATTTGGAAATAGTGATAGTTTGACTTCTTCCCATTTCATTGGATACCTCTTTATTTCTTGTCTATTTTCTCTGGCTAGAGCTTCGAATACAATGTTGAAGAGCATTGAGGAAGTAGGCATTCATGTCTTCTTGTTCCTGCTATCAGGGGAAATTCTTCTTCCTCTTTTTTTCTTACCACTGAATATAATGTTACTTTACTTCATATTTTATATTAAAGAAGTGCCCTTCTAGTCCTTGTTCTTTGAGTATTTTTACCATGAAAAAGTGTTGAATTTTGTTAAATACTTCTTTTTGTTTGTTTACAATAGAGAGGTGATGGGGTATTATATAATTGTCTTTTTTTTTTCTACAATGTAGCATATTACACTTGATAATTATCTTTTGTTGAACCACCTTTGTATTCCTGGGATAAATCTTATTTGGTAACTAAGTACAATTTTTAAAATTTTCTTTTGGGTTCAGTCTGGTATTGTGTTGAAGAAAATTTTTTTCAACCTATATTCACAAGTGCTAATGGTCTGTGGGTTCGTGTGTGTGGTGTGTGTATGTTGTCCTTGTTGTTGGCATTAGGGTAACACTGACCTCATAGAAAGAATTGGAAATATTTCTCTCCATTCTATTTTTAAAAGAATTTGAGAAGAATTTGAAGTTACCTTACAGTTAGCTCTTTAAATGTTTGATAGGATTAACCGGTGAAGGCATCTGGTACTGGAATTTTCTTTTAGGGAAGGTTTTGGTTATTGTTTGAATCACTTTACTTCCTATAGATCTATTGAGATTTTCCTATATCTTCTTTATTAAGTTTCGTGAATATGGAATATTCACCAAATTTGTCTAGGAATTTGTCCATTTCTTCTAGGGTATGTAATTTTGCGGGATAAAAGTACTGATAGAATTATCCTTTGTACTTCTCCAGTTTTAGTTATTGTGATTTTACATTTTTGTGTTTTTTTTCTATTTCTTTTTTCCTTAGGCTACCTAAAAATTGTCAAATCTTTTGACCTTTGTGAAGAGCCAACTCTTGGTTTTATTGATTGTATTTTGTTTTCTATTATTTTTTGTTCATCTAATCTGTGTATTATTTCATTTTAACCGCTTTTTTAGTGGCTTTCCTTTTCTTTTTATAATCCCTTAGTGTGTAGTTAGGTTGTTTCTTTGAGCCTTTTTTCTTTTTTAAGTTATGTGTTTACAGATATCAATTTCCCAACGAGCACTGCTTTCACTATTTCTTATATTTTTCTGTGTTGTGGTCTTGTTTTCACTCATATGTAGGTATTTTAAAATTTCCCTTGATATTAGACACATTGGTTGTACTCAATTTTTTTAGTTAGTAATTTTATTTGCACACATTTGTGAATTTTCCTCCTCTTACTAATTTCTAGCTTTTCTTCAAGGTGATTGGAGCAGATATCTTATTTTATTTACATATGTTTAATTTATTTGGACTTGTTTGTGATCCAACATATGGTTTATCCTAGACAAGTTCCTTTTGCACTTGAGAGGAATGTGTTTTCTGTTGTTAGTAGGTGGTATGGTTTATATATGTCAATACTGTCTTGTTGATTTATAGTTTTGTTCAAGTCCTCAATTTACTTACTGATCTGTCTAGATTTTCCTATCTATTATTGAAAGGGACTATTGTAGTTTCCAAATACTCTTGTACAACTGGCCTTTTCTCTTTTATATCTATATTTGCTTCATAAATCATACAACTCTTTTGTTTGATGCATAAATGCTTACAATTGGTATATCTTCTTGATGAATTAATACTTTTATCAGTATCCAGTGTCATATTACCTTTATAAATGCTTTTTGACTTAAAGTCTATTTCTTTCTGATATTAATATAACCACCCCAGGTCTCTCTGGATACTATTTGCATGGCATAACTTTTTCCAAATTTTTAGTATGAACTTAATTGTGTCTTTGGATATAAAGTGAATCCCTTATATACAGAATATAATTGTATCATAATTTTCTTTTTTGAGGAAGAGAGATTGTGCATGAGCATGCACACAAGTGGGAGAGAAGACAAGGGAGAGAGTGAGAGAGAATCTTAAGCAGGACCCATGCCCAGCACAGAGCCCAACAGGGGGCTCAGTCTCACGACTGTAAGGTCATGACCTGAGCCAAAATCAATTCTGATGCTTAACTGACAGAGCCACCCAGGCACCGCAATCATATATTTTTAAAAAATCCATTTTGTCAATCCCTGCTTTTGGAATGCAAAATTTAACCCATTTACATTTAAAATAATCTCAAGTAAGGGAGGGCTCACTTTTGATATTTGCTGTTTGTTTTCTAACTGTCTTAAACATTTTTCCCCTTATTTCCTCTACCTCTCATCTCTCTTGTGCCTAATTATTTTTTTCATAGTGTTCTATTTTAATTTTTTCTCTCATTTACATCTGTGTATATTTTTCAGTACTTTTGGTGATAACTATAGAGATTACAATTAACACCCTAAAATTATAACTATCCAATTTAAATTGAAACTAACATAGTTTCAGTAGCATAAGAAATTCTACTCTTATAC
This sequence comes from Crocuta crocuta, assembly GCF_008692635.1. Lineage (NCBI taxonomy): Eukaryota > Metazoa > Chordata > Mammalia > Carnivora > Hyaenidae > Crocuta > Crocuta crocuta. The sequence goes on from NW_027527611.1 coordinate 732,084, forward strand.
AGTCTTGAATTCTCCCTTAATGTTAATATTGTTACAAATTATAACTTTATACTTGGTGTGCGTGTTAACATAGATTTATAGTTGTTGTTTTATGCATTTGTCTTTTAAATCATGTAGAAAAAGAAAGAAGTTAGCCAAAAATAGAATAACGGTGTCTGTTCTATTTGCTATTTGCCTTTGCTGGAATTATTTATTACGTTGTACAACTTTGAGTTACTGTTTCCTTTTATTTCAGCCAGAAGACTCCCCATTGGCATTTCTTGTAGGGCAGGTGTGCTAGCAACAAACTCTCAAGGCTTTTGTTTATTCATGAATGTCTTCATTTTTACATCTGTAAAGGGAAGTTTTGCTGAAAAGAGTATACTTTATGTCAAGTTTGTTTGTTTGTTTTTCCTCAGCACTTTACAAATAGTATCCATGTCATTTTACCCTCAGCTTTTTCTTCCTGCTTGCGCTGAATCCAGCTGTCAAGCAGACATGAAAGATAAGGGATTTTCTGGTCCTTTCTGAGAATTTATCCTACCCTAAGCATGTATGTGATTCTCTCAATTTTCCACTATGCACAGAGCTGTGGAATGTTCTAATTTCCCAAAGAAATTTTCCCCAGCTCTTTTCTTCCAAGACTTTTGGTGCTGTACTGTTTAACTTTTTTTAAAAAAATTATTTGTTTTTGAGAGAGAGAGAGAGAGAGAGCACGCCATAGTGTGAGTGAGAGACAGGCAGAGAGAGAGAGGGAGACGCAGGACCTGAAAAACACTCCAGTCTCTGAGCTGTCAGTACAGAGCCTGATGTGGGGCTCAAACTCACAGACCGCAAGATCATGACCTGGGCCAAAGTTGGATGCTTAACCAGCTGAGACACCTAGGCGCCCCAGTGCTCTACTGTTTAAATCAGTTGTAATATTTTGCCTCAGGTGGCTTTGTTCATTTGCCTTAAAAAGTTTTTTTTTAAATATTTATTTATTTATTTACAAATAGTTTATTGTCAAGTTGGTTTCCATATAANGTTGCGTTGAATGAAATTGCTTCATTTGCCTTAAAATGTTTTTGAGGAATGCTCACTGTTTTCTGCTTTGAGTTATATGTGAGGTAAAATAAAGACAAGTCCTTTATATCAGTCCTTCATGTAACTACCCAGAGTAACACAGACAAACAAAATAATGTCTTCAATGTGCTCAAAGATTATAGACTACTCAGTATACCTTAAAGCTGAAGTTATTAGATACAATTGTTGATTTCTTCTACAATAAACTTTACTAATTCTCTATTTGCAACTATTATATTTGCAAATTAAACATCACTGAAAATTAAACAAACTCAGAATACATGGGAAATGGGTTTTTGATTAGTCAGTAAATGTGCTTATTAGTTAAGGTCAAGTCCTTTAAGCTTTACATCCATAATATGAGAATAGATAGCAATAGCTCTTCAAAGTCTTCCCACTTAATTCAAATTAGAATCCAAAATAATAGTAGTCTGATACAATCATGGCTGACCTTACCTTTACCACACCTAAGGTTACTTCTCAGACTTCATTTCCCCCTGTGGTTCCATTCACTCAGCTCACTGACCATAGTTGGGGAGGACGAAATTTTCCTCTATTCAAGATTCTTCTAGCTGGACTAATAATTAATATTCCATGAGACAGATTCATAAGAGAAAATAATATCTAGTTTTATACATCTGGGGAATCCACACAGGCATGAGATTCCAAAGACAGTCAGGAAAAATGAAATATATATGTCATCCTAAATTACAGAGAGGCATAGGGATCTGGGGATACAAAGCAGGGAGAAAGGCCAATAGTAGGAAGGTGAGAGGAGATATTTGGAAAACCAAGGTTACCCTCAGGTGCAAGTAAGTTTCTTAGGTAAAAAGGAATCTCTGTTAATAGCTTTCTTCTTGGTACAGGTCTTCTACCTAATTATTTTTAGGCATTTTGGGGGGGTGGAGAGGAGTTCCAGGTTTCTTCCTGAATCTTTGTCTTGATTATTTTCAGCTCAAAATAATCTACATGCCATTGTGTCCCATTTTGGTGCAGTCAGCCTTGGCCCCTACACCTTCCGTCTTCTGCGGATATCCTCATGAAACACTCCTTACTTCCTTTGCTCACAGTCACCTCCCATTGAAACCTAACTTAACTTTCATTTCCATTGGCAGCTCCCTTTCCCCCTTACTCTGTCATATGTTTTCTTCCATAACGCTTCTTGTCTTCTAACATAGCATGCATTTACGGTACTCATTATGGTCATTGGTTATTGTCTAACTCTGCACTGAGATGCAGAGCGCCAAAGGGCACTTCTTGTATTCCCTGATAGAACTCAAGAGACTAGAACATGGAGGCAGCTTATACTCAATATTTATTTGATGAATGACAGAAAACACTTTTTCCTCATTCCCAGTAAATGAATTAGCTGAACTCTAATCCATATTTTATTGTTGAGTTTCTTTTAGTAATTAATTTTTACATGTCAGTTTTAATTTTTCTATAAACATGAGTGGCTGTTGTGCTTTTCTTATTAAAATGATATTTTCATTTATTGTCTCTTCGTGCACCACTTAGGTTTTATATTACCTTGACATTTCAACTAAATTGTTAAGGTGATTACATATCATGTTTTCTGTAACAAACACAACAGATTTATGTATCTAGAGCTGCGTAATTTAATGAATTCAGCTGTTTCTTTTTAAGATATTAGTTGAAAGATACATTAAAATTAGAGTTTCTTTTTAAATTCTGATACCCAAAGCTTTTACTTCAATTAAAAATAAAAATAATCCAGGATTCACGTCTCTAGCTTCACATTTCCTTTCTATATAGACAATTATTTTTGTTAGCATTCACTTTCCATCCCTTTGCTTTGCCCTGTTTCCTGGAGACCACTTTTAAAGCCTCAGAGGGTGGGTTAGAGACAGGAGGTTGAGTGGGAACTGAAATCAGCCAGAATATTAACATGAAAGGAGCTTCTGTTCCATTATAATTACAAAGAGCACATTTGTGGTAGAACGGAATACAAGTTCATGAAAAAGGTAGTTGTCTACATTTAAGAAGACATTTTGATAAAGTCAAAAGACGCAAAACTAAGTCTTAGTTAAACACGGTCCTATTAATAGAAATGAATCTATATTTCTCCTTTGATGAACAAAGTCATGAAGATTGAGACAAAATTGTAAGAGATTGGAGTTATATTATGTCTATGTGCTTGATTAGCCTCATTTTTAATAGTTATGTGGTGTGTGTGTTTGTGAGTGTGTGTGTGTGTGTGTGTGATAGAGAGGGAGGGAGGGAGAGAGAGAGAGACAGAGAGAGAAAGAGAGAGAGAGAGAGATCCTGTTCATTCAAAGTCTACCTTCAAAGTTGTCTGGATATTCAGAAGGGGCCCAATAAATATCCTTCTTTCCTACCTAAGTTATGAATAAATCAAGAAATATGTCAAATATATATGGCTGAGGGGAACCAGCAAACATCAGCAAACATTAATGATTTTAAATTAAGCTAATGTTAGACATTTTAGTTGATACTCACAGTCCTTGGTCTTCCCAGTATGTAACTTTTGCATTAGACCTTCATCCTTTCTCTCTCTCCCCCCTTGAACCCCATTCTCTAACCCCCTTCCATACCTTTGTGAGTGCAAAGCGCCCTGTCTCCAGAAGGGCACAGGAGACTGTGCACCACTTTCCCAATTTCCATTTTCCCCTTCCAAACTCTGAAAGCAAATAATGTACTCTACCTCTCGTAAATTAGAATGTGTGCCAAGAGTGGGTAGAGGGAGACCAGAGGTATTATCCTAATGAGGTTACCTCCACATGGAAGGCAAGAATGTTTCAGAACCGTTCATATCCTTTCCATATACATTTGTATTTACTTGAGATTGGCCTCAGCTACTGTCTGAGATGAATTTTTTAAAATAAATGCTCATTTATTATTGAGAGAGAGAGAAACAGAGACAGAGCATGAGGAGAGGAGGGTCAGAGAGAGAGGGAGACACAGAATCCGAAGCAGGCTCCAGGCTCTGAGCTGTGAGCACGGAGCCTGACACAGGGCTCGAACTCACGAACCGTGAGATCATGACTTGAACCAAAGTCAGATGCTTAACCCACTGAGCGACCCAGGTGTCCCTGTTCGAGCTGAATTCTTGAGAATGATTTTAGGTACACTGAGAGTGCTAGATCCAGCCCAGCCCAGAACAATGGTTTAAATGTGAGAACAGACAATGCAATAGACAAATAGAAAATGTGCCAACCAAATGTTGTGTTAAATTGGTCCCAGCTTGCAAAAGGAGAGAGAAAGGTGTTTCTGGGGCATATCATGAGCCTTATGGAGGTTACTTTCAAACTCAGACAACTGTATTCAATTAATGTGCAGAACCAACCCTAACGCTCGGGTATCAAACTGATCCTGATTAACTGAACCCAGCTCTATTCTAAAATACCCGCAACGACATACTTTGGAGAAAAGTGCCTACTGAGGTATCTTTTGTGACTAAGAATATAAAAAATGTAAGTCTTTTTCGGGATCCTAAAAGCATGACACTTGATAAAGACTGGTTGTTTTCAAATGCCTCAATTCAAATTCACAAAGATATTTAGCGTGCTTTGTAGTTCCCAAGAAATGTGTTTGAAAATAGATTTTCCTGATGCTTCCTTCTTGCCATTTGTGTTATGACTTTATTTTCAGCCCGGGGCGACTGAGGTGCCCAAGAATGGTATTGAGATCAGGAGCCCCTGCAGTTGACTTGACAGCACTGAGTTGTTATCTAGGAGTATTTTAAAGCACTTCATAAATCACAAAGAAAAGTTCCTATTTTGAAAGAAATAGAAACAATCACGATCAGGGCTTTCTAAAATCTATTTTAGAATGTCTGTTGCCCGTAAGCCTTGCTTCATTTAAAACTCAGATTTCAGAGCTTGCCTAGAGAGGGAAACAACATGGCGGGCAACCACACAGAAACAGACACGTTCCTATTGTGAATTAAATCACAGTAATGGAATTTTCAGTGATAGGAAAAACATTGTACATTCCATGTGTTTTTGCCGCGGCATGAAAAATAACCATCAATCTACTTAATGGTCCACTGAGAGGGAAACTTTTAATTTAGTTGTGCATTAGTGATTGTCACCTTTCATCAGTTACTTGGTGGGCCATGGGTCAAATTATCCTTTACCCTTGTCAGATTTTCGTAGATAAGAAAAGTCCTTAGTTGATCTCTAAACCCATCACCTGGTATTATCACCAGAGCGTATGCTTTGCAGAGTCTTACTAAATGGCTGGAATTTGTGGCGAGGAAAAAGACAAAAAACTCTGTCTCCGCTAAACTAATCCTTGTGACTTTGTGGACCTGCCGGCTAAATCTGGGGAGGGTCTGTTCTTGGCCCCATCCGTTCTCTCCTGTGGGCTGACAGATGTGGCTCTGCTTGTCCCACTCAATGACCAGACCCATTTCCTCCCAAAGCAAAACAGAGGAAACATTGGAAAGGAAGTCTCATAGGCTTGTTTCAAAAGAGCTTTACTGATGTTAATAAACTAGACTTACAAAAAATGTCCAACTGGGCTTCACAGTTCTTCTTGCTCTCCAGATATCTAAGACTGAGTTCATTTTCTGAGATCTTTTCTCCCGCAGCCTCCTTAGACTTGTATGTTCTTTTGAAGACTCCTATAAATGTCATCTCTTGATTCTTTACACATGGGAATAGAATCGATCATTCTTCCCATGCCTCTCCTTATCTCCTGTTCTTGCTAGTTTGACTGGAAGATGGTGTTAAAAGGTTGGCAATTCAGGCTCCTCCTGACTGTGCAGCTCATATGTATCTCAGAGGAAATGCGGCAATTAGATGTGTTCCAAGTCAGCCTCTTCTCTTCACAGCGCTAGGTCAGTGGCTCCACCAGAGAATGGACTCAGAGTCTTCCCTCAGGTCTGATAGTCTTGGATTTGCAACAGAACCTGTGTCCTGGCTTGCAGGCTCTGGCCTTCCTAAGATATGATTCTTTCATCTCAAAATCCCTCTGTTTTGTTCAGTGAATCGAAACAGCAACCAATAGAAAACATGCACCTTCCCAGATGGGGAGAAGGTATGTGTGTTTAATCCAATTCTTCAGGAAGTGGTTGGGCTAGGGAGTCAAGTTGAGATCATAATGACCAGATGTCATCATACACCTGGCAGAAATTGAGATGGCGCAAATGTTCCCGGGAGATGTGTGACACTTCTGCGAGGCTGCTGATCATGTGGACTTCATCTTGCGGCTGGGGCCACAGGAGCGGATGACCAGCAGGCGTTCGCTCCTGAGGTGTAAATGTGAAGAATGACTCTGAGTTGAGAAACCACTAACCTTTCTTCTTTCGTCTCTGATCCACCTCTGTTTGTTCAAAGTTTTATTTTCTACAAATGATTGTAAACAAGCTACGTGGGGGGAAAAAACTGGAATTGGTGATCGCTCAGGGTCCAGAGCAGCAGGTCAGGTTCTGAGGCAGGTGTTCCTCATGGGCTTATCGATTTTAAAACCCTAGGCACCATTAGAGAATGCTTTCAACAATCTTCTTTCCTGGAAATGCCACCTGTTGATTTTTTTAAATTGAGATATGATTGACCTATAACATTATATTAGTTTCAGGTGGACAATATAATGATTCAATGTTTATGTATTTTAGAATTATCACCACAAAAGTCTAGTTAAAATCCATTACTGTATATAGTTAGAAATTTTTTTCTTGAGATGAGAACTTTTTCTTTTGCGATGACAACATTTAAGATCTACTCTCTTAACAACTTTAAAATCTGCAATGCTATATTACTAGCTGTAGTCACCATGCTATACTTGACATCCCAAGACTCATCTATGTCATAACAGGAGGTGGCTTTTGACCCTCTTCACCCATTTTGACCACCAACTCTTGATAATTAAACACTTTTATTTTTATCACATTACTTTTCCCTTTGCTCTATGATAGCTATATGATGACATTCTTAAATTTGTGCCCTTCAATGTTATGGGATTTTTTACATCACTCTGATTTTTTTCAGAGTTGAAAGCAATGCATACATTTTAGCCTCAACCTTTATACTACCATCCATTGAGCATCACTTGGTAGTTTCCGCAGACATTCCAGTAGACCTAAATGTTTTTATTTATTGTGCCAAGCTCTGATCGGTGAATATTGCAAACGGCCCCTTATCTCTGTGTCCATATTCCTTCTTGTTACAAATATTTAACTTATGAGTATAATCTTCTGTTGCATTTAAACAGAAGCCAAGCAAATTAGTATGTTCTTGCAAAACAGATCCACACTTCTGTGAATATTCATTATCTAGGGAAAAAGCCATCCCCCTCCACCCCACCCTGGGTCTTTTTCTGATCTAAACCTTGGAAGGTAAACTAGGGTAAAACAAAAGGGAACCGAATCTAGATAGAACTGAACAAAACCATGTTTAAAGGAGAGGGGAAACTTTTGTCCTCTCAAAGTTCTAATTAGAAATTGATAAAATAAAAACAGAGGCAAAGGAAACTCTAGACTTTATATTCTTCCAACTCAAGGCCCCAGATTTGTAAGAACATTAGTTCTCTTTAGCCAGAGTAGCTGGTTCCAGAAATCTTAATCCTCCATGGGATTTCAATATCATGCATGATTTCTTCAGAAACATCAGCAAACCAAGATAAACTAGGGGGCAGAAGCCAGCACGTTGCTCTCTTGCAGGTAGCTTAGGAACCAGTTAAAAGTTGAAAGGGCAGAAAAACAGATGAGGACATGTAGTCAGGATCGATTAGAATAGCAGATCCATAAATGGAGCTTTTCTTTCCATTGATATTTCCAGAGCTGTTTGACAGTGTCTCTGTCTTGTTTCTGCATATTTTCGATATAGTCACTACATCTACGACATGAGAAATTCTGATACCCATCAAATTCTCAATAAATGTATCACCAGTCAGCCAATCAGCTGTGCATTGCATGTGAATAGCACCCCCTGGTGTTGTGCTATAGAGCATCCCCAGTCCCACACCTAAAAATATTACTGTAATCCCAAATCCCTTTTTTATGTTCTAATTCATATCATCGCTTTGGGTCAAAAGACTGACGTGAAGAAAACAACTGAAACTAGAAATCGTTTTTGACTTTCTCGCATGCCCACCTATAAATAGAGACACATAAGCAGAATCCTGTCTTCAGCTCAGATGCACAAGCACATTTTTTTTTGTTTCTTTCTCAATTTACATAATTACCTGTCTCCTCACAAAGAGCAGTAGGAGCATTCTTAGGATTTAGAAACTGTCCTTCGCTTCTGTAGCACAGTTTGTAAGAGTTATTCTTTTTAGAAAATGGAGGGAAGAAATAGTATAAGGTTTCTAAATTGTGGCATAATAGAATGAGGACCAGTTTTAAAATAAAATAATCGGGTTCACTTTGCCCTTCCTCTGCTTATGGGTGTGTGTGTGTGTGTGTGTGTGACTTTGGTCAAAGCATCCAACTCTTTTGTTTCCTCATCAGCAAAAAGAGGAATGAAAATGTCTGTCTATCAAGATCCCTGCCAGGGTAGATAATTTGTGGAAAGTACTTGCTATATAGTGAGTATTTAACGTTCCTTGTAGCAATATCGTCTATCAGATACACCAGTCAGCCTGGCTGCTCTGCTCCTGTATACTGAATGTTTAATGTGTGCTAGGCATTGTATTCAGCACTGACACTGGAGCAGTTGTCCAGTCCTTGAGCCCTCCTATGGCTTCAAGCCTATAACACTTATATCCTCATGTAAAGAAAGAGTCAGAAAATAATGATGGGTCATCAACCATGACTCACTTTTCTCAAATGCATTGGCTGATATAGCAGCTGAAGCCCACAAGAGAGATTTTGGGCAAAGGGAAAGAGGTGGTCACAGCATAGGGAATATGGTATTGGGATTGATACTTCACAGTTCTGGTGGACTCAACATCAGTACTGAGGAACTGCTAGAATCACTCCTGACTCAAACCAATCTAAGGTATATATGGAAACGAATTCTTTACACTTTGATGCTGTTACCGCATTAGACCTGCATCCTTCCTGACCATCCATAAAATGCACATTTATCAGACGAGAGCCCCTTAACAGGTAGCTGGATCCCAGGTCTAGCCGAACACTGAATCTGGGGCAGTGGGCATCGTGATGTCTCTCTACCATCATAACGGGGACTTTATAATACAACCCTTGTCCCCTCAAACTCCCTACATAAAATCACAAAGACTCTGGGTAAAGACATAACTGTAAATGTCAAAAATCTGCTAAAAGATGAACCATGGTAGTATGTGAAATACGCCCCGTAAACGATGACATGTATCATAGATTCCTATGTGTGGCCACTGTGGCAAAATTACATTTTTCTTCCAAGTACACACTAAATCCACCTGTAAATCTGAACATCAATCATTGAGAAGCAGGAGAAAAGGTTAATAGTAAGTGCCTATATGAGAGAGGAGAAACACAGAGAGAGAGAGTGTCTCATTGTTTATGCTCCTTGGGTGTGTTTCCCATCATGGGACTAATGATCAAGGCATCACTGAGGGCCAGTGAGTGATCAAGACCCTCCCTGAAGCCACAGAGGATATGGGTGGCAGAATCATCTCCGCATTTGAGGAAATGGGAACAAGAGAGACATTAAATTGAGACCCGTAGCATTTCAGGAGTCCTTTAGGTCTCCGTGGTCTATTTGCTCAAAGGGACGAATAGATACAAACACTTTAAAAAATAAATTTAAATGCAGCCTTTTGGAGACCAATTCTTTTATGTTAAATCTATAAAACAACCTTTAAGTTTCTAACTTACCTGTCACCTCAAACACTCATTCTGCATAGTATTAAATAGTGGAAAAACAATTACATATTTATTTTTCATTTTTAGAGTTTATTTGCTAATTTTGGTATGGGTGAAAACTAACTGGTGATTTGTCCTGCCTTCAGACTCTCTATCTGAAAAGCTTCCTTGACTCCAAAGGGCCTCATCCATTAATGTTCTCCTTTACCTTCCTTTCAGACTGTTTACACTGGCTCCATTCTTCTTCATAATGCATACTGTATCATGGGGTTTTAGCATGGCTTTTGAACACTTTATTTTCTCTTTGGAGGTAATCTCTCACTAAATGTTAAGAGAGACCACACTATTAGAATTGTCAAATATCTTTTGATGACCTAGGAATCATTTCCTGCTTTCAGGAAATAGGGAATGGAAGTGTTATGATAAATCAACAAAACAGAAGGAATTCATGCAGAGGGTGGGCTAGTGTTGCCGGTAGAAATTCTGAGCACCCGGGGAAAGACTCAACTAATAGTTTTATTTTACCTTTCTTAACAAGGAGCACTAACTGGATTATATAGCATCGTGATTAAACTATATCAATTAACATGTTAGATGTTTAATGTTCCATTTAAGGAAAACTTATTTACCTCCATCGATCCACCACCATTACCTTGAGAGCCTGACTTATGTTCCTTTTGACTTCTCATGTGTTAAAGCAGGAGTATGAAATAACATTATTTCAAGTTTGGGGAACAATTCAGTCCTACTTATCCGTAATGATGTGTTTCTGGGAATTCCATTAAAAGATAAAGAAATATCTGACATCCAATTAAAAGTGTTAATTGTACAGTCTATGGAGAGAAAGAATTATCTGAATTGATGAGTATGGTTTGTTTCTCTGAGGAAAGTAGAATTGGTTTCAGAATAATTTGCAGTATAGAAGTATAGATTTTAAGGTTCTGAAAGAAAAGACTCAGATTTAGATGGGAGTGTTTTAGGCAAAAAGTCATGTATTTAAAGAGCATTGGTGTGGGATCTTGGAACCACAATAAAGTAGGGCTTTGTTTGCTTGTTGTTTTGTGTTAGTCTGATTTGTTTCGTGCTGTAATAAATGCCATCATTCAAAATCTATAAAGTCAAATAATTCATCAATCCAATCTTTGTATGTCAAGTACATTAGTGTGCGTTAAGAGACCACGTAGGCTAGGCACCAAGCAGGTGTGGGTACCCTCGCTCCCAAAGGCACCTTCTAGAAATCATCACCACCTTGCAGAATCACTCACACTTTCCATTTGTGGAAACTGAGGCTGATATTGACTAGGTGACCTGCTCAAATCCCTAGTGCTCCAGGCTAGAAATTCATCACACTTTTGTTTTGTTTGATTCAGAGACCAATGCTATTTTGCCTCTACTCCATGCAGTGTTCTTCCAATTTGTCCCTGCAAAGTAGGTAGACATTGAATGAGTTTATTACCATTAATGTAACAATTTCTCGGTGAAATCATGACAGTATAAGAATTTACTAAAGCTTCTTCCCCTGGGTGCAGTAGCTAAGGAAACGACATTGACATCATATCCATGAGGTTCCAGGGCTGACTCACTGCAGCTTTGCCTTGCCCTGAATTATGACCCCCTTTTAGAATGAAAAGGCAGAGATGCCAATATATAAGGAAGATAACATAGGAAAATTTAGCTTCAAATAAAGCAGGGGCTAGTTAATTTAGCCTCAAGGGGTATTGATAATCAGGCTACTAACCAGCATTGAGATGGCAGGACCCCTCTTCTCGGAACACTAATGACAACACCACAGTCTGAATGCTCTGGGGATTCAATCACCTGGCTGGAGTACATGACGGAAGTTTCTTCTCATACCACTCCTTTGTATTTTTAATGCCTCTGTCCACCTGAGTGTGCATATAGATGGAATTTATGCTGCTTTTATCACTACCTCCCACACCTATGCCTCAACTTGCCCACATGCTTCAATAATTGAACACTGAATGCCAGACACTATTCTAGATTGGGGGTATAAACAAGGCACGTGGTGTCCTCACTCTTGAAAGGGTTCCGTATTAGTTACAGACACAGGCAGTCAATGAGTAAACCAGTAAACAGGATATTTTCACGAAATGATAAGTACAACAAGGAAATACAACAGGGGTGCAGTGTAGTGAGCAGTGATGCAGGGGAGTTGCTGATGGAGAGGAGTGTCTGCATGGCTACCTGCATGAAGAGGTGTCAGACACTGAAAGATCTAGGGGAGGAGCCTTCAGGGCAGATGGATACGCCTGCGCGACAGCCCTGAGGCTGTGGACAAGCGTAGCGTGTTCCAGGAAAGGAAATAAGCAGACCGAGCCCACGTGTGGTTATGATAACAAACTTTACTGGAATGAAGAAAGATCCTATGCTTTATATTTACAGTCCGGTGAAAGCCCCATTTTCTGTTATAAGCACTAGAAATTGGGCATCCATGGTTCATTTGTAATCTAACAGCTACCTGGGTGGCCTCGTTCATGGGCTGTGAAATCATTAGGGATGAACCGATTCCTTGGCACCATCTCAGGCTCATGAGCCTCTGGCTTTTCTACATTTTCTCCCTGCTCATGTTGTGAGTAATCTCCCATAAGTGTTTGGGATTAACACTAAACCAAGCACCCTAAGGCTCTCAGCTACGGTAGCCAATATTCAGCTGCTCTTGGCGCCTGAGAGCTCTAATGCTTTGAAAACTTCCTTCAGGACATGTGGTTCCTACAAAATGCCTGAAGATCTTCATTTTGAAACACCTTAATCAAAGTCCTGTGAAGGGCATTTTGAGTCAAGAGCCATGTGCAATTAATCATTTTCCAAATAATGCAGACCCTGAAAGAATCGATGAAACCGTGGAAGATAATGCAGAGTTTCATGCATATGTGATTTGTTTACTGCTTCGAAAAGTACTTATCTGATCAGGGAAACTTCTGCTTCCATCTCTGAAAGTTGAGACCTCCTGATATTTGAAATTCTGGAACGACTTAAAAGTATGTCATATGCCTTCGTCATTAGAGACCATGAAAAATTCAAGTGAAGATTATAGCGAACTATTTTCTTTTTAACTTCAGAGTACAGTGTTATATCAAGGGAAGGAGGCAGTTTTTGGTCCTGTAGCAAACCTGGGGGTGTGCGGTATTGTCTTTCCATAAAAAATGTCAAAATAGGAGCTTTGGAGATAGAAAATCTGGTTGTACGGAAGTAAAATTTCCCTTGCATAGAAATGTACATAAGATACGACAAACGTAAATTGTTGTTTTCATGGAAAGGATGCAGGGAATGAATGGAGATGGCTGCTGAGTATAATAAATAGTTTTTAAAATTTTCCCCAAATTGCATTGTTTTCAAAATAAATCAGTGTCATCATCTGCACTTGCTGCAACAGAATATAAACTTGTTTATATTTTATGTGTGTCTCGACTGAGATTCAGCTGTGATGTTCATACAGCTTCTGCTCATTCTCTGTATTTATACACAAGCCTATTTGTTCTTTTAAATGGGCCAGGTAGTTGTAATATAATTATATGTTCCCCAAATCTTCGCATCTCTCGGTGCAGCCCATGTGATCATTTATCCTGTGACTGGTTTCAGGGTTGGTAGAAGTCAGTATGGAGTATCCTTTCCTTGAATGACTTCCTTCGCATACTGAACCATTATAGTAGGCCATCTCTCCCAGGAGCCACTGACCCAAATCACACGTGAAAATGCCCCAGAGAGTAAAATATTTGCTCTCAGGATGGGATTTACATAGTGAAGGCATTACCTTATCATAAATCTTTGTCTGCCTAAATCTTGTAACACCTATCAAAACAAAAGCTAGGCTAGCTTCTACCTGAAGCTTCTAGGCTGTGCAAGAATTAGATGAGATGGTATATGCCAAGACCTTGGCTCAAGAGTTTTGCAAAAACTATATCTGTTACTTTCTAAGAAAGGGTCATCAGGTCCAGAATTGAGGCAACAACATTGAACAACTGTGACCTCCAGGAAGGCTTTTGTTTATATGCAACCAGATGCTTATGGCGAACCAGAACAAATCACAGTGAATCATCTCAGCAAATACTTTCTTTTAGGCAATGAAAGGTGTGTGTTAAGGAGGAGGACGAATTAGACAGTAAGAGTTTAGGAGGGGGTACAGGAACCTTCCAAGCAGAGAGGTCATTACATCTCAGAAATGCCAAGGACATTCTGCCATGTTCTCAGCTGAGTGTTTTTTGAGAGTGACTTTCAGAGTCGGGAACTGTCACAGGGCACAATACACCCTGTGCCTGTCACAGTGTGTGTGACAGCCTTCATGGGTACACCCCTGTTTAACCCGCATCGTCTCTACCCTCACCGGGACTCAATGTTTCTAGTGGGCTCTTTGAGGAAGCAGCGGTCTTATGGACCTTCCCACATTAAAGATCATGATCAATAAGCAAACAAAGCAAGACACATCCTAGATCCACTTCTTCCTGCTTCTTGTTCATTCCGAGGGACTGGACAGTTTGGCTCTAACAAACCGCTCACATACATTGGGTGATACAACACTACTTCCAACAGCACTGGGATTAGTGAAGGGTTTGGAGAAGTGATAGCAGTAGTTATCTTTGGTAATGGGGCCATGAATGATTTTTATATTTTTAAATGCTACTCCATACCTTTTTTGCCTGCCATGGGAACAGATCAGTTTTAAAGAAAATTTGAAGTGAGAGTTTCCAAATATCTGGATTTCACTGTGTGATCTAAGGTCTTCACTACGGTTTGATCGGTACTCAAGTGTAGGATGGATTGCATTTTGAGTTGTGCTGTCTCAAGTAAGGCAGCTGTGTTTTGGTGGGACAAACACCAGTCTCTGGTGTCAGATAGCCCTCCTTCATTTACAAGACACTTGGGATGACTCTCCACTTCCATCTGCATCATCGTATCTATTCCCACCATGTTGCAGGACTGCTGTCTGCCCAACTGAGATTCTGTGTGAAAATTTATTTTGAAAACAGTGCCTCACTCTAAAAGTCTAGGAGAGGATTAAAATGCCTGCTGGTAATCCTCTGTGTGGGAAGCCGTGGTATTGAGGATCTCTAAATTGGGTAGAAATCTACACTAAATTAGCTCTGTATGAGTCCCTGGCACCTAACATTCTGTTGACTACTTCAGAATGAACCAAGCATTTCACAGGTATAATTTCAAGCTGCTAGATGACTTCATTACCAACTTCTTTTGTTTTCCAAGCTTCATTGATATATCTGATACAGAACATTCTTAGACACCTGTCTCTCAAAATTCTGGCACATATTGAAATTGTCTGACTTGGTTCACTTGAATTGTAGCACGTAACACACTATCCGTGGGTACAGTTCTGCATGTTTCTGTGGGACATGCATTTAAGGTATACGTGCAACTCATATCATTGCACACACACATTCTCTTTCTTCCACTGACACTGACGTTTGATTTCATGGTAACTTCCATCATCAGAACTTGAAGAAGGAAGACCAGTAGACCTTTTCTTCCGTAATGAGTGAGCTTCCAATCCTGTAAGAAACAACGCAGTTTTCACTGAAAGATTAAAATTATCTGCAGGTTGCCTCAGTGACCTTAGGAAATATAACTTAAAAAGTACCTACAATCGATGCCTATTGAGTAATATGTTATTTAAAAATATGTCCATTAAATTTTTTTCCTGTTAAAATAATCTGCTTACCTTAAGCTCTTTCTAAGACCAACATTTAAATCAAGAAACACAGATTTAACCTATTTAAAAAGTAAACGTTTGTAAAATATTTGAGGGTTCTCTGAGGCAGGCAAGCCCCTGCTAGTGTATGAGAACCACAAAGGGAAAATCGGATGAGGGAGATACGCAAAGATATTTGCTGGGACGTTTGAGGGAGAACCTCATGCTTGGCGTTTGCTGGTGGTAGGGCTACAGGCAAGTCCCATACTCTCCACGTAAGTACGTGTGAACCCAGAAATGTACATAGATGTCATGTATTACCCACACACAGTCATCTATAGCTTTACTTTATTCAACTGAAAGAACATTTTGCTAATAAAGCAATCTTTCTTTCAGACATCCTTTACCAAGATACCTGAATGAAGTTCTGGTCCCCATGATGAATGACATCTATAAGTTATTTGCATTCCTGAATTATAATCCCTTTACATCCGGGGATTAACCATTAGGAGAATAATTTTAGTCTATTCCCCAGCAGTGTCAGCCATTATTTTTTGTGAGTGTGTTAGGAAGCATGAACCCCAAATAGATCAGAATGATGTGGGGATCCACAGGTTACAGTAATTGTTTTTAAGGAGACATCCTTCAATTCAAAATTAGTATAGATTTTGAATTTCTCTCGGGAGTTCTAGTCAATACCGTTGTAGCACCGATGCTTAGATAATTATTTTCACGTATCTTTTGTGTTTTTGTTCTTAAATAAGAGCTGAGATGCTTGAATGGGACAGGAGACATTGAGTACATTGTTGGGAAGTTCAGAATTTTCTAGTGGGACCAAAGCAAGGTAGAGTTATTGCTCCTACAAAGAAAGACTAATGAAATCAGGATTTATTTTTTTCCTGCAGCACAAAACGCTAATTTCTTACACCTTTTAGATAGGCCTCCACCCAGATGAGGAGAGCGGTCAGGACTGCAGAAGGATTTCCATTTTATGACCCATTTGTCTCTTTCCAATTTTAGAACAACCCTGCTCTGATTCTGAATCTCCATCTGCCTCCAATCATTGTTTTTCTATTCTATTATCTTTTTATTGATTCATGAGGTTTATTCATTACATTATGGACATACCATTTGTTGAGTACAAACATCATGGTGTTTGTATTTCTTTTTCACTCTTTCCTTTTATGAGTATTATTTTTGAGGTTCTATGTAAGAAATCCTTGCTTACCACGCAGGTCATATTTTTTATGCAGTTTTCTTTTGGAAGTGTTATTGTTTTCCATTTTCCATTTTGATCCACAACTCAATAAGGAATTGATGATTGTATACATAGTAAGGTAGGGATTAAGATTTATTTTTCCCATTTGGATATCCAGTTGGCCAACCACCATCTATTAAAAATACCATCTGGGGCATCTGGGTGGCTCATTCAGTTAAGCATTGGATTCTTGATTTCAGCTCAGGTCATGATCTCATGGTTCATAGTTCGAGACTTCCTGTGGGCTCTGCTGACAGTCCAGAACCTTCTTGGGGGGGGGGTCTCCCTCTTTGTGCCTATGCTGGCTCTCTTTCTCTGTCTCTCAAAATAAATAAACGTTAAAAAACAGAAAATACCATCCTTTCCATAGTGCACTGAAGAACCTTGTTTGTCATATATCTAGCATCTATATCTTTGTGAATTTGTTTTGGGACTCTACTCTGTCCTGTTGTCTCTTTATCTAGGTTGGTACCAATTATACACTGTTGCAATAACTATAGCTTTTTAATAAGATGTGACCTTCAGTAACATAAGATCTCTGATTCTGTTCTTCAAGGTGGTCCTGGATATTCTTGGTCCGGACCAAGTGCATCAGAATCTATCTGAGCCCCTAAGTTGTTTGCAGGGTGCAGCCAAGATGGAGAGTTGTTCGTCTAACTTTTCAGCACTTCCCAAAGTTCCTCCCAGGGCCTGTGGAAAATTCTATCTACCGATCGAATGTGACTCACTCTTCAAAATGTACTGTACTATTGGTACCCAGTGCAACCTAAGTGTTAGTCCTTGGAGAAAATCTTAATATCTGATAATCTGGTTCAGCAGGATGGGTCTATAATAGTAGCTACTTTCCAACTGACACTTTTTGCCTTGAATTTATTTTTCTTTCCTCCAATTTATAATCAAGTTTTCACTTTTTGATTTACTGTGAAGCAGGAATTGCTAGATAAACCAGAAAAGCTATTTTCCTTAAAGACCTTCAAAACCCCCACAGCTTTAATATCTACTTGTTACAGTGTTATTGTTAGATTTAAATTTAGTGGAAAATGGGCTTCTTATTAGTTCTTTGGTTTTAAACTCATAAATCCCTTTCATTAAATCTTTTTTTATTAAGATTTAGTAAACTCCCACCAGCATTTGATAATATTCCTGTAAAAGACTTGACTCTCTGAGAACTACTATTGTGTAGTATTTTTTTTAACATGTACAGCGTAGTTGCAAATAATTTTCTGTTTGCAGTTCAACAGTAAAAGCTGGGATAATACTTGTATTCAGATACTTACACTCCATGTAATAATCTGCCTATGCCCCAATCCCTCCCAAACTTTCTTACATTCTTAGGGTCAAAACAGTTAAATCCATTCAAGTGTATTGGTGGGAAATGTCCAGATGAACAAGGAGGGAAACCCTGCATGTGGCTTCTGGGGGCTACTTGCTAGCCAGCCCCAGACCAAGTGAAGGTTGGAAGGATTCAATAGCAGTTCTTTTGTTCCCGCACATGGCGGTGATGTTCACAGGGAAACGTGAGGGCAGTTCACGTAGCCTGTCTGTCCTGACCCTTTTCATTCTGGCTGCTTGACCCATACAGCGCCTGGGCAGGCACACAATGCGAAGTCACAGAGCAGGGAATGTGTAAACCACAGGGACTAACAGAGCCTAGAGAAACACATCACAAAGTCCATACCCTACACTAGAGGGAGGGAAGAGGAGGAGGTGGGAGAAACAGAGACCCACAGGCGGGGAACCACGGAGCAAAAGGAGGTGCATGAATGATGACGCATGGCTGGAGGGGAGGTCGGGAAGGGGANTAGAATCCCCGGGCTGCAATTTACAAAAAAGAAGGGCTTGTTCCTTGGACCTGCTCTTGATATCTGAGAGCTGCCAGAGAATCCCAGTGTTGAAATCAATACCATAAAACCTTAAAGAGCCAACGCTGCCTGGAACCCGCACTTAGGAACAGTTTTCACCCACTCAGAAGGCAGCTTTAGGGCGCTCACTGCTCTTCCAGGCTTTCCTCCATCATCATGTATTTGGTGTCTGTACCAATTCTGCACCAATTCCACCAGTATTGGGGGAGGGGGCGGTCCCCACACCAACAAACAAGCAATGCTCCGGTGTCCGGCAAGCCACCCCCACCCTGCCGCGGTCCACCTCCAGACAGCATCAGATTTCACAGGGAAAGCTTCCGCAGCACTGCCTCCCATCAGACACGCATGGAAAATCTAGGTCGTTCTCTGTGTCCCAGACCTACCCCTACGGGCTGTAACTCAGAGGTTCCCACCACCGCTTCCTGGGTGCCATTAATGTGCTAGAGGGGCTCACAGAACTCAGCAAACCCATGTACTCACTAGATTTCTGGTTTACTGCAAAGGAAATTAAAAGATGTAAATCAGCAACCAGACACAGAGATGCGTAGGGCGGGGTCTTTCAGGATCTCCACATGCTCACAGACCTGCGAGGCCTCTGCACTCCTTCTTTTTGTGATTTTACGGAGACTTTTACCTAGGTATGAATGAGTAAGAGGTATCATTGGCCACTGGCGACTGATAGAACTTCCAGCCCTTGTCCCCATCCCGGAGGCTTGGGATGGATGCATATGGGGCTGCAAGTTCCAGCCTTGTGATCACATGGTGGTTTCCCATGGCAACTGGCCCCCATTCCTCAGGTGCTTTCCCTAAGCCCTCTCATTAACATGACACAGGACACTTTTTTTTTCTTTCATAGTTTATTGTCAAGTTGGTTTCCATATAACACCAGGTGCTCAACCCAACAAGTGCCCTCCTCCTCGCCCATCCCCCCTTCCCCTCTCCACCTCCCCGGTCAGCCCTCAGTTTGTTCTCAGTATTCAAGAGTCTCTCATGGTTTGCCTCCCTCCTTCTCCCCAACTAATTTTTCCCCATTCCCCTCCCCCATGGTCCTCAGTTAAGTTTCTCCTGTTCCACATATGAGTGAATACATATGGTACTGTCCTTCTCTGCATGACGTATTTCACTTAGCATAATACCCTTGAGTTCTATCCATGTTGCTACAAATGTCCAGATTTCATTCTTTCTCATTGTGATGTAATATTCTATTGTATAGATAAACCACATCTTCTTTATCCATTTGTCAGTTGACACTTGTTTTCTTTCATCCCTTAGGAAATTCCGAGGTTTGTAGGAGCTCTGTGCCCAAGCGGACTAAGACCAAATATTTATTTCTTATTATATGTCTTATTATAAATCACAACATCACAAATGTCAAACTTGAACACTAAGAGCAATCCTAATTCAACCTCTCTAAGGGAAATTGGAATGAGAAAGGGGAATAAAGTGCGGGGTATCCTGCACATGTGCTGAGGGAAGTCTGACTCTGACCCTTTTCCTCAATGGCATCTGTCACTGGGAGAGGCACTCACCCGCCTCACCTCCATCATCTTAATCCCACCCTCGGGAATAGGAAGGAAGCCATCGATGGAGGGGAGTTTCCTTATTCTGATGGGCTGCTCCTTAATCTTTGCATAATGTAATTTCTCTCCTTGTACGCCTTTTATTTTGGACTGGATAAGATTTCTGTCGTTTAGTTTTATTCTTTGACTTTGTGGGACTTTGTCAGAGTACGTGCAAACCAATAGTTTGGACATTGAATGTCGATTTCCCTAATTATTCATATTGCTTCACAGTGCAGCCATTAGAATATACCAACATATGTGTATGAGTGTAGTTTTATAACGGCTATGTGACCTGTCAATTTAGTTTCTCTGAGCAAGGGACTTATAGGCAGAGTGTTTCAGCATTCAGCATAATACTACCCAGATAATTGGCACTAAATTTGTTTCACAAATTTGGTAGGTTGATATCGATAAAGATATATTTAGAATTACAGAGAATTTTTTTCTCAAATTTCTAATAATGGGTTCCTAAATTTGTATATTTTCCTTCTCTCCCTTCCCTACTCCCTCCCCCTTTTAACACTGGACAATACTTCTGCAATTTATCATTCAATATTTGTGCACGAAGGACCACAAAATAAGCCATTATAAAAACTGGCAAAAAGGTTGGATTTTTTTTTCTAATCACAGAGGAAATAGGCCAAAGTAATATGCTAATATAATCTTTGTGTATGTGTGTGTTTTCTTTTCTAGGTCAGAACTGTGGAGGATTAGTCCAGGGTCCAAATGGTACCATTGAGAGCCCAGGGTTTCCGCATGGTTATCCAAACTACGCTAACTGCACATGGATCATTATCACGGGAGAACGTAATCGGATACAATTGTCATTTCATACCTTTGCTCTTGAAGAAGACTTTGATATTTTATCAGTTTATGATGGACAGCTCCAACAAGGGAATTTGAAAGTGAGGTAAAGTATTGGCGTTTCTTATTATAGATTTCAATAGCACTGTTTGATTTCGAGTCTGAAACTTAATTGGAATGAATTACGTGAACTTAATTACCAGAGAAGTTTAGTTACAATAAAAACAAAGTAGACTGCAGATTTCTACACTCTTTAATACTTAAAAACTTATCTTGTTATTAAAAGCAATCATTGACTTCATTTATAGACATCAAATTGTTGAAAATCTGCAAAACAGTGTTGTCAAGCAATTGAAGGAAAGTGACAACACACCATTGTTTTTAAGCAACTGTGGATTTGAGAGAAAACGCACAAAAAGGAGTGCATGAGTACAACTCCAAGAACAAAAGGGACTTTTATATTGTCAGAGAACGTATTCACTAAAAAGTACGGGAGG
This sequence comes from Crocuta crocuta, assembly GCF_008692635.1. Taxonomy (NCBI): domain Eukaryota; kingdom Metazoa; phylum Chordata; class Mammalia; order Carnivora; family Hyaenidae; genus Crocuta; species Crocuta crocuta. The sequence goes on from NW_027527611.1 coordinate 753,504, forward strand.
TGCGGGGAGTAAAAACATGAAAGAATATTGAGCTCTTTAGAGAATTTTTGGTTTACACAATCATAATACATTCTATTCCCCATCAGTTTTCTCTTCTGATCTATGATTTTAACCATAAAGAAAGAAACAAATATTTTCTTGGATGTTTTTAAGTTACTTTTTTTTTTTTCATTTATCAGCAAGGAAAGCATGGTGCCTGTACAAGTATATCCTTTTTATTTTTCGTTTTTTTAATTTGTCAAAACAAACAGGAACATCCCATTTAAGAAATTGAAATTTCTTGGGTAAACTGATGAACATCTTTAAAAAGACAAAGAAGTCTTTACCCTCTGGCTTTAAAATTCCATACTAATTAGAGACTGGTTGAATATATGAACAGTTGACAGTGGGCAGAAGAAGTTGTACTGTTTAGACAAATAAAATGGTATTGTTGCTAATGTCAACACAAGTCACATATTTGACTTTTTATTTTGTGGATTGAGAAAAGTCCTATAGAAAATTGTACATCTAGTTAATATTTTGATATATTAGAGTATGTATAATCAATATATAATGATATATTTTGTTTGCATTTTCTATATGCATTTTTAGATATAAAACATCTTTTTGTTTTCTGGGTCATTTACAATATCCATTGTCTGTTTTTTGAAACTCTTTTCCATTTATCCTTTTTGTCATATATTGTACACAGCTATCTTCTTCATGAATTACTTAGGTAAACTTTCTCCTGTCTAACATATACAGTCCTACGCTTTAGATGTTTGGCAAAATATCCTCATATTAATTCCTGGTAATTTCATGCGAGATTTATTCCCCACTTACTGATCTTCTAAATATTGGTTATTTATTAGTTTTTATTCCAAATAAATTATGGTACTAGAGAATGGTGGCATGTCGTAATAACAAAAAGAATTGAAATAGAAATGGCAAAGAATAATAAAAAAACAAAATAGAGAATCCAATTTATTGAAATATGAAGTCGTATGATCCTTTGTTAATAGTAATTATTTCTCATCCCATCAGTGAAAATTGTTAGTATCTCCTCTCAAAAGATACTTCTCTGTCAATACTTCTTTTTCCCACTTTATTTTACTTTATAATTTAAAAATAGCTTATTTTAATTTATATCATTTTATATTTTATTTTATAATGTTTTATAATTATTTTAATTTATAATATTATTATAATTCTTACAATTCTGTCTTATGCTAAAGGAAGCCTGCTTAAATGTTACCTTGAGTCCCTCTGTCTAAACAGTTTATGTACTCTTGGTGACATTAGGTTTAGAAAGCAGTATTCCTACGGTCTTCAGTGTTATAACATGATCAGTAGTGGAAATGTTAAGGTTGGAACAACTATATTCATTGTATTTTAGTTCGAGGTTCCAGTGAATAGTATATAAACTGGTATCAAGTGCCTCAAGGAGCTTCATAAATAGTGGTGATTTCCATGTTTGACATCATCATTTTTTTCTCACGTGGGTATCTTTACGAGAGGAAGCAAAGCAAAGAAAGCTAATAAGAAAGAACTCCTTGGGTCCATACAAATTACTCGGTTCCCTACAACGTTTCACTTGAGGCAGAGAACAAATATGTTCTGCTTCTGGTCCTTCAGGTGAGGAAGGTGGTTTCATCTCTCTATAGAACTGCATAATCTTCCTTGTATCTCCACACTTCGGATGCCTTTGTGTGGATAGTCCGTGGGGGTAGGGTAGCTCTTCTGGGGGACAGAAGTGGCCTTTCTAGGGACCATTACACAAATAAAAGCAAAATATATCAGAAACAGAATTCCACCGACTGCTAAGTGCTATGGGCCTTTACTCAAATCATGGTTTGGATAAATAATGACATCAGCTAGGAATAGGAGCACTGTCAGGGTAAACCCATGAGCCTGTCGTAACATTTCAACATTGGTTGATGGCAAATTCGTTTTAAATAGCATTTAATTCCATATCGGGGTCATGTTTATAGAAATGCTTGTAGAACAGAACAGGACTGCAGTGAATGTTTCAGGGCGAGGACGCATGAGCGGAGGGAAGGAATGCCATCATATGGTGCACTGGTCAGCCAAAGGCCTCAGTCTGTAACCTAACTCCAAGCATTCCTGACCGATAGTGTCTGGTATTCATTTTTTAATGGTCTCTGTCCTTTTGGGGCTGCTACAACAGAATACCATATCCTGAATGGCCGTTAACATCAACAGACACTTATTCCTCATTCTTCTGGAGGCCGAAAGTCCAAGATCAGGTTGCCCGCAAATTTAACGTCTAATGAGGGCCGGCTTCTTGGCTCATAGATGGTCATTTTCTCCTGTGTCCTCACATGACAGAAGGGACAAGGGAGCTCTTTAGGGTCCCTTTTGTAAGGTCATTAATCTTATTCAGGAGGCCTCCTCCTCACGTAATTACCTCCCAAAGGCCTCACCTTCAAATACCATTAAATCGGAGGTTAGGATTTCAACACACGAATTTGGAAGAGGGGTCACAAACATTCAGTTTACAGCATGATGGGAGTATATTATTTAGCTGAATGACTCTATGGATTTTTCCTTGATATGACCTTATAAGAGAATATGTTTATCATTCTACTTCCTCATCCTTCTCTCTATTCACCTAAATGATACCCTACCTTCAAGACCCATTTCATATTATACTTATTTCAGAAAATCTTCCCTCTGCTTCCAGGGTTAAAAATGAAGAACACCCCCAAAAGGTTTTTTTCTAAGCACTTTGTACTAACATAGACCCTGAAGCATATAGTCTTTTCAAATTATACCAGCTTTGAAGTGACCTCTAGTTGGGGTGCATATCTCTTTGTTGTAATATGTCAGACAGAATATATGTCCTCTGAGGCCAACTTATATCCTTTGTGTCGTGAGTGGGTCTTCTCTGGTGATAATAGATACGTTAATTTGAAAATAGTCAACAAATCTTCATGGGGTGTTTTGATTTAAAATATTCCTGATTCAGGACCACTCGTCACTATCCTCCGTGTGTACAACCCCACACGACCTCTATCTAACTCTTCTGGATGGGCTTGAGTTAATTATCCAAGAAAGAGGGTGTTCTCTAACTGTGAAGTAGTGAAGTAGTGTTTATTTGTCCCCAAATCAGAAAGTAATCAAAGTTGACATGGGTTTCCAACTGTGATAACATTATAATATCAAACTTTGAATGGAAATCTCATTATAACCTTAATAAATGAATAAAAGTGAGCGTATGGAGGGAATTGTGTCATGCATGTGTGGGAAATCAGAATCAATTATTCTAAGGTTGTGTACAATACAAAAATATAGCTTTGGCAGTGATCTTGACTCTGCTTCTGTGACTTCTACAAGATTATCCCTTGTTTTTTGCAATGATGATAAAGAAGTTAGGAATTAATGTGATAGGGCCATTAAAATCAGGAAATCATGAATCAGTGTTGCTAAAATATCAGTTTTCTTCAGTTTTTCCTACACTATCATACTGTCTGAATGCAGACATGTCTAAAATTAGCTAAGAAACCTGTCTAATATTAACTATATCTGGTGATCTTTAGAACTTGAGAACTTTGAGGGCAAAGAAGGGATTTCAATTACATTCAGATCATATTACACTAGAGATCTAGGGATGCCTCAGTTCTGCCTTTCTGCCCCCATTGCTGGTAAGGTCCCTATGGAGCCATTCACAGATCAATAGTCAGATAAAATTCAGAGCATCATTTTATTTTTAGCTTGGGTAGTGACTAATGCCCCAATTAAGACTCCACTAGATGTATTGCAGAGGTGGTATAGAATATTCTATGGAGACTAGAGTCTACTATTAACAGCGGACGTGTTTCTTGACACCTTATCATGTTCAGCCAGCCACATGGTCAGGAGCCGGGAGGAAGGGCCGGCCAGCCCACCCCGGCACATGGCCAGGGAGGGCCCTGGAGCAGAGAGCCTCGTATCGGGGTGAACACCCAGTAGGAGAGTCCCCTGCACAGCAGCGATCTCTCAGGCCATCAAATTCAAACTCTGGAAGCCCAACCGATGCTCAGGTGTCTGATTAAGTAGGTTCTCATACCTTTGTGCTGACACTGCAGAGGAGCTGAGGGGGACAGTGGTGGCATTTGGTGTTCTCATATAAACCTGCCTAATTCCCATAACCATGTGAATTTGCCAATAATGCTCACTACTCTACCTACATATTTTAAGGGAGGAAATAAAAAATAATTGTTTCTGATACATCTTCCAAATTTCTGGTCTCCACAATACGTTTTAAATTAGCAACTTCTGGGGAAGGCTGTGCTTATTGGGTAAGGGTGAGTTGATTTTAGTTTATTTTTTTTAAGTTGGCTGTCTGCAGTGGGTTAGATGATTGTGAAAGCCAATTAAACCAGAGATTCAAGGATGACAATGTCTAAACACTGATATCTATCTATATGTCACTATCTCTATAACTATATATAATCTCCCCAGCTGATTTTAAGAGGTTGCTTTGGTAGAGTCTAACTATAGTGTGTGTATATGGCTTATGTTTTACATATATATATATATATAACTTATGTTTATATATATGACTTATGTTTTATATATATAACTTACATTATATATATATATATTCATAAAACTTCTTAAAAATTATGAATTTGCCAGTAAGGAGAAATACCAGAGATAAACTAATAAAGCACTTAAGGGAGATAGGCAGATGTGTTTGCAATAATGAAATAATATAAACAAGTTGGAACATATATTTGTTTTCAATTCCAACCACTACTCCCTTAAGCTGTGGTGATCTTTTACTGCATTGGCAAAAACTGATGGCTCTTCAATATCCTAGCCATTTTGAAAGGGGTAACCCATATTAATATGGTCAGAGAAGTCTTTTAGGATTGTCCTAAAATATATATGTGTGTGGCAAATGTTCAAAAGGCCCCCAACTCCTACGACATTTCCCTTATATACATGCAGACGTCAGGAACAGAATTTAGAGTTTTATAAAGAGAACAGATGGACAAGAAGACTAAAAAATAATTTACAGTAGGACTCCATTTTCTGCAAAGGTATTTAGTGGTATTGGTCACAGAAACTCGAAAGTATACATGACTTTATAAAATATAAAATCTTATTTTCTGGGCACCTGGGTGGCTCAGTCAATTAAGCATCCAACTTTGGCTTAGGTCATGATCTCAAGATTTATGGGTTGGAGCTCTGCATCATTCTCTGTGCTGACAGCTCTCTCTCTCTCTCTCTCTCTCTCTCAAACACAAGCACTCACAAATATTATCTTCACTATCTGATAACAAAAGAAATATGTTAGCTCATTAATTTAAATACTAATATTGAATAATAAAGATACTAAAAAGAAATTCTTCAGTACATATAATTTAGGAATCATGAAGAAAATATTGAAGACTGGAGAATTTGACTTGCTAAAATTTAAAATCCAGGAGACAAATGCCAAATTGATAAGAGGAATTCATAACAGGTATGAAGAACAAAGAGCTGATTTCCCTTTATTGATAAGATACACTATCAGAAATATCAGGAAATAAAATCATTTAATCAAAAATCTGGTAAAAATAATGACCTAAAAGTTCAAACATAAAAAAATGGTAGCAACTAGTATGCCTAAGCCAATGAAAATAGTAATTTGAAATAATATCTCATCATTCTCAATGGCAAAACTTTAAATGTTTTGATAAGTCAGAGTTTTTGAGAATTATTTTATATATAAATTTTGAAATTTCTCTCAAACAGAAAAACTATCAACAAATTCATTCGGCAAGGCTATGGTACGTACTTATTCTACAAATTTACCTCCAAATATGGCAAAATATATGCAAAGCAATGTTTATGAGTGCATATTGATAATATTAAAAAACTCAAGATTGTCATCTTTCCACGGAGACTAGTTAAGTAAATTATAGTATATATGTAATACAGGATACCATTGAAATTAATGCATAGGATCGTTAGTGGCTGATATGAAGAGATTTCTCTTTTTTACCTTTAAAAATAAATTCAGTCTTAAATGTCTAATTTCTCTTAACATCTTATTCTCTTATAATAGATGGTATGTAATAATGTATAATCAAACACCATCGACGGAATCCCGGATGATGGTGGGATCTCGGAAATCTCATCCTTATGTATCAGTGTAATCCACTGTAGTGATCTCGGCAGGGGCTGTGGGAAGCTAGACCAAGGGCATCTCCCCAGCCTGAGGGCCCCCGGAGGGTGCTCTGCCAGCCAGTGTCACTGTAATTAACAGATAATGCTGCCTTGATCCTGAAACAGTGTGGCTACTGAGTTTCCCTGGCAGGCCCTAGTGGAGGAATGTTTTATTTTGCTTTGCTTTTTTGTTTTGTTTTGTATCTGACTTTTGTCTTTGGATTTTTTTTTAAAATGTTTTATTTATTTCTGAGAGAGAGAAAGAGACAGCGTGAGCAGGGGAGGGTCAGAGAGAGAGGGAGACACAGAATCTGAAGCAGCTCCAGGCTCTGAGCTGTCAGCACAGAGCCTGATGCGGGACTTGAACCCACAAGCTGTGAAATCATGACCTCAGCCGAAGTCGACGCTTAACCGACTGAGCCACACAGGAGGCACCCCTGGAATTTTTTTTTTTTTAAGTTTCTTTATTCTGAGAGAGAATAGGGGAAGGGCAGAGAGAGAGAGAGAGAGAGAGAGAGAGAGAGGGAGGGAGACAAAAATATCCCAAACAGGCTCTGTGCTGTCAGTGCAGAGCCTCACACAGGGCTCGAACTCACCAACCCTGAGATCCTGACCTGAGGCGAAACCGAGTCAGATGCCGACTGACCCACCCAGGTGCCCCTTGTGTTTGGAATTCTGGAAAAAACGTCCCCATCTAGGTCTATGCCTACCTTAGGGTTTATCTCTGTCTCTAACTCTATCTTGTTCTATCTCTGTCTCCATCTCTGTCACTCATTAGCTACACTCTCTCTCATCTATATTTATATCAGTGTTTGTCAGCTAGGAGTGGCTTTATGTTAAGGATGCTGATAAATGTCGTACAATGCACAGGACAGCCTCATGGGACAAAGAATTATGAGTCAGAAAATGTCAATAATGGTGCAGATAAAAACTCCTGATTTAGAGCAGGATACTGTCTATAAAAACCGTCTATAGCTAGAACCTTCGGCTTCTGTGCGTCTACCTACATCGGTCTACATTGTTTTCTATTAAAGGACCCAAGCCAAAAGAGGTGCAATAGAAGTGGCCACGACTGAGAGACATGTCCCGTGTGCTGTGCACAGGGAGCAGGCAGAGCGTCTAATTGGATTGAACGGAAATGATGGTGTCACTTGCAGGACTGTGTCAGAAAGGAAATGGGATTTCCACATATTTAGGCATAATCAGATTTCACCAAGAGTATTTTTACATTCGCTCTCAAAAGGAAATAAAATTATTATTTTTTTAGCCCTTGGTTTCTTGGAAAAGGAATATAAAATGTCAAAAAGTCAGTACGATACTGACTTTTACTCTTCTTCATGATAGCGCATCTACAAAAATACCTGGGTAAAATGGCTTCCTGGGAAACTATCCATACTGATAAGCAGGAGGGAGCAATGAATAATCAATTTTCTACAAATTTCCAAGATTTTAAATGAACTTTATGTGGATGGCCGGATTAGTAGTTGAATGGCTTTTAAATTTCAGATTTCCTTTTTCTCTCCTCTTGTAGTTTTAAATATTTGACTAGCGGAGTCAGTACTGAGTTCGAATTCCAGCTTCCACGGCAGCTGACCCCGCCCCCCCAGAGCACACACAAAGAAATTATGTTAATTCAAAATAGGTATTAGTTGTTTACAAAATACTTTTTTTAAAGGAATGAATGCTATATGTAAAAATGTGTTCATTATGTATTTTCAATTCACCAAATTTTAAAAAGGAGAAGAAATTGCTTAGTACCTGAAGCAATTTTTTCTTTTACTACAATAAACACGATGACTCTCCCTTTGCATTGAAGTATGATTTACTTTGTATCTGAAAGTACTAAAAATAATCTACAAGGTAAATATTTATCTTATAAGGAAATTTGTTTCTTTTTTTAAAAAATATAGTTTATTGTCAAGTTAGTTTCCATATAACACCCAGGGCTCATCCCCACAAGTGCCCTCCTCCATGACCTTCACACCCCTTCCCCTCTCCCCACCCCCATCAGCCCTCAGTTTGTTCTCAGTATTTAAGAGTTTCTCATGGTTTGCCTCTCTCCCTCTCCCCCACTATTTTCCCCCTCCTCCTCCCCCATGGTCCTCCAAGAAGTTTCTCCTGTTCCACATATGAGTGCAAACATATGGTATCTGTCCTTTCTGCCTGACTTATTTCACTCAGCATAATACCCCGAGCTCCACCCACTTTGCTACACATGGCCAGATTTCATTCTTTCTCACTGCCATTCCATTGTATAGATAAACCATGTCTTCTCAATCCATTCGTCAGTTGATGGCATTTAGGCTCTTTCCGTGATTTGCGTATTGTTGCAAGTGCTGCTCTGAACATTGGGGTACATGTGCCCCTATGCATCAGCACTAAGGAGTCATGTTTCAAACTTTTGAAATGTTACTCTTAAACTGGAGTAGTTTTGATATTCAGACATTTTACACATTTCTGCATTTAGGCAGCCAATAGAGTGATAAATAAAAATTGTGTAAACAATTAAGAGTTTTTATAGCCCAAAGCCTTTACATTCAGAAGAGTCTTTCAAATAAGGCTTCTAGGAGTAGAAAGTAGGGTCCTCTTTCTTAAACTTCATTTTTTTCCTGCCTTCCATCTCTCCTGGCTGACCTCATAGAACCCAGATTATCAGCTGAAATAGAATTCAGAAAACGGCTCACAACTACCAGGTTTAGGAATACAAGTGAAGAAAGCCTTCCAATCTCTTCTCTGGGGCATCCTGGCCTTGGAAGGTAAGGCAGGCTGGGAGGCTCTTTACATCAGTAGGGGGTAAAATGTGCAAGAGCCAACTTCTTCAGAAGGATCTGGAGCCTTGCCCTCCTCCCGCAGCCCCTGAGGTCACTGACCCAAATTAGATTTCTTTGGCTTCTCGCCCTGAGCCCCGGTGTCCTTGGCTCCTGTCTTATAACCACTTTAAGATCACACAGTTTTCTCTCTGAAGCTTATTCTCAGCACAACTTCCCAGGCCCCCAAACTGTACGATCCCACACCGAGCCCTCACACAAGCTACACAGTCCTCACTATTGTTTGGCTACTGCCTGTCACCATATGCTTTATAACCAACATTTGTTTCCTTTTTCTTTTAGCAACCACTAAAATAAAAGCAAAGTCTGTATGGCCAGCTCCCTGCTTCAAGGAAACAGTCCCCAGTGAGCAGGGTGCATATTCACTTTGGGAGGGAGATTTGGAAGGAACAGGGGAGATTCCATGTGAATGCTTCAAACAGCCTGTAGCCTTTCAGCCCAAGGAGACAAACTGAAATAAATAAAACCTTGTCATCCGGAAAGTTTCCAGAAATGTCTTCCTTAATCAGACAGCTTCTCAGTTTCTCCCAGGCAATACACGGACCCTGCATGGCATTTTCTCTGATCATAATATCAATTCTTACAGGTCCATGATCATCGCATCTGAGATATACCGAGCTTGTCCTAAGGAGGATACCGACACATTAATCAAAGTGTTTTCTTGCTCACGTGTTAATGGTTTTCATACTCTGTGTGCCCATGCATCAGAAAATATTTCTTTTAGATTAGATATGTCTAAAAAAGCAAATGCTTGGTGTATATAATGTGGGTTTTTTTGTTTGCTTGTTTGTTTTTAAATCTAGTAGAGTTAGGCAAATACAACCTTTGAAAAGTGGTGCTGGAGGCAGAAAGAAGGCAAGTCTTACACTGGGGGAGTAGTTGAGAGTATTTACTAGGATGAATCTCACTGGTACGTTTGTGCTCAGTAATACCTCAGGCATCATCAAAGAGTTACTGTCAAATACAATGTATGTTGCTCACATAGGGACTTTGAAAGGATCATTTCAGCTTTGCATTGGGACCGCGCCGTCTATGTGAAACTTTCCCATCTGGTATCACATATGTGTTCATGGTTTAGGAGAAAATATGCCTTTCTCTATAAGGAGGGGACTGTTAATGGGTAAGTTATTCTCCAGACTGCATGTTAGTGGCTCCTTCATGTCTACATGTCCTAAGTAACAGGGATTTGTGTGCATTTTCATTCAAAAGGCACAGCCGGAAGTGCAGTATTTTTAGAAAAGCTATCAGCTCAAGGCCAAACAAGGACACGGTTGAAAAGGTTGAGGGACATTCAGGAAACAGCTACGGTCAAGGAAGACTGACATCTCTGGAGGCGCCTGGAAGGCAGTGGTGAAGCCGCAGATGGGGTGGAGTTTCGGTGGAACGTGCTGTTAACAAGGCTCCGTATTTCCTTCCCCAACTGATTCCTTTCTCCCATTTTCTCGGCTTGCTGGCATCCCAGCTATCTGCTCCCCTCTGGCACGCTGTCTTCCACCCACCTTTAAGGTGCTTTCTCTCTCCAAAAGTCCCTGTCTCCTGTCCCATTTTCTTATGATCTCAGTAGCAAAAATAAATAGCAACTTGGATGAAAACTACTGATGAAAAACTGATTCATTCTGAGTTGTTAATTTATAGCAACAGCCATTATCTTCCATTAGCACCTTTCAATTCTAAACAGGGTGCCCCGAGCGTGATGGCAGGCTACCCCCCAAGGTGCAAGTGCACTAACGGGACAGAGTAAGGCGGGACTCATTTTGCCCCAGAGGTTTGATTGCCACCGACTCCCCAGACAAGCGTTACCAATTTACGCCTGCTGGAGCCGGACGGAGGATGTTAATCAGTGAGGCAGAGCAGGCGCAAGAGGGTCGTGAAGGAAAGTGTGGGGAATGGGGAATCAAGGTCCAGGTCAACGCAGCACCTGCTACTCACCTTCAACCCACAGTTGCGAAGCAGAGACGTGGGCCCTATGCATTGTGGCCCGAGCTTTCAAATGCTCACCGGTAGTTTTCAGTTGACGCCTCATTATGGGAAACTCTCATTGTAAAACGCGGTGCGGGCCACCTGCCGAAGCCCCGAGATTCCCTCTAGACCCTCCTCCTCTTCCACTTGAACAGGGGTCAAGGCTCTACAGGTGATGATGCTCGGCACGCACCGGCCACCCTGCACGGGGTCTGTGCCCGTTTGCTTTCTGCGGAGCGTGCGCCAAGGCGCAGTCCCCGCGCGTCCCGCGTCCCCCGTGGTACCGAAAGGGCAGTGCCGCTCCTGCTGGCGGGGCTCAGGAGAAAGGGTAAGCTCCCCGTGGGCAGGGTGGGGCAGTGGGGCCGAGTCTAAAGGGAGCGCAATGCGCTGAGGCCACCCTTCAGACGAAGGCTCTAGAAATAGACAGTGATGGTCTCCCGGGACCACTTTCAGACACCTCAGATCCCGGAGCCGCAGCCGCCCCAAGATACAAGGGAATGCCTGGGTTTTGCTCTCTATGTGTGTGTGTGTGAACGCACTGCCTTGTTTCCTTTCCTCTGCACGTGGTATATGAAGTGCACTGAGTTGGCAGAGCCTGGTTCTTTCTGGAGAGCAGTGTGCAGGATGGGGGGCCCGGGGCTGAGGGCCAAGCTGTAGCCTGTGTACTCCTTCCTCCCCCGTGGCTTCTAGGAGCAGGGGCGAGATTTTCCCAGGCCCCAAGTTGTTCTGGGGAGGCTGTTTCATTCCGTGGGAAAGCTGCGGGTCTAGTGTGGGACCGTCCCCTCTGTCACCGAGGACAGGCCTCTGTGCGGAAAGCTGCTGTGTGTGTCTGTGCGCGGTGGACCCGTGTCCGGCCAACACCCTGTGGTCCTAGATCTCAGCCTTTGCAGAGCTGGGGTGCCCTCTCTTTGAGCTACTGGGGGGAGGGTGGCTTTACAGGTGAGGATGCGTGGTGTGTGGTTTGTGTGGCTACTAGGGCAGGTAGGTGGTGTTTGAACAGTGGTGAACTCTGATCCGAGGATGAGGAGAATGGAGGAGAGGTGGAGGTGTGTTAGGTGGTGACCAAAGATGAGAGCAGCGGCTGTAGTGGGCAGACTCCGGTGTAGGTCATCTGCTAGCCTGATGCGCATTATTTCCTGATTTCAAACAAACAACAACAAACTCCGGTGCGGGCCAGCGGAAACATTTGGGTAAGCAGCAGCTTGCGACCTCTGCCCTAGAAAGTTACTTAACAATCGCAGCCTTGTTAATTCCATATGTCGGTAATTCCAAAGTGATGAGTGGAGGCCTCAGCAGACCGCCTGGCCCCGAAGTAACTTGCAACTTTCTGGAGTTCAGTTACATCTGTAGGAAAATTGGAGACACGATAAAATCTCAAAGGTGTCTGGGAGAATAGAGCTCACCGTTTCCTATGATCTACACCTTATGTTGCAATAATGTGATTAGATTCATCAGTGGTGTATTTGTATGTTGCCAATCTCTTGGAATGAATAAAGTTTGTATAATTATTAGGTAGTTGGTTTGCCAAGTTTTTCTGCAAACCTGCCATTTGGGTTTCCTGAATTAGAACTCTGGTATGTAAATAGCCCAAATCTCATTGGATGTATTCTAGACCTCTTTTTGTAAGACCTGGAGATGGTATTTTGAAAACTAGATTGACGAATGGAGTCTAATTTTTCATGCTTCTTTTGAAATATAATAAGCAATAAGTTGTGCATATTGAAAATATAAAGCTCAAGTTCTCACCTACCACGATAAGCTGTCATCACAGTCAAGGAAACGTGTATTTGTTACCTGTGGAAGTGACCGTGTGCCTTCTTGTGAACCATCCTGCTTTCTGCCCTTGGTTTCCAGGCAGCCACTAACTCAGGTTGACACTGTGGATTCTTTTGCAATTTTTAGGATTTTATATAAATTGAATTATATGCTATGTATTCTTTTTTGCCTAACTTATTTTACTTAGTGATTTTTAAGATAAACCCATCCTTCTCTTTGTAACAATAACACGTTGTTCTTATCGCCAAATAGTATTCTACTGTATGGATATGCCACATTTGGTTTATTCCTTGATGATGAACATGGGCTTTGTAATATTTTGTTTTTTCCCCAGGTTTTGCTGGTAGAAATTTCCTGTGATGTTTTAGTTGTTGTATTTTTTTTCATGTTTATTTATTTGTTTTGAGAGAGAGAGATGGGTGGCAGAGAGAGAGAGGGGGAGAGAGAATTCCAAGGAGGCTCTGTGCTCTCAGTCCAGAGTCTGACACAGGGCTCACCTCAGAAACTGTGAGATCATGACCTGAGCCCAAATTAAGAGTTGGATGCTTAACCAACTGAGCCACCCAGGCACCCTTGTATGGACAGATGTTTTGATTTCTCTCAGGCAAATACCTAGAAATGGAATAGATTGGTCACACAGTAAGTTTATGCTGAACCCTTGAAGACATGGTCCCAATGTTTCCAGGGGCTGTCCCATTTTATATTCCCAACAGTACTTAGGAATGGTTACTCCACATCTTTGCCTGTATTTGGTGTGTCTACCCTTTTTAATTTTCATCATTCTAATGTGTATGTCATGGAGTATCTTATTGTGGTTCAATTAACATTTCTCTGATGATTAATGATGTTGGTATCTTGTTATGTGCTTACTGGTCAAATATCTTCCTCTTGTAAAGTGTCTATTAAAATCTTCCACTGATACATGTTAGATATTTTCTCCCAGATACATTCTCTTAATGATACATTTTGAAGAACAAACATTATTAACCTTGATAAAGTCCAACTTATTGGTATTTTTAATTTTTGGTTAGTTTATCAAAAATATAAAAAATGTTTGCATAGTTGCATATCACAGATATTTTCCTCTGTATTCTTCTAAGTTTTAATAATTGAGCCCTTCAGGGGAGCCTGGGTGGCTTAGTCCGTTAAGCGTCCGACTTTCGCTTAGGTCATGATCTCATGGTTCATGGTTTCGAGCCCCGCATCGGACTCTGTGCTGACTGCCAGCTCAGAGCCTGGAGCCTGTTTCAGTCTGTGACTCCTCTCTCTCTGACCCTCCCCTGCTCACGCTGTCTCTCTCTCTCTCCTAGAAATAAATGAAACATTAAAAATTAAAAAAAAAAAATTGAACCCTTCATTGTAGGTCTGTGATCCATTTGGAGTTAATTTGCACAGGTGATGTGAATCAAGGTTTTAAATTCATTTTTATTTTTGCATATAGATTTCTAAATGTTGCAGCACTATTTATTGAAAAGGTTCTGATCTTTGCAAAATTAATATTGGCAGATATTGTGCTAGGTAAGGATAGATGCTCATTAAAAAAAGTATTTGGCTGATTTAACATCGTTTTGTTAAAGACTTAATTTTCCTTCAAATTGAACTGGCACCATTGTTGAAAATCAATTTCTGGTATGTATGAAGGACTGTGTTTTTCATTGATTATCTTTATGTTGTATTGATCATTGTAATAGTAAGTTGTGAAATTGTATAGACTAGATGATCCAACTTTGTTCTTTTATTTTTGTGTTGCTCATTTTAGGCCCTTTTCATTTCAGATACTCCTTTAGAATTAGCTTGTCAATTTCTATAACTATTTCCTTGGGGTTTGCTTGGGCTTGCTTTGAATCTATAAATAAATTTGAGAAGGATTCCTATTTTAGCAACAGTCTTCCCATACCTTAAAATGTAAAATACCTCCCCATTTGTCTGTGTTCTCCAGTTTCTCTCTTTTAGTGTTTTGTTATTATAAACATCACTGTTAGATTTCAGTTTTAATTGTTTGCTGACACTATGTAAGAATAACTGATATTTTTCATGTTAAGGTCGAATCCTGTGACCTTCCTGAATTCAGTTATTAGTTGTGCTAGCTGTTTTTAAGATTTTCTGGAATCTTTATTTTTGAGTTTTATTGTTTGTTTTTTGTTGTTGTTGTTTTTTGTTATTTTCTTTTGGGGATGGGTGGGAGAGAGAGGATCTTAAGTCTTAAGCCGACTCCACACCCAACACAGAGCCCAACTGGCTTCAATCTCACCACCATGAGATCATGACCTGGGCTTAGATCAGGCACTAAAAAAAGCAAACAAACAAACAAAAATAAACAGACACTCAGCTGCCTGAATCACCGAGGTGCCCCACTGACTGGGATCTTAAACAACGCGAACCATCATATCACTCTTACAGAGAAGTTGTTTTACGTCCTCCTTCGGCCTTTTATTTCTTGTTAGGACTGTCCTGAAATGAATAGCACCTGCGTGTCCCCGTTGCGTGGCAGTGTTCAATCCCAGCGACCTTGCCTTCGTTCTGAAACCGAGGGGAAATAATGACCAGTACAGATGACGTTGCTTGTGCTGGGCCCCAACATATTGCGTCTCCTTTCCAAATCAACCCATCCTTGCCAGCTTCGTGGGGCTAAACACGTACGTGGCCTGTAGATAGTTCTCTTTTGCCGGCTCGCGGGATGTTCAGCCCCCCTGTTGCTGCAGGGGCACAGGGCGGGGAGGGGCTTTCCTCCTGGCTGCAGTGCACTCTCTGCTTCCTGCCTCTGTGTCCTGCGGCTGTGAGCCCTGTGGCAGCTGGAAACCCCTAGGGGGCTTGCCCAGAAGGCTCCAACGTGCTCCAGCAGGCAGGACCCGGCTGGACTGCTCTCAGCTGGGAAACCCCAGCAACCACCTCCTCTGTCCCATGGCCCCTGGTCATTCTGTCCTCCAGGAGTTCTGCCTCTCAGCGGGGTGGGAGGACTTTCTCTTCCTCCCCTCTCTTCTCAGGGTGTGTCAGCCTTGAAGATAAGGCTACTCTCTTTCTTTCGTTCCTATAGTTCACTTCTCTTTGTACTTAATCCTCTGTTAACTTTTTCCCTTTTATTCTTAAAGAAAGATTAAGCTAAGATACTTGAACTGTTATAGTTCAGATGAAGGTCATTAAAGCCTCAGACTTATTCAGGGTGAGAAGACATAATAGTGTGGATTTATTAAACCAAATTCAGATTTTTTGGCTTCACACAAAACAATGCTCATTTGAACACGTTTAGTAAGAAATAACACTTGGGAATTAATTCTCTATCACAAATTTTCCCTGTCCGAATCACTGGTGGATTCCCTGTCTGAATCACTGGTGGAGGTCTGGTCTCCTGATTAGAACTTGACTGATAAATTGATTGTACACTTTTCCGTACAGGTTCTTTATCAGTCTAACAAGGTTCTCTCCTATTTGCTGAGGTTTTTATTATAAATGTGTTTAATGTTGTCAAATGCTTTTTCTGCATCAGTTGAAATGATGGTAATTTTTTCTTCTTTTTTTAATATTAATATGGTCAATTATATTGAATAGTGTTTAAAATCTTAAGCAAACATTGCATTTTTTATAAAGCCTACTTGGTCATAAAATTTTCCAGGTTATGCTCTAAGGGTAAGGATGATCTCAAACAATTGAGTAGAACCGTGTTCCCTGGATCTGTTTCTCAGAAAGTTTGTGTTCTTTTGATATCATTCTTTGAATTCACAGAGAAACCGCTGAGTCTGGAGCTTTCTTTTGTGAATCTGTTTTAAAAAAGTCAATGTATCTCCTAGATTTAGAACATTTTAGATTTTCTATTTCTTATGTCAACTTTTGGTGAATTACATTTTCCAAGATACTTATCCACTTAATCTCCATTATGGAGTGTATTGGTACAAAGTTATTAAAGTATTTAAAATTCTCTTAATGTCCATAGAATCTGTGGTGATAGATCATTTTTCATTTTTGATGTTGGTGGTTTCTATTCTTTCTAGATAACAGTTTGTCAAATTTCATTTTTGCTTTTAAAATATTTTTTTGTACATTGGATTTATTCGGCTCTTTTTCCAGAAATTTAAATAGAACTTAAGGTTACTGATCTACACTTATTTAAAGTTTTTTTAAAATTTTTATTTATTTATTTTGAGAGTGAGAGAGAGAAAGCATGAGCAGGGGAGGAACAGAGGGAGAGAAAGAGATAGCTTCTTTATATGATAAATATTTCCCTCTAAACACACTTTATCTCCATTCCCTATGTGCTCTAGTAATTTAGTAGATATTTTCTATTTTCTCTTATGTTTTCATCTATGACATGTGAATTACTAAGAAGAATAAAGTTTGAGTTCAAATATTTGGGGTTTCCTAGCAATTTTATTGCTATTAACTTATTTCACTCCATTATAGTGAGAGCATATATTTGGCATGACTAGTATCCTTTTACAATTATTGAAAACAGTTTCATCTTCTTCCATTGTGCAAGGGCTTTTCCATACTTAAGCCGTCAGTAAATAGAGGAAAGCATTACCCATGACCCTTTAGCAAATTTCAGATTCTGGGCAAGTCCCTTCACTTTCTCAACATATGTAAATATTGATATGCATATGCATGCATGTTTTATATACATATATCTGTGTATATATGTAATCTATATTAAAACACAGACTTTTATAGAGTACTTGTTATTAACACATTTAATTTTTTCAGTAGTTGGTATTTTAGACATTTCTGCATATTGTCTAAAATTGCTAGTTACTGAACACCAAACTCCATAGGGACAAGTTTTTTTTTGTTTGTTTGTTTTAATTTTTATTTATTTCTAGGAGAGAGAGAGAGGGAGAGAGACAGCGTGAGCAGGGGAGGGTCAGAGAGCGAGGGAGTCACAGACTGAACAGGCTCCAGGCTCTGAGCTGGCAGTCAGCACAGAGCCCGACGCGGGGCTCGAACCCACGAACCGCGAGATCATGACCTAAGCGAAAGTCGGACGCTTAACCGACTAAGCCACCCAGGCGCCCCAATAGGGACAGGTTTTTATAGACCGACTCCTGCAAAAAGAAAAACTAAGATTCTCATATTTAGTGATATAATTCTATACATAGGAATATGAGCAGCAGAACAAATTCTATTAATAAAGATTTAATTCATGGTGATTATAATTTAATAAAATGCGTATGTAAAATAGAACTTATGAGCACTTATAATTATGCCTCTTTTAGTAGTCTATGCTAATTTCCCAGTGTGTAAATGTAAATCGATTACTAATATTTAACATTTAGATTTGATTGGCATAGTGTTGATGTTTATGCTGTTATTTGTCCTTAAGTGAAGCCGATGACACTTTTTTAAAATGATTTAATTCAGGGGCACCTGGGTGGCTTAGCCGGTTAAGCGTCTGACTTTCGCTTAGGTCATGATCTTGCGGTTCGTGGGTTCGAGCCCCGCCTCGGGCTCTGTGCTGACTGCCAGCTCAGAGCCTGGAGCCTGTTTCAGTCTGTGACTCCCTCTCTCTCTGACCCTCCCCTGCTCGCGCTGTCTCTCTCTCCTAGAAATAAATAAAAATATTAAAATGATTTAATTCAACATATGATGTGTTCTGCCACTGACCTACCCAAGACATCATGTTATGTGGACCCCAGGTTTATTAGGACATGCCTGGTTTTCCAGGAGTTCTCACTTGAGAGAGAAAGAAGGCATATTATTAAACCAAGAGAACACCAGTCGAAAAAAGACCTTTTTAGAGTCTCGTCTTTGTTACTCAAATGACACGGAGTCCCACGTGGCTAGAACAGACTGGTAAATGGGAATGTCTGTATTGGGTGGACCTATCACGAACTCTTGGCATGTCAGTGCAAGATGCAATGAAACATAGCATAGACTTTGGACTTGTGTTCCAGTCGTGATTTGTAAAGATCTTTTCCACATGCTTTCTGCACCACCCACGACCATCAAGCAAGCCACTGTGTGTGGTTGCTATTTCATGGAAGGAAAGGCAAGCCCTTAGACCTGAAAAAACCAGTCTCGATGCTAAACACTGACAAACCCTGAGTGATAAACTGACTGAGTGCATTTGGAGCATGCGAGGTCGTGGTAATTTTATTGTGTCAATATATTCAGCAGGATTAAAATATACTGATACTCTGCTGCTTCCCCCAAAAAGAGTAAGTTTGGGGAGAATCATTGTTTTCCCTTATAAATTAAACCCAGGACAGAAGACTAGTGAAGTTCATCAAAGTTATTTATCATTGAGTATTTATTAGGCATCCCAGTGGAGAAGAAATTCCTAAATGGAGAGTTGAATAGATAAATCCTTTTTGAAACAGAATTGCATTTTTACAGTCCTTCTAGTATTACTAACATTAGTGTTATCTCTCCTAGAAAGATACAACAGTTTTTGTGTGTGTGTGTGGGTGTCTGTGAAGAATTCATCCTTGCCAACTGTACTATTCCATGACACACGTTCTTGTGCTTTACATGCCACAGATTAACTACAAGGTAAAGTGAAAAATCATGTAGCATTTTCTTGGAGAAGGGAGATAAGAAATCCATTTTGGGCTTTTTCATGGTACTGGAAAGGTAGTGAAAACACACCCACCCCTGCCTCCCATTTTGAAAACAACAAGGCGGTCCATAAATTGCATTTGAGATCTACAAGTTTGGCTACAGTAATGCCTGATTGAGACACCGAGAATAACTGCACCTCTTCCCATGGCAAAGCTTCTGGCTATGAAGCTCAGAGAAACATCAAAAGCCTGCCTCTGTTGGATAGGAGAGAAGCCTATGTGGGAGATAAGAAGAATCCAGTTCTGTGTGTATATTTATTTCTGAAGAAAACCCTATCCTGAGATTTCTGTTTGGTTCCTGACCAGAATATAAATTAAGCCTTAGCTCTGTAATAGCACCATATCTGAGTCTTGCCCACTTTTATTTTCTTCTGCTTAAAGACCTCTAAAATATTTCTGCATTTTAAAATACTCAGTTATGCAGCATCTGAGAAAAGCCTGTTTATCAAGCAATGCTTCATTCACTGGATTTCCTGCTTCGAAGACAGAACACTAAAGTCCTGAAGTTAGTACTACCTCAGAGGGGATACCTAGGGAAAGATATTCACAAGATCTGGAATTTAGCCTTTTAAGATGGCTATTTCTAGATGGGGGCATTGGTTGGTCACATCGCATGGGCCCTATGAATGAATGGTCTTCAGATTTTTTGTTTGCTTGCTTGTTTTAGTTTTGGGGGCAGGGACCTCTCATGTGACAATTGGCGACTTTGGAAGTTTGTGCACAATTAAATGCAACTTGTATTGGTAGTGATCTTGTCATCATCGCCCATATTCTAAAATATTTATTTTAGGAACTAAAAGCTATGCAAAAACAAGCAAGAGAAAACTTACCGAAATAAGAAGCTATGACATGATAAAAACTTAAAAAGAGGAATACTGCATTTTTTTCATGCAATTAACAAATGGGGACTGAGTAGGAACAAGGCAGCAGATGTGGGTCTGGGTCCTGGTGGGTAATGTGATGAAGGGGAAGAGATGGGGCCCTTGATGTTGAATGAAAGATCTCACAGCAGAGATGAATAATGAACAAGTATTCTAATAATGAGTGCCATGTAATGAGGTAGAGAATAACTGGGGTGATCAAGGCCAGATTCACTGAGGGAATGGCCTTGGAGCCAAAGCCTAAATAGTAAGAATGAACTACACAGTGATTTGGGGAAGAGCCTCTCCAATGGGGGTGTCTTCACAAAGTGGCCTGCAAGGGCAGTGAGCTAATTTTACAACCAGGCTCTTACTTTTAAAACGTGGCTCACATGGTTATCCACATAGTGGGCCGCACACAGGGAGAAAGTGGCTTCCAGTGGTGCTAGGAAAATCAGAATCCAGCCCCGTTGGTATTTTACTCATCTGGATGTTTCCACTCTGTGTTCATAGCCAGGTATTAGCTTTACCAAAAGGTCAGTTTTACATATTTAGAAATCTGGAGAAATGACGATGCTACATTGTTCTTGGTGCTATTAGATGCTCTTGGGACCAGCTCTGGTTTCTATTTGGTTTCCGTTTGGAATTTGAACATTTTTGGTAAAATCTCTATCAATTTTTATACTGTATCAAAGAAAAGAACCTAAAAGCTCTTGAAGATTTTTATTTGTATTTTCTTTATTCATCTATTTGTATGGAAGTGTCAACAGTAGCTTGAATAAAAATGACAGAGCAGATGGCAATAATAAAAATACAGCTTGGCTTAGCTTCCGTAAAAATTTTAAACATGTGAAATTTTTAAAAAAATCATGTAATTGCACTCATAAATCTATTTCTAAAACAAGTCTAAACTATCTCCGATTTTTTAAAAATTTGGAAGCCTATTAGAAATCATTTATGAGATGTTAGGAACATATTAGATAAAATAAAGCAAAACTAATATTGCTTTGAATAGATCTGCAGTTGGCTGTTAAATAGACTTACTGCATTATTAGTGCTACCTAAGATTAAAATAAGCTCTAACCTAAAATTTGATCAAGTGTCAGGGAAATAGAACGAACCAGATCAAAAGAGAAAATGAACTTTAACTTTTACTTTGGTTTCTCAAAATAATGAAAGGTAGATATGCGTTTGTTTCAGGGTTCTCGGAAAACAGCAATGATCTTCACCACTTGGTAAATCACAGATGAATCATAATACCCTTAAAGTAAAACTGTTTCAATGGTCCCCCATCCTCAGGTTATGGGGTGTCCACTGGAGGCTCTCATTACTTGCTGGACCCTATTTCATGTACCTTAGAGATTTAACTGTAGTCTATTGAGCATTATCAAAAGTGATATTTTGCAGAAATGTAGGATTGAGAAAATCTTTGTATTTGGTGTAGTTTAGGATCTTCAATATAGACAGCATGAAAAACACGTTTGTAACCAGCTTAAAATAATTACTTTTTTCTCATAAAAATTAGCCAAAGCTCTTGAGTTGAACTGTGTACTGCAAGCCAGAACTTGCCTCCTTTAATGCCCTTCAATATGACTGCAGTTTGGAGAGCAAAGTTCAGAAGAAAAAGGATGTGTGGGCATCTTGTCTGGTTGTTTTTGTTTGTTTGTTTACTTTCTGACAATGGAATTCATTCAGAAGGTCAAGACAGACCTCGGTATGGGTCCACCATTCCTCTTGCTTTTTTAAGTCTCAAAATCCTCATGTAGAAGGGAAAACTTTACCAAAAGCACAAGACATTTTTGGAGTGATTGTTTAGGCGTTTATCTTTAGCAGTAAGAAAGGGCACGTGGTATAGGATGACTTGTTAGAGGGGCCACGCTCTGAACTGAGAACTCTTGGATAGAATTAAGTTTCTTTCACTCCAAGATTATCTTAGGCATTAACTAACCAAAAGCATGATATTTTTTTTTACATCATGATTTAAAAATGTCTCAGGCTAGAGTCTTGATCTAAGTTTATAAAGGGGCAATATACAAATTATTAAAGGCCATAAATCCACTTGCTTTAGTTAAAAAATAATTTACCCTATGAAATAGTAACCATCCTCTTTTGGATACATTACTATCAGCTGTCAGGAACAAGATTAAAACTATCATTTTAAACATTGAAATACTGTTCACTGAAATGAAGTTCTATTTAATTTTTTTAATATTCTTGGATCTTAATAAAGAATGCTTTATAGAATTAAGCTAGTTTGGGTATTCTAGAAGATGTAAGGAAATAACATCTCATAATCCTAAAACTTGTTCATTTAGTAAGGATTTCGGCCATACTCATTCTTTTGATTTGGATTAAATTTCTGTCTTCACAGTGTGAAGTCCTAAAGGTAGCTCTCATAAATTTAATAGATTTTGAGTAAGAGGCTGGATCTGTTTAATACTTTGGTGACTTTATTATTAAGAATTGGGCATGTGTTTTTTAAATGTTTATTTTGAGAGAGAGGGAGCACATGAAGGGGGAGGGACAGAGAGAGAAGGAGAAGGAGCAGGGGAGGGGCAGAGAGAGAGGGAGAAAGACAATCCCAAGCAGGCTTCATGCTCTCATTGCACAGCCAACACGGGGCTCCATTTCACAAACTGTGAGATCATGACCTAAGCCAAAGTCGAGAGTCTGACACTTAACCACCTGAGCTACCCAGGCACTCCCAAAATTGATATTTATAAGCAATTAAGTCACTATGATCTATGTCAGGAAATTGTCCTGCATTTCTAAATAAGCATCTTCCTTTGCATAAACCCATGAACGCTACTTCTGTGATTTCTCCATGAAGACATTGACCATAAACCCCAGTCCTGTACGTCACCTGTACTGGACAGCCTTTTCAGTCTTCGGGGGAAATGCCATGTCAGTCCATCATGAAGAGAGCACTTAGTGATCTGCACCATAGAACTTAGAGAAGTTAACATGTGTGCGTGGGTGTGTATGGGCACTCAGGCACATGGGAGCTTTGCCCACTTGAGTTCACACTCATGGTCACTTTTGTTTCTCTGAATGAGAGTCCAAGGGAGATAACAGATTTGAAATAAGCAATTTCTTTTCCTTTTCATTGTGCCCCATTTATTTTCTGTCATGGTGTTATGCAGGCACTAATAGATTATATGGTTTTGTGGGTCTAAAACAAATAGGAAATTTTTCTTATCTGAAAATGAGTGTGAAGTCATTAGAGTCCACAGATTCTAATTTTCAGGTTAAATTACTTTGTGCTGCAAATATGATTGTTTTTCAGATAAATCAGAGAAAATTAGTAACATCTTGGGAAATTATCAGAGATGGGATGATTTTCATTGTAATGAAAAGATTTGATAGCTTTTAGTTTCCATATAAGACTAAAAATTTTTCAAAAGTGAATATTTTATTTCCTTTTAGTAAGATTAATGCATTTTAAATACTGTAGATCTTTTCTTTTATAAAAATATCCTTTAAGGTAAGAAACTTTCATCTTTCCTGCTCAATTGAGTATTTTAAATAATATATTGGCCCCATTATCCGTTTGCATGTGCGCGCATGTCTGGAGGCGTCTGGGGGTGTGGAGTCTATTCAGCTAACTTTCAGTTGGTGGTTTCATGTTCTAGATACATGCATCCTCTTACAAAATCCTCATTAGTATCTCAATCATAAAAATGAGAAAATCAGGTTAGAGGTGGAAGAACTTGCTCAGGCTTGAATAGGAAGCAAATGACGGGGGCTGACGCAAGTCTTGAGTTTCCTCTTGCGGGTCCCCCTCCCCTCTTTGTATGAGCGACTGTGGGGGTAGTCCCTCCAGCAAAGAATCTTTTCCACCTGGTTTTAACCTTTGCATGAAGTCTATTCAGGCCCCAAACTCAAATGAGGGGAGGCCAAATGAGTCCTTGATCCAGATCTTAAAGATGCAATGACTTTGGCTGCCTTTCAGTGCCCTCTTTCTTCCCAAGCAATATATTTCTCATGCAGCTGATTTCTGTTTATTGTCCGTACCCTATGTTTATTGGCCTTTCTGCCTCTGATAATTCTCACGTATGGTCTGTCAGTAAACTGTCAAGTCATTGCTCTAGTAATTATTCACACAATACTTTTAAGGCTTCTCTTCTTATTTTCCATAAGGACTCATGGAAATTAATCCGTATGAAAAAGAAACACTTCCCAATGCTAAGTTGCCAGCACAGAAGTAGATGGATGGAGGGGGTTTTTCTGGTATCAGGCAGACCTTCTGCCTTCAAATAGCACACCACCATCGCGCCATTTCCAGTATAAATCTCCATATCTCTATGGTCCTGTACTAGGAGAGAGAAAGTCAGCTAGGGACCCAGATTTAATCCTCAGACTTCTCTTTCTTGCATGTGTAAATGATTCACTACTGCCATTTGACAGAAAATTGATGCCTTGTTTCAAGTAATTCATTAAGGGTTGTCAAGCAAACGTTGCTCAAATCACTTAACAAAGAGACTGGGGAGGGGGGTAACCAAGCACCTGATTAGCTATTACATAACTTGTAGTCATAGTGTGAGTTAATGCATTTAGGTTGCAGTCGTGTTCTCCAGTGAAATGCCCTGTGGTTCAGGTGAACTTGTATTTTGGAGCCTGGGGGCGGCAGACCCAGGCTGGAAATGGAATTTATTAGCAGGGCAATTTTAACCAACTTCTGGCTTCTCATTAGGTTTTCTGTATGTGTCAGTGTGGAGGTGAAATACGGCAACTGTTTGTCCTTGCCTACCGTGGTATCCAGTATGCAGACATGAATCTGTAGAGAACACTAGTTAGTTACATGTGTGTCATAATCTGTCATTAATTACAAACAATAATTTTTTGTACTCCACGTTGCTTCCCTTCTCACCAACTGGGTGTTATTCAAATTAGGGGGAGTAGTTCTTATTCTCTTATGCGAAGGGCAAATTTTTCTGTTTAAAACTCTGTGTGTGTGTGTGTGTGTGTGTGTGTGTGTCTTAGCTCTAATAAAAGTCTGGAAAAGTAACGAAAATCTACACCTGCTATATAACATGTTAGCCCTCACAAAGATGGATAAGTGAAATTTTAAGGGGAGTCTGTGTCGTGTTCCTAGAGTAATTCTTGTTTTAATTAGATCTTTGGCCACTGTGTCATGCCATCAGTGTTTCACCTAATTAATGTGTAAGATGTCTTCCTATCATATTTAGAAAGTCGTGAGCTCATATTCTACTCTGCTCTGATTGAGTAGACTTAGGCTTCTGGTTAGCCTTTTAATTGCATCAAAGAGGAGTCAGCTACTCTTTATCATAGTCCACTTGAGCTGTTCTAACAGCCAAGTAAATTGGCGAGCTTCATCAACAGACCTGCATCTCACACAGTTTGGAGACTGGGAGGTCCCAGATCACGGGGCCTGCAGATCTGGTGTCTGGTGAGAGCCTGCTGCCTGGTTTATGGTCATTGCCCCCAAGCTGTGTCCTCCCATGAAGGAGGGGCTGGGAGCTCTCTGAGGTCTCTTTCATGAGGGCACTTAACCCCATCCATGGGGTTCCCTCTTCATGACCTCACCCCCTTCCAGTGCCCCACCTCCTAACACCATTGCCTTGGGCGTTGGATTTCCTCACCGTTTTGGCTGCATTGCTGGCCCAGGTCCACACATCCATTTATTCAGCAGCTCCTCCGTGTCCTCAATGCAGAGAGAGCTTTTGATGGAAATGTAGTGATGAGAAAAAGGAAAGAGTAAAGCGGTGGACCTACAGGCACCATCCAGCCCCAAGTGCCCGTTTGCTGTCCCTCCTGTTCCTGGAAAGGATGATGTGGCTCCGAGGTGGGACAGTACCTCTCTGAGAGGTCAAGTGACCTTCTCCCCAGGCCTCTTCCGTCTTCATCACTGACAGAGAAGCAGTGAAGTGTGGCCTTCTTTTCAGTCAGAGGAAATTATTAAATTCAGAACTGAGCATGTAGAAGGCAAAGAAAAGCAAATTATGCCAACTTCAAGAATGCATTCACGAGTAATTTATTGAGAATGTGAAATGGATATCTGATTTCCAGTTGACCTTTAAGCTGCAAATTAAATGTGTTCAGGTCTTTGATGCCTCGTGAGGAATTCCCATTTTTTACTAGATGAAATTAGAATATTTGGACAAAGCAAAAGGGAAATATTGAGTAATTTTATTTTTTGAAGAGAGAATCATAAGAGAATAAACTACAGAAAAATGTTAAAATAGAACTTCAGTCACGACAGAAATATACCTTGAATGAATGGGAAGTCCCTGCCCTTTTTTCCTCAACAAAACAGCTGACGTTTACTGAGAGTTAAAGGGAAAGTGTAAATGTTTTGGGGAAGACAATGTGGCGATATGTATGAAAAGTTTTAATAAACTTACACAGTTTTACAAATTTCAAATCCAGGTTTGTCTAAGGAAAGTAAATAATCTGGGGAAAGATAGATGTTCAAGAAGCTTCCTGCAGTCGTGTTTAAAATATGAAATAATTGTAGGGGCACCTGGGTGGCTCGGTTGAATGTCTGGTTCTTGGTTTTGGCTCAGGTCATGATTTCACGGTTTGTGAGACTGAGCTTCATGTCGGTCTCTGTGCTGACATCATGGAGCCTGCTTGGGGTTTATTTTCTCTCTCTCTGTCCCTCTCCCTTTCTCTCTGTCTCTCTCCCCCTTCCCCCTCCTATTCTTCCCATCTGTCTCTCTCTCTCTCAACACCTCCCACTCTTAGGCACTCTCTTTCCCCCCTCAAAATGAATAAACATTAAAAAAGAAAAAAGATTTGAAATAATTGTGAACAAACCAGGTATTCAGTAGGCATCACTGGGCTATCACAGAGACCAGGGGTAGTGATGTCTGTAAGATTGGGAAAGGTCTTAGTTACTGACATGAAAAGATTTTCACATTGCATTAAGTGAAAGGCATATTAGCAAAGAACACTTATAATATGTCCTCTATATTTAAAAATTAGGACTATGCACATGTAGACACATCCATGGATCTGCGGACAGGCCTGGAGAAGGACATTTAAGCAAATATTAACTGTATTTATCCCTAGGAAACGGATACAATGGTCTGTTCTCTATGACCTCTTTTTACTTACCTGAAGTTTTTGTAATTAGACAAAAAACCAGTTACTTTTCAAGGGAGAAATTACTACTGCTTTCCAAAATGAGCATGCCCTGGTGAGTTTAAATAAGCAAAATTTTATTGAATGTAATTTCCAAGATAGGGGTTTATTCATATCACTTTTTATGGATAATTAAATATCATTAAAATTATTTTACAAATGAAACCAAGGTGTTTAGCTATCCATGCAGTTGCTTATTCGTATGTGTGCATGCCATCCCAAATTTTTGGAAAAAAGCGACACAAGGATTATTATTAGATTAAGTCACATATTTGGCAGTTGAGTCAAAAAGAGCCATTTTAAATCGGTTAAAACCATAGACCTTAGTTTTTGAATGAATAAAAAGCTGTTTCATTGATGAATCAAATGGTCTGTCTATAACTGGTTATTTCGAGGTTCAGTGCCATGTATTTCAGTCATCATGTATTTACCAAAACAGAGAAGAAATCTACGGGAGACAAAACAGCAAGTCAATTACATTTATGGGGGATTTGTCATAGTGCAGCAGGGTTGTCTAGAGCTGGAGCCTGCATTGTGGGGCAGCTGTCTCAGGTGCTGAATTCTCACTCTGTATTAGCTATCGGTCCCTGGGGAAGACACCTGGCCCCTTCGGCGTTTTATATCCTCATCCATAAAATGAACATATATTTGAACATTACTGCATAGAGCTGTGAGAAGGATTAAGTTATCAGTGCATGTAACATGCTTAGAACAGCGCCTGATACTTTGCATTTAATACCGGAAGGACATTGCCCAATTTCATGGATTCCAGAGTCCATTTCAGGCACCTCCCTCTTGATCCCTGTAAAGAACTTAACTATTAGGGCTTTAATCTGGAGATTCTCTGAAGCCTTGGCTTGCATCCTAATTTCAAATGGGGAGCTATAAAGTGGAAAGAAAAAAATGGTAACCTATTAGGATTTAAATGATATGCTTTTCCTGGATGAACGGTGGGGAGACAGGATTGTCTTTTTAGTAGAGAAGTTAAGGGGAAATGAAAATTTGACTTTTTTCTGGAACTGAATGTGGCACGAAGCCATGGTCATTCCTGTAGCATTTGCAAAGCTCTGTAAGGTATTTATACCCTTCATATAAATACATGCTAATAATTGCCTTTTAAAATATTTGTTTATTTAGACAGCATGAGCAGGGGAGGGGCAGAGAGGGAGGGAGAGAGAATCCCAAGTAGGCTCCACATTTTCAGCACAGACAGACCCTTGTGACACAACTGTGAGACCAGGACCTGAGTCAAATTAAGAGTTGGAGGCTCAACCAACTGAGTCACCCAGATGCCCCTGATAATTGCCTCTTAATGAGATTGTTTCTTTTATTTCAGACGATAAAAGTTGTACACCCCATCGCTCTTCTGTTTTTTACCATAGTTATTAGTGGTCCCAGGGCCTTGTTTGATGTTCAGTTAGAATGCATTCCCCCTGATATTCATTTGTTTGTTTGTTTCTGGTGTAATACTTCATGCCCCTTTAAAGTCTGATTTTTTGTTTCTTTGCTTCTTTATTTTAATTGTTCTGGCATTGGCAGCTTATAAGATGAGCAAGATAAAATCTTTTCAAGTTATAGGACTTATAAGAATATAATTTTAAAACATGTCACTGTTAGGGGAGTCTGGGTGGCTCACTCAGTTAAACATCAAACTCTTGATTTCTGGTCAGGTCATGATTTCATGGTTTGTGAAATTGAGCTCTGACTTGGAGCCTGTATAGACAGCTTATAGGCTGCTTGGGATTCTCTCTTTTTCTCCCCCTTCTCTCTCTCTGTCTCTCCCCAGATTTTGCACATGCATGCATAAATATTAACTTTAAAAAATGTAATTTTGTTAAGTTTATTCTCCATGATGTCAGTAGCTGATTCTTCTCACTTTTATATACACAGTGTTTGGTAAAATATAGAAAAAAGTCTTTGAATATCTATTTACTAAATTATTAATTAACATAATGATTAATATAGTAAAATACTAGCTAGTAAAGACCTTTGGGGTAACCCGTTAGTCCCTCATTTTAAGTATAAGAAAACTAAAGAACAAAAATTGGAAGTGGGGGTTTTTAAACTGATTCCTCTGATTTCTTGTTATTCAAGCTTGCCATGGTCCTTATAGCACTTCAACAAGAAAAAGTACATAAGTATTTCCCAGAGTTTAATAAAATTCATAGTATTTATCTTTAGATACATTTTAAAATGGTGAATTAAAACAAACGAATGTTCTGGGTCTCAGTGCTGTAGGACATAGCGTATTCTCCCACACCTTATCTGTATGTTCTTATCAAGTGCATCACAAATTAAACTGGGTATTTCCAAACTTCCTGAAAGCAAACTAATTAAGGAAGTACATAAACTCATAAGAGAACACTCATTGTAGCATGCTCGATTTTATGAATGCCTGAAGGATAATTTCCATTATTCCACAAGGGAGACTTTAGGGCTTTCTTTTATAAATAATAATTAAAATTTTACTGTGACGATTGCTAAGAAAATTATTAATAATATAAATTACTAGTGTTCCTGACCCCGATCATGGGAAAACATACTCTAATTACAATTCTGGTGTCTATTATGGAGAGTCAACTTGAACACCCCCAAATAATAAGTCATTTTCTTGACTTGCAGTCAAATACCGTGTTCAGCCCATGGACCAATCACATTGGCTCTACCTCTGTGGTCTGAATGCTTGTGTCCCCCCTCCCCCAAATTCATATGTTGAAATTGAAACCCCCAGGTGATGGTGTTAGTAGGTGGGGTGCTGGGAGGTGATTAGGTCACGAGTTTGGAAGCTCACGAATGCAATCAGTGCCCTTACAGAAGAGGCCCTGCAGAGCCACTCACCCCTCCCTTCATCTGAGGTTACAGCTAGGGTTTCGTCCTCCAGAAACCAGCCCTCACCCAACCACACTGGCACCCTTCTCTCAGACTTCAGCCTTCAGAACTGTGAGAAACAAATTTCTGTTGTTTGTCAGCCACTCACCAAGGAGTATTTTGTTATAGAAGCCTGGACAGACTAAGAGAACCTTCAACACTGATTGAGAACATGGTGGCTTTGCATGCCCTTTACCGCTATCACAGTGAAGTCACCACCATGGCTTACCTGGATCATGTCAGTAGCCTCCTTACCGTTCACTGCTTCGCTCTTGTGCCCGACAGCTCACGGCAGCAGCCAGAGCCCCTCTGACCACTGATATCACATCGTGGGGCTCCTGTGCTCAAAACATTTCCATGGCTTTCCATCTTCTTTGAAGCAAAAGCCAAACTCTTTACCTTGCCGTCCAGAGTCTGGGGTCTGACCTGCTCTCATGCCCTCCCCCTCCTTCCTAAATTCTGGCTGTATTGCCTCCCTCCTCACCGGCCGTCCCTTGCTTCTTTTGAGCACCCCAGGTAGACTCCTTGGAGGCTTCACCTGGAACATCCTTCTCCAGCAAGGACCCACCTCTCCATCACTTTCATTAGACTTGTGGTCACCTGTCACTCTATTAATGATGCCCTAACTGAGGAACCCTGACCTAAGCCGAAGTCAGATGCCTAACTGACTGAGCCACCCAGGCACCTCCTATGCGTTTCATATGTAAGAAGATCACCTTATCTACAATGAAATAAGGCATTGCTAACATACTGGAGGGAAAGTCTGAGGAACCCTCTTTACCTCATTTTTAATGGAAGCATCATAGTTCTGGATTTCTAAAAGTACTTCTCTACTTTTTTGGGCATGGCATTGTTTATCTTCTGATGATTTCCCATTTTACTCCTGCTCCAGGATATAAAACTGGAGGAGGGATCAATCACAAAAGATCACATGCAGACGTTGTCCACGTGAACACAGCACATGGACATTTACCACAATGTCCAGCCCATATTTGCCTCCTTTGGCTTCTTTCAAGAGACTTTCCGGAATTATCTGGCCCTTGGGAGGATCTCGCTGCTTTTCAGCAGCTCACAGGCCTGCTGCCAGTGGCCGCCTTCCTCTGGCCACGTATTGAGCCACGTGCGTAACGGAGCGTGGGAAGGGCTTGGCATCAGACGGTGCTGTGAGCACAGCGGAGAAACAGCCACCATCACTGCCATGTGACCAGGGAGCCCGGGACAGGCTTGGAGCTGTGCCTCGGGCACCGAACGGAGCTCTTCTTTTTTCTCTCCTTTTCCTTGACTGTTTCCTTGCCAATTCATGAAGAAATCATTTTCAAAGGGACCATATTTCTAAGACATAGTCCCTTGTCTGCGGTTCTCTTTTGCTTTTAAGTGGAAGCCTGTTTCTTCCCTCTAAATCTCAGCCGTACAAAGGGCGGGAAGCTGGAAAGAAGGCCAAATGAGAGAGAGAGAGAGTCCCACATCCTGTAGTTTGGAGCCACAGTGCAAGTGTGAACCATTAGTGCAAGTCGTTCAGCACACCCGCTGTGCCTGGGGAGAAGCCTCCCCTCCCGCTTCTTTTTTGGGGCTTCCAGAATAGAAATCCATCCACCGAGCCCGGAGGCACCTGTCTGGCTCCCTATTTCCCAGTTCCATGTTCTCTGCTGGATCTGCCCCTGCCTATCTAGGAGGCACTCCAGTCAAAACCATGTTCCCTTCTCCCAGATTTGGTCTTGAGAATATTCTAGATGCCTCAGCTCCAGACTCATCTGACTGTGCTCTGACACAGCAGTGACAATGTGAGAGCTGCACCGCCACCAAATGCCACCTGCTGGAGGGTGGGGGCGCCTTCAGGCACCCCCAGAGTGAGAAGTCTGAGACCATGGAGCCAAGGAACCACTATTATTATGCCTTCCCAGGACTACAGAGTAAAAGCAGATATTTAAAAATTATAAGAAAAATGTAAAGCTGAATGTGGTAGCAGAAAACGTCAGGTTTGCTTTCACTGAGTATTGGTCAGCTTGCTCCCCAGTCCCTTGAGTGTCAGGATCATGACCCTGTTTGTGACTGATTTCTCTGTCACTTGCTGTTGAGTCCCAATTTACTCAGACTTTGTGGCAAGTTAGGTAGGTTCATAGAAGGGAATAAAGCTGAGATGAATGATCACAGTCAAGCTCATTCTGGGGGTCATTATTGGCTGATTCTATGTTGAGTGTTCCTCCACGTCCTATGTAATTAGGTTTAGAGGACTCATGTCTGGCTTTCAGCATTTAGGTTAAGCACAAACAAAGGAAACCACACAGAGCCATGCATACATGCCCCTCGTTTTCTTCCATAAACACCTGGTGTGGACTCCTTTCTCTTGGTCACAGATTTTCCTTTGTGGTGGGACTTAGTCATGCAAAACACGGGCTGCCATACGGGACAGATTGTAACTGCTGATGCACACGGCTGAGAACAGATGTCATAGATTCTTACAGTCACCTTGATCCAGTTTTTCTGATATTTGTAAGGACGTCTCATCGAGCTTACTGCAAGATTGCGGTGTTGCTGATAGAACTCAGTTTGGGTTCAGGGTCAAAGAGAGCCAACCCTGCGAAAAATCTTCAAGGTATGCTCTATTGGGCATCCCCTGGGCTCACTGCCCTATTTGCAAAGTTAAAATACCCATGATTGTTGTCTTAAATTTAAAGTATATTTGAAAATGTTCTCTCTTTTCTAGAAGTTGCGATCCCAATGATATACTCACTTCAGTCTTTATATATACATTACTTATACATACATCTATGCACATATATACATATATCTGTATTTACATATATCTAAGTATCTATATGTAAAATATGTAAAAGTAATTGTTAAAGAGCACATTAGCTCAGCAGGAGTTAGGTAGGACTTTTGGTGGCCAGCCACAAGACGTGATGAGGGTTATTGCTTAAGCTTTCTGGACAGCACTGCGGGAGAGTCTTTTCATTTCTGGCGCAGACCCTCAAGGACAAATCACAAATCTGGCAGAGTCTGAGGAGTGCAGGAGCAATTGTGAGCCCCATACACAATCAGAGGCCACAGTAAATCTTGAATAATTGTCTTTTGCTATCAAGGATCTTCCATTCTTTACAGATGGGAGGCTGAGGAAAAAGGAGATATGACTAAAGATAGAGCAAGGATCATATTCATCTTAGAATTTTACAAACTTAACTGCAAATAACGTTTTGTGTTTAAATATTCCCATTAAATCCATGTGTCATTATCCGTTCCAAATCAGAGTGGTAATGAGGATGTATTTGGAGTCCCATTATTTTAGTTTCATTTTTGAATAAATAAGGCATCATCTAGACAATATTTTCTAAAGATTCTGGGTTTTCTCTTGACAGATTGGAGATTTAGGACAATTTAAAGTTGTTCATTTATTTATAGCTTTTATAATGATAGTCAAGGAGGAAGCTAATAACCATAAGAAGAAATTAACCCATGTAAACAACATATTATATGAACTTGATCCTTCTTCCTAGAAGCATTAATCTTTAATCTTGATGAGTAATATTTTAGGCATATAAGACAATTTAACACAGATTCATGCTTCATCATATAGACACTAATCCATTGGATTTTCTCTTATGTACATTTCTGATAAAGATATTCAAGCCTAAAAACTTAAGGACAGAATAGTCATGTCAACTATTCTGATTATATAAGGAATTTGGAACTGGTTTACAACTGTAAAACTAATATATTGTTTTAGAATATGGATGTAAATATAAAGACAAGAATAAAAATCATTTACAAATCTATGGCCCACAATTAACTGTCAAAAAATTGGTATGTATCCTTCCAATTTCTAAAAAAAAAAAAACATAGTAAATAGGTTATAAAAATTGGCACATTTTATATGCCATATAAAATATGGCAACTTTGTAAATGATTTAGGAGCACATAGATTAATCTATGTTAATACGTATTCATTTAGAAAATGGAAACATACGCAAAAAATTCTCCAAAGTATCACTTGTAAGTTAAAAAGTGTTCTTCGACAAGATGTTTAATGTAAGTGGCAACCAAAACCGTTCTTTATCTTTTTCCTGAAGACAAATCTTTTCGACTCTCAATGCTACCCAACATTTAGAAACTGAAGAAAATCATAATATTTGATATGACAGCCAGCCCACATCACTTTGAGATGATTTTGACCAAGATGAGATGATTCTTTTCATTTTAGTTTCACATTTTGCATTAAATATTTTGCAAAGCTAACTAAAAGGGATTGTGAGATCACATAATAGTTATTTTTGTTTTAATTTTCTTCAGAGGGTTTCCTCTGAAAATGGAATACTACTTTATTATTGATACACAATTTCTAGGAATCAGGCTGGTTAAGTAACATAGATTTCAAATGGAAATTCACCTTCGTGCAAAAGACTCTGGTAGGAGTTTTTTAAAAGTTGATAAATTGGAATTTTTAAGATAAAAGAATTGAATACAGAATTTGAAATATATGAAATATTCATGGTAGGCCATGGCTCAAGAGAGAATTTTCATCTATTGCTCTAGGGTGTCAGGATTTTTAAGAATGTGATTTCAGTTGATATTTCTTTAAATTCATAAATGTAGCAATGTCTCCATAAAAAATTTCAGCTCCAACTGACTTCATTGTAATTAAAGCCTCATTCTTCCATTAGTTACGTAAAATTAGAATCATACTTTTATTTAATTCACTAGAATTTTAATTAGAGAATCAAGGATATTTAATTATTAAATAACTTAGTAAATCATTAAATAATTTGAATACCATTCTCTCCCATCAACATACTTCTCATCACAGTAAAGATTAAAAGATGATCTCTTTTGTCCTTTTTCATCACTACAGGATAAAGTTTGCCTTTATACCAAAATGGTGATTATAGGGCATCACCTAGAATACGCTTATCACAGATTCGTTTTGTGGCAGCTCTCGCTAAATACTAATGGCTCCTGGGGTTCCTAGGGGGCTCAGCCAGTTAAGCATCTGACTCTTGATTTTGACTTCTGTCACGATTTCATGGTTCGTGTGACCAAGTCCTGTGGGTTCGTGGAATCGAGCCCCATGTTGGGCTCTGCTCTGAGTGTGGAGTGTGCTTGGGATTCTCTCTCACTCTCTCTTTGTGTCTGTCTGTCTGGGTCTGTCTCTCTCAAAATAGGTAAACAAACATCAAAGAAAACACTGGTGATTTCCTCGTGGTCTACCACCACGTAGATCCTAGGAGGAAACATTTCAAGTCAGGAAGTGTGTGCCTCTTGTGCTAGTCTGAAAAGAAAAGAAATCTTCCTGAATTTCACACTAGTTCCTTTCCTTATGAACTTCTCCACCACCACCCCCATCCTGTCTCAATAATTGTAATAACAAATACTTCCCTTAATGCTAACACTTTTATTATATGATTGCCTAAGTGCTTCATAACATTCCTGACGTGTCTGGCTATGTTAAGGTCTCAGCTCTGCTCCTTATAAACGTATCGGCACTGTGTTTCTGTGTCCTTTATCTGAGACCTGCAGATTAGTAGTCAGTCTCTACTGCCGTCAGTAGGTCTATGCTCCCTCCTTACCTGTCATCTGGTCTGGTAAGAGACATCTTAAGTCGCTCATCTGGGCAGGGCCCCTTCTTCTTCGCTAATGAGAATCTTCATCCCATGAAACAGCCTCCAACGACATTAATTTTCAATGACATCCGGTGGAAATGCAATGCCCTCAGGCATGCAATAAGAGAAAATAATTTTCACATTAAGCCAGTTCGCCTCAGGGAACATGGAGAACAAAACCACAGCTTTCCCGAGGCTCTTATCTCAATGAATGCAATTGGTAACTGTGCCGATCCGTTCTTTATCTGTTTCTATGTTCATGCTGCTTTGAGAATGCCTGCCAGCCAATGTCATTTTGAAGGTAAAGATACAACCTTTCCGAGAGTGCAGTTGCTCACTCCGTGGAGCCTTTGCCCTGCCACCTGCGGACACTTTCCACAGCGGACCGTTCTTGCTCCGGTGGTGGGAAGGCAGCGGCAGGCTCCCGCCCACGTCCTGCTCCATCCACAGAGCTTCTCATCCAGAGCCAGGGGTGAAAGACCACCTGGACCTCGTATCTGCCATTTACACTTGGGATGTGCCGTTCTCCGGGCAAAGAAAACGAGAACACAAATTGGCCAAAATTC
Organism: Crocuta crocuta; assembly: GCF_008692635.1. NCBI lineage: Eukaryota > Metazoa > Chordata > Mammalia > Carnivora > Hyaenidae > Crocuta > Crocuta crocuta. The sequence goes on from NW_027527611.1 coordinate 789,748, forward strand.
ATGGCGTCCCTCAGAGTTTCTGCTCAGCCCTGTACAGTCGAGGTCATTCACTTCCATTGGGCCAAGTTCATGGGGCAACTGCACCTTCTCTCCCTGCAGGAGGCACTGTGAGTCCTAACGTGATCAATGGAACTCCTCCTCTTCTTACAGGGACTGTGGGCAAAACTAAGCACAACATCTCCCCCATTGAGTCATCCACAAATGTTGAGGGCCGGTAGAGCAGTACTGAACTTGAATTCAGCCATTAATATTCCATCTGGTCGGTATGATGTCCACAGAGTGCCTTATAATGTCCCTATGCCTCCTTCCTCTTTTGGGGTGTCATACATGTCCTACCAGTTACCCAGGTTCAAAGCCAAATGAGATACTATCTGTGGGAGAGCATTCGAGATCTATACAAAAACAAAACCGTAAACCGCCTGCTTTGTCAGGTATTTCCGGGACTCACTGGTGCACCTCTGCCACGTCAAGTCCAGACCCCAATGACTGATGTCCTTTAACATCGATGTCTACAATGGAGGCAAAGAAGAGGGTTGCAGCCATCTTTTGTACACAAGAAGCAATTTAAATAAGCAGGACAGTTCATTGTTCTAAAAGGGACAAGGTACACACTCTGAGTTTCAAAAATTGGTGAAAGTCCCCATGAATACCCATAAACTTTCTTTCAGCATTTCTCTTCTCCTTGTATTGTGCTCATGGCTTCTAGCTGAGTGAGACATTTCCTTGGGACACATTTGTACGTTGCATTATTATTATTATTATTATTATTACTAAGAGAACCTCTTCAAAAATCAGTAGACATGTGTGATAAGGAAACTTTTTGTTTAAGAGTGAGACAGACTATCAGACATATAATCTGGTCAATATTGAGAGATTTTTCTTCTGAAATTTGAGGCTACTAGCACCTTATCCTTATATTTGAATTTCCGTAAAGAACAGATAAACCTACACCTTCTATTTCTGTGACCAAAAAAATGCCGGTCCCTCATTTTCTTTTTGTAAAACAGTTTTATCAACTTTTCGTTTAGTTTATGGTCATGTTTGGTACTTAATTTGACAAATTATATTTGATGTGAATTCAAACCATAGAATTACGTGTTTTGTTTTAGTTTGGAAAACTCATGGGGAAAGAGTTATTTCGCCACGTTTAGTTATAATCCACATACTAAAATAGAGATATTTGGCATGCTATATCTGTTAACAGAATTTAGGAAAAGACATTGGTGGTCAGCAGAGTTTACTTCTGAAGTATTCATCAATATCCTCAATATCTATGCCTTCACATTAATGCTGACAGCTATATGTTTGATCTCACATTCTGTAACAGAGCTAAAGCTCTAATAAAATCTATTCCCATTACTATATCCTTTACTTAGAGCTTCCAAGGTAATCCTGGAGGTAAAATCCAGCTGGCAGAAGGGAAGGGAGAGGGTAGAGTACCCTGTGGGAGGTTTTCATAGGCTGCTTATGGAAATGGTGTTTGTCATTTTCACCCACATTCTGCTGGGCGTAATTTAGCCACAGGACCCCAAGTAAGCAAGAGATTCTGGGGACTGGAGCCCCTACCCAGGCTTCTACTTCCCAGTTATGAAAGTGGGGAACAAACTGTTTGCAGACATTAATGATCTTTGCTACATGGACCAACACCCAAGCCTTTGTGTCAGGTATTACATGTGAACACCTCCTTCTGGGGGAGGTAGGGACTGTCCATCTGGGTTTGAAACTTAAACCTACCGCTTATTAGTTAGATTACTTTTACAAATTTATGCACATCTCTAATATAACTTTAATGATCTCTAACATAGGGATAATTTACATACTTGAGAGGGTGGTTATGATAAATGTTATATGAAAGGGACTTAGCTCTCAATAGCCAGTTGGTAGCTAGTGACAATTGTTTGTGTTGTGGTTGTTTACTAAGTACTCATGGGCCATTTTCAGCATTTGAGCAAATGGCTAGAACCTGGTCAATTCTCTGGTCATTGTGCAAGTCATGCTGGTGGTTATTTTGAACATCGTCTCCTCAAGTAGCCAAATGCTTAAAATAACCAAATGGAAGGGAAAGAAGCATGAGAAAGAGGAATACACTTTTCTGTCCTGACCTGTTTTCTCAACAGGGTTTTCTAATTATATGTTTACTATAAATCTCTTTAGTGTGAAATTATTAGTGTTCTTAGTTTAAATATTTATTTGAGTGGGGGGAACCTATGTGTGAGAGGGGAAGAGGCAGAGAGAGAGAGAGAGAGAGAGAGAGAGAGAATCCCAAGCAGGCCCCACACTGTCAGCGCAGAGCCCGACATAGGGCTTGAATTCACGAACCCTGAGATCATGACCTGAGCTGAAATCAAGAGTCAGTCACTTAACCAGCTGAGCCACCCAGGTGCCCTAAAAGATTAGTGTTCTTCTAGGACTCAGAAGTTCCCTTCACACATGAACTTCTGCTCTTTTTCTATTAATGGTGTGGAATCTATTCCAGTTAGGAACATTGGATTTTTTTCCTCCACGATCACTAGGCCATTCTTGCTTTAAGTGCCTCCTTGATTCCTGATGAGCACAAAGTGATGTGACCACGTGATCCCTTGCAGTGTGCTATTTGTCTCCTTGCCACAGACATGTGGTAGAATTCTTTAAACTTACTCATTGTCCTTGAGTCATGTCCATTTATTTTATTTTTTTTTACTATTGAAAGTCCCAATGTATTCCTAAAGTTATGGACTGCCATTCTATTTTAGACCTTAATCTATAGATATGTTCTTACTCTTTTAACTCTGACATTAGAGCTTGCATGGAGTTAGTTAGGTCATCTTATGTGGTTGCTTTAGATATAAATGAACAGCAAAACAAGGTTAAGATCTTTTTTACAGCTTAGAAAGTTTTTAATTTAAGTAAAATTTTTAATGTTTTATTTATTTTTGAGAGAGGGAGAGACTTAGCATGAATGGGAGAGGGACAGAGAGTGAGGGAGACACAAGATCTGAAGCAGACTCCAGGCTCTGAGCTGTCAGCACAGAGCCCGATGCAGGGCTCGAACTCACAAACCATGAGACCATGGCCTGAGCCAAAGTTGGACATTTAAGTGACTGAGCCACCTCGGCACCCCAGAAAGACTAACTAGATTTTAAACTTTGGTTTATCTACAATGGAAATTGTTATTTGAAAACTTTCCTTGAATCTGGGCAAAATGTCCTGTCCTTCTCCTACGAGAAATGATAGGTACTTGTTATTTTAATGAGCTTAATCAAGTGAAATCCTTCCTGTTCAAAACTCCCCCTAGCTCTGTGATTCAAAATAATACATATTGTAGCCTCAGCTCCACTTTGCTTCTGTCAACACAGGCTTTCCCTCAGTTGCCCACTCACGTGTGTGCTTCTGATTCATATATGTAAGCCTTGGAGACAAAATTAGGTGGTTGGATTCTCAGTGCAGTTACTTTTACTGAGATAATTTAATATGGAAAGAAATATATCTGAAATGGATCGTTTATAATCTTTAACACCTTTGAAGTGTTCCTTGAGTTTTGTTGGCAGATACTTGTGACAGGACAGTCACCCTCGTAGGTGGGGTTGTGTTTGTAGACCGTGGTGACATAAAGCAGCCACCATCACTACGGAAACAAGGCCACTTGCAAACTCCTGCTAGGGATGGTGACTTGTATTACCTTATATACACGTGTCATGGCTGATGACTGAACACTATTTATTCCAGCAGACCCAATGCTATTTTCAGCTGTTCATAATGCTAGGTGCACTGTATAGTAAGTATAATTCCAGTAGAAAACAGCTCATCACCGTGTGTGAGTGGGACTGGGGTAGCACAGATTACACAGGAGAGCTCACAGGCATCTGAATATTAATCCCTACAACTTTGATAAGCCCATTTACAAAAGCTTCATTTATCTAACGTGCATTTTGATTGGGCTTAGATTGGTACAGCGCTCCAGGGGGAATTTGGGGAAGCATTTTTCCTAGATTATCTTAAGGGTCTCATTAAAGAGAAGTTATTGTGAATACAGAGAAGTGTGCCTGAGTGGCTCCATCTGTTAAGCATCTGACTCCTGGACTCTTGATTTTGGCTCAGGTCATGATCTCAGCACTTCATGAGTTTGAGCCTCATGTTGGGCTCTGTACTGACAGTCTGAAGCCTATTTGGGATTTTGTCTGTCTGTCTGTCTTTCTCAACATAAGTAACTAAACATTAAAAAAAGAAACTTATATAATTTTGCATACAGATATATAATTTTATAAAAAGTATATCTTTAAAAATGATCAGTCATGACACTTATGTTTGTCATAAGATCCCCTGTGATTTTTTTAGTTCCTCTGTTTTCCAGATTTTATGTGATTCATTTGTGTCGCTCTCACGAGGCTGTAAGCTTTTGTGAGCTCAGGGACATGGGTAACTATATTTGTCCAGTAAAGAGCACAGTGACAGGTCTATTGGGGACACTCAATATTTTTTCAGGTGAAGTAGAAGAAAAGCTAAAATATGTCATTTTCCATGGACTATACAATGATGGTCACAGAAGTTAATGATAGTTTTTTGTAACAAAATGTGCTGGTTGTGATCTATGTTGAATACATTAAAAGTACATAATTTAGACCCAAATTTTACTAATCATTTGTATGTATTTATGTATTTGTTTTAGAGAGAGAGTATGAGTGGGAAGAGAGGAACAGAGAGAGAGAGAGAAAATCTCAAGCAGGCTTCATGCTCCACCTGGAGCCCAATGTGTGGCTTGATTCCATGAGGCGACCTGAAGTCAAGAGTCAGATGCTCAATCCACTGAGTCACTCTGATTCCCCCTCACTTATTATTTCTATATTTCATTTGATGTTGCATGATTTTGGAAAAAGTTTCTCTTCAAATAGAATTGAAAATACAAACTAAGAAAATGGTCAAGTGTATGTATTTTTAGAAAGCCAATAATGGAATTAAGATAAAAATCCACTAAAAAGAACACTTCATATGAAAGTAGTATGTGAACCAGGATTTGGGGTGTGAGTTTATAACCATGGTCAGGTCAATATACGTCAAACTGCTTCCAGTCTGTGAAATGGAAGGGCCACCTCTCCTGTTTGAAAGCGTGATGTCAAGGGTCTGCTAAGATAATACATTTACATGGATTTCTCATACTAGATCACCATTATCGTTACTAGAAACCGTATAATTCATCGTGTCGTTCACTCAATCAGCATAACATTTTATTAATTACACTTGTCAACTGGAAAGGAATTGCTTGGGAGGGCTTCCGAATGCTAGAGATAGAAATATGTTTTGTATCTCAGCTATTGCTTAGTTCTTTCAAAATGTTCTCTTCTTGAAAGCAATGCGGTTGGACCCAGTGTGGAAGCAGCATGAGTCGGCATTCTAGAAAGGAAGTAGCAGCAGTGATTACACAGAGTTAACAAAGACACAAAGGTGATTCTTAATCACTATAAAATTGTCTTTGAAAGGCAGGTAAATATTTTGTTTGCAAAAATGATTATCATTAAGGAATGTTTCATGCATTGTACAGACAACCTTAGGTATTATAACTCTGTAGTAGAAATAACTTGCCAAACTCTCAGTATTTATTTAGAAAAGAATAGAAAATTTCTGAGGCTTGTCTAGAAATTATCTTTCCCGGAATTTTTTTGAGACCTTTTGTTTTGAAATCTTCCTGAAGGAAATCTTGGAAACTGGGTTGGTTATCCCTTCCGTAATCACTAATAAACTGCAGTTGTGAGTTTTGTCTTTACTAATCAAACTTTCCCACTAAAACCAAATTCACTGGTGCTGGGAGCTTCATATGTTCCAGATTTACTCAACCGTCAAACTCAGAGTTTTAGAGCCCACAGCTCTATCCATGGTGCACTGGAAATGGTGCACAAAGAAGCTGGCCGTCCCCAGAGGGACCAGGGACAGTTGATCCATTGCAGGAGCATGAAAGGCAGAATTGTGACCAGTGGTGGATTAGGCCATATGAGGATGTGGGATGTCTGACTTGGAGACTTGGAAGTGGTACCGTTAAGTAATGACAGGATTTTACAGGGGCCCCTAAGAATGGGTGGCTGCGTGCACAATGGTTTGATGCAAAAGAGATCAAGGAATTGAGAGGTTGGGGTGGATGGTGAGCCTGTGTGGACATTTCAGTACCTAAGAAAGAAAGAGCAGTGGAGAGAGAAAGGTGCTACCATGTTCAGTGGTGAAAACTGAAATAAGAATGATATTTTGGTGTATTTTTAAGTAGAGAAAAATACAGTGTTTTGGAAGCATCGTAGAGAAGGCACCCCTGCTGCCTCCCCAGGATACATCTACGGTAGCTGTCAGAGGTTTCAAAAAACTAAAGCCATTGTTTGAAAAGGCTTCAGCAGGAAGCATCAGGTTCAGAAGAGACCTCGAGACCCTGCCGTGGTTGTGAGCGTACTATGAGAATTGAGTAGATGGATGATTGGATGGGTGGATGAACAAAAAGAAAATGAATTAGATGAATGTATGAATAAAGAAATGAAAAAAAAAAAGGTCAACATGATTATCCTTTGTAGAGTCTTGTCTTTTCATTTTGCACATTCTGCCTTCTGTCTCAGAATTGTAGAGCAATAACTCCCACAAGCCAGCTCGAGTTCTGTCTTACGGACCTACGTTCTAGGATGTTTCAGAACTTGAGTAATACTCTTTTACTTTGGGAAACTAAAGGTTTTCCAGAATTCCTCAGGCTTTTAATACCCAGCTCCTTGAAGCTGCAAAGAAATGCCATACCTGTAAATACTATTCTGAATTTTGTTGATTGATTCCAACAACGAATCACAGTATATCATGGGGACCAAAATTTATTGCCTTTCAGCTCATTTATTTGGCCCCTAGTATCAAAAAGAGCCAATCATTGAATTATAATAGGTGATCTCAACATTCAGAATGCTATATATACTGCGATTATTTACAACCACCAATTGTATTTAGTGTAATAAATAGTTTTGGAGAAATGACGCACAGGACACTTACCTGCTGCAAGGAGGATATGGTCATATCCCCGCCTCAAAGAGCAGAGGCTAAGGAGGCCAGAAGTCCAAGCACACTAGCATTTGACACTTTTGAATATACAACAGATTTTCACAGAGGTCGTTTTGGTAAGAGGATGACATGAGCAACAGTGCAAAATGCAGGTTTTGAAGATGAAAGATCAGGTTCAAAGGTATTTGCTGCTTTTTATCTGTTACAGTTGAATTGTGTTTCCCCTAAAAAGTATAGGTTGAAATCCTAATCCCTAGTAGCTCAGAATGTCAGTTTGCTTGGTAATAGGCCTTTATAGAAGGAATAAGTTCACATGAAGTTGTAGGGGGGGAGGGGGAAGTCTTAATCCAGTAGGACTCCTGTTCTGGTAAGAACTAGGGATTTAGGCTCCCAGACAGACAGGCCCAGAGGAAAGACGGCTACGTGAAGATGGAGGAGTGCAGACCTGTGTCCACATGCCAGGGAATGCCAGTGATGGTGGGCGACCACCAGAAGCCGGGAGGGACGAACTTTCACTTGTCAGAGGGGGCTTGTCCCTCCCTGACTGTGAGATAATACATTTCTGTGGTTTTAAGCCAAAGCAGTTTGTGCTCCTTTGTTATGGCAGGCCTAGCAAATGAAGACATTTTCTACAAGATGCTTGAGAAAGGCTCCTAGTTTTCACGAGGAGGCTGACTTTTCTGGAACGTGGAAATGGTGTTATGCAATAGCTGGGAATCTTTTAGTAAAACGAAAAGACCTCCCTTATGGAGAACAACTCGTATACAATTAGTGTTCAATAAACGGAAGTGGTTACTCTGATGTTTTTAATTTTTTAAATTTTATTTAAACTTTATTTAGATAGAAAGAGAATTCCAAGCAGGCTTCAGGCGGTCAGCACAGAGCCCAACGCAGGACTTGATCTCACGAACTGTGAGATCACGACCTGAGCTGAAGTCAGAAGTCGGGTGCCTAACCGACTGGGCCATCCAGGCGCCCCACTGGGGTATTTTTAAAATAAAATGTTTTCAGAGCCTTAAGGATCCTGATCATAAAAAAATCATGAAAACATGAAAATGTTTTTGTTATTTTCTGTTTTCATTATAAAGTGTGATTATGTATAAAGTTTAAGTGCCACACTCACTTTATAAGCTATTTATAATTGAAAATTAATCCAAGACTCTAAAAGCATTCTCTTTTATTCTGCACTTCCATTAAATAGCCATTCTCCCAGGCTTGAGGGTATTTCTAGTGAGATGAAACAGTTTGCCAAAAATGCATAATTAGCACCAAAATTATTATGCTAATTTTTTTCATGACAATAGCAAAGATTTAGCCAGGCTGCAGTGCTATTTAATTAATTTGCCATGTACATGTTAAAAGGAGGAGGAATAAATGGGGAAATCAAATTAATGCTCATGTTTCTGTAGAAATTCTATTAACCTTACTTTTCAGCAACAGCATGTAGGGGGGGCTTCCAAGCCCACTTGCGTCCGCTTGGAGTGAACACCTCGTATCCACGTTGTGCAAACTCACCTACCTCCACTCACCGTAAAAATGTAACGAGGCCAAGGACTCCTATGAATGAATTATTTGAGGAACCTAAGATTTAAGATATCCAGGTTTTTTGTTTGTTTTTTCAAAATTCCTCTAGCATATAGACAAATGATGTTTCTAAAATATAGTTATTGGTGTGCCTGGGTGGCTCAGTCGGTGAAGCATCTGATTTCAGCTCGGATCATGATCTCGAGGTTCACAAGTTTGAGACCCGTGTCGGGCTCTGTGCTGACAGCTCAGAGCCTGGAGCCTGCTTCGGATTCTGTGTCTCCCTCTCTCTCTGACCCTCCTCAACTTGTGCTCTCTCTCTCTCTCTCTCTCTCAAAAATAGACGTTGAAAAATTAAAAAATAAAACTAAAATATAGTTATGACTTTTACACTTATGAAAAATGTGGGTAAACATACATAGAAAGCAAATCTCACCTATAAATGCTGACTAAAAGTTTCTAAATATACATTGTAGAATTTGGCATTCGATTAATATAAGGTAAAGGAGATTCAATAATACATTGAATTATGTAACAGAAAATTCAAAATATCAGTAGGTTATTAATTTGTATTTCTAAACTTTTAAAATAAAATTTAGCACTCATTTCTGATTTTTATAAAGTTGGTCAAATATAAAGAAGGATACTTCAAACATATTGGTGTGATTTTCCTGGAATACTTCCGAAGCTTTCCAATCAAAGACCAATATACCATTTTGACTACTGTTCACGGAATACTCACCTGGAAATGTTTACTAATGCAGCTAGTAAGAGACTCAGATAAGAGATAGAAATGTTCTTTTTTTTTTTTAGATTGAAGTATAGTTGACACAAGGTCACATGTGTTGCAGGCATACAACACAGTAATCCCACAACTGTATTCAGTACGTTGTGCCCGGCACAAGTGTAGCCACCATTTGTCATCACACAAGGCTCTTAAGATACCATTGCTGGGCCTTTCCCCCTGTGACTTGCTCATTCCGTAGCCGGAAGCCTGTATCTCTCACCCGCCTTCAGCAATTTTGCCCATCCCTCCACATCTCTCCCTCTGGCAACCATCATTGCTGTGTGTGGGGGGCTCTTGGTGCTGCAGCTGCTGCTGCTGCTGCTGTTCATTTGATTTGCTATTTACATTCTGCATAAGGGAAATCATTCGTCTTTCCCTGCCTGCCTTATCTCACTTGGCAGAATTCTCTTTAGGTCCGTTTATGTTGTTGTTGCAAATGGCAAGCTCTCGTTGCTTTTTTATGGCTGAGTAATATTCCATAGTAGAGATACTTTTTTTTTTTTAAATTGGGATTTTGAAATTAATCTTGGGAGACGTTTTTCTACATTATTTCCAGTTTTATTGAGATCTAATTAGCATATGGGACTATGTAAAGTTTAAGGAGCACCGCAGAATGCTTTGACTGTAGGAGAATTTAGACCATGGAAATTGCCAAATGGTGAACATCCAGGGATACTCCCTCCCCCAGAGAGCCGACTGTTAGTTACCAGTATACCACTGCTGCTAGACGTGTATGCCTGCGTGTCCCTGAGGACCGCCAATGCAGCCGTTATAAAATGCCCATGGTTTCCTCCCTGGCCATACTGAGTCAGAGCTGGCCGGTTTCACCATTACTGTTATTGCCACCTGTATGGACCCTTGTACCAGCGGCTGCCTCTTCTGCCTTCCCCTCAGCCCTGTCGGAAATAGGCACCCTTCCCCCTCATCCCCAGGTACTCTGCTGATGCTCTCTGAGGTGCCTTGTTACCTGGCTTCCGGGTGGTCTCCTGATGCCACTACCTCACTGCTGAAGAAGTTCCGCTCGACACTGTCACAGGAACTTTCAGAGCTAGAGGCTGTCACCTCACTTAACTGCATTTGGTCTTCTGTTACCTTCGGAGAAAATTTATACAGACACTAAGGTCTGTCCCAATCGGACACTAACCTGCTTGACTGCATCGTCTCTTACCGATAGAGGAAGGTCCTGATCTGCCATCACTACTTCTCTGGGACCAACCAAAAGCTTCGTTGGACCAACTCTGGAGACTGTCATAACAGAGCTGACTCTGTCCCACTCACTCCGTCCATACCCATCTGGGGTGACTTGGACTTTCACAGATGTCCCGTGAAGACAGAGTAGCTCCTAGCGCTGTTCAGGCTTTCTTTAGGTTTGCAATGCTCCTTTCCTTCACCCTTTGTCCCCCAGAATAATCTCAGCCAGAAGTCACAGAACACTACTAGATTCTCTGTGAATTTGTCTTGACATAGCGCAAGAAGGCTTTTCTCTTTTACAAATTTTATTTTAATTCCGGTATAGTTAACATACAGTGTTATATTAGTTTCAGATATAAAATACAGTGATTCAACATGCATACATCACCCAGTGCTCATCACAAGTGCCCTCCTTCATCCCCATGGTCTATTTAGCCCACCCCCCCACCAAACTCCCCCTGGTGACCACCCGTTGGTTCTCTATAGTTAAGAGAATGTTTCTTGGTTTGCCTCTCTCTCTCTCTCTCTCTTTTTAAAACATTGCTCATTTGTTTCTTAAATTCTACATATGAGTAAAATGGTAGGGTCTTTGTCTTTCTCTAACTGACTTATTTGGCTTAGCATTATACTTTCTAGCTCCATCCATGTTGTTGCAAATGGCAAGATTTTGTTTTTTTATGGTTAAATAGTTTTCCATTGTATATACATACCTCATCTTCTTATCCATTCATCAGTTGCTGCATATGTTGGCTGCTTCCATAATTTGGCTATTGTAAATAATGTGGAAATAAGCATATCCCTTTGAATTAGTGTTTTTTGTATTTTTGAGGTCAATACCCAGTCGTGTGATTACAGGATCATAGGATGTTCTATTTTTAACTTTTTGAGGAATGTCCATACCTTTTCCAAAGTGGCTGCACCAGTTTGGATTCTCAGCAACAGTACAAGAGCGTTCCTTTTTCTCCACATCTTCGCCAACACCTACGGTTTCTTGTGTTTTAGAGTTTAGCCGTTCTGACAGGTGTGAGGTGATCTCTCATCGTGGTTTTGATTTGCATAGCCCAAGAGGAATTTAAAACTTCTTCCTCTGTGTTCTCACTCAGGTTTTTTGTTTTGTTTTGTTTTGTGTTTTACTCTGTATTTGGTGTTCTTGGTGATTGTAAGTTTCTTTGCAGTCAGAGAACATTGCTTCTTTCTTCATCTGTACTCCACCGTTCAGTCAGTACCTAACTGTGTGTGATAAATAGTTAAGTACAGAATAGACAGTTGAAGAAAACACGCACTTGTCACTCAGCACTTTCAGTACTGGGGGAATATTTCCAAGCTGAGAACAGAGTAGAGGACCACATTATCAGAGGCCTACTGGAGACCAGAGGACTGGCGGCTGGAGGACATACGGGGCAGCCCAGAAGATTTAGATGCTCAGACATGAGGACTCGATAAGATGGCCACCCCCACGCTCTGTCATAAGCCCCTGGTGTTTTATTGGGCTCACCGGGCCTGCAGTGCTTAGTAAGACCTGGGAACATCATCATGTCACAAAAACGGATCCAGTTCAGTTCTGCAAAGTAAACTTGATTCATCCAGAAAAGCTCAATTGTGCCCTGTGTCTTCTTAATTTAAAAAAATCTATTGTTCATCTTGGGGGGAAAAAAGCCTTCCAAAAATTTAGTTTTTAGCAGGATCCTCCCGTAGACACAATGACCGTTGTATGGGCAAGCCAACAACAAGAAAAAACTCTGCTATCCCGACCTCACACTCTCTTAAAATTGGAGTCTGACTAACTTTATCCATATTGTAGAAGTTAGCAAGTACTCGTAGAAACATATATTATTAAAATATTTTTCTATTTTTAAATATATAAATATATATTCAGTATATGTATACTTAATTTATACATAAATATTACATAAATATTTACATTAATATATACATATTAAATACATGTACATTATTATATACATATTAAATATTAATTGCAAATATTAATAGAAAACAATATATGTATATTTAACAGCATATATTGAGAACAGACAAAATAATTTTAGGCACTATGGTAAGCATGTTATATATATGAAATAAAACTTATTGTCATTCTATATAAAACCATCTTACTTAGCACTTTTGAATAGCACAGTTCAATGACATAAATGCAGTAAGTCTAAATACTGTGCATAACTTAGACTGTTAAATACATATACAAATGGTGGAATTTAACATATTCTAGATGTGACTTTTATTTTCATCGAAATCGATTCTGTTGCTCATGTCTGTCTCCCAGAACTTCTGTGTTGCCGTGGTTACTGCCTTTGCTCATTCTGGCTGCCATGACAGAAGACCACCGAGTGGGTGGCCTATAAACGGAAAACATTTCTTTTTCACAGTTCTGGAGGCTGGACGTCCAAGAACAAGACACCAGACAGAGTTGGTGTCTGGTGAGAGCCCATGTCCTAAACAGCGTCTTCTTGCTCTACCCCCTTCACCTGGCGGGGGACGTGTGGGAGTCCTGTGGGGTCCCCCTTGTAAGGGCACTAATCCCATTCGTGATGTTCTGACCTCATGACCTAAGTACTTCCCAAAGGCCTCCCTGCCTGGTACCATCATGTTGGGCGTTTGGGCTCCACTGAAAGATTTTGCAGGGACGTGGGCATTCGCTCTTATATAGTCACCATTTTTCTGGTTTCAAAGATGAGGCTGGATGGCACCCTCGGTAATAAGTAGCATAGCTTAGTTACGTGGCTCTCATCTTAAAAACATGGCATAAATAATTGTGAAAATACACATGTGTTCCAAAAAGTTGCATGTTATCACGTGTTATCATGGGTGCACCTATGTAACTGTGGTCATACATTTTGTAAATTGCTGCATACCTTTTCATACTGTGCTTCATTTTGTTGTGCTTCAGATACTTCACTGAGTATCGGAAGGTCTGTGGCAACCGTGCATGGGGCAAGGCCATTGGCGCCATTTTTCCAACACCTGCATCTCTGGGTCACATTTTGGTGATTCGCGAAATACTTCAAACTTGTTCATTATTATATGTGTTACGGCAATATGTAATTAGTGCTTACATCTTGTTGAAAGCTCAGATCATGGTGATCTAATAGCAGTGGAATATTTTTAAATTAAAAAAAATATTTTTAAAATATTTTCAGAGCAAGACAGATTGCGAATGGGGGAGGGGCAGAGAGAGGGAGACACAGAATCCGAAGCAGGCTCCAGGCTCTGAGCTGTCACCACAGAGCTCAACACGGGGCTTGAACCCATGAGCTGAGAGATCATGACCTGAGGCGAACTCGGACGCTCAACTGACTGAGCCACCCAGGCACCCCAGCAATGAAATATTTCTAAATTAAATTATGTACATTATTTTTTAGACCCAATGCTCTTGTACTCTTAGTAGACTCTAGTACAGTGTAAATGTAACTTTTATGTGTGCTGGGAAACCAAAATTTCATTTATCTCTGTTTATTGCAGTAGTCTGGAACCAAACCCACAGTATCTCAGAGGTGTGCCCATGGGTGTGGTTCCACAAAAGATAATCACAACATTAAAAAAAAAAAAAAAGCAACATTTGTAGGCATCTTGTGTTTTAGAACAAGAAGCATGAGAATCATGTGCTCACTGCAGGAGCCTCAGATTCCGGAAGAAGTGTATTGAATTGGACCAAAGTCATATATTCAGATGGTCTCAGAAGGTGTGACATAGTACCATCTAAGTTTCTGTCACATTCTCCAAATCATTTGTATGCTGCATTCCAGAAACTGTTAAAATATTCTTGATACTCTTTGACACACAAGACTGTTTTTCCTTCCTTGGCTTCTCAAGTCTTTTATCTTTTTGCCGTGATCCCTCCAATGTAGAAATCCCATGTTCATGATGGCAGCCATTAAAAAGAAAAAATTACAGAAGAGAGGCACCTGGGTGGCTCAGTCGATTAAGTGTCCAACTTCAGCTCAGGTCATGATCTCACAGCTCATGGGTTCGAGTCCTGGGCAGGGCTCCGTGCTTGTGCTGACAGCTCAGTGCCTGGAGCCTGCTTCAGATTCTGTGTGTGTCTCTCTCTGTCTCTCTCTGCCCCAACCCCAATCTTGCTCTCTCTCCTTCAAAAATAAACAAACACTTAAAAAATTAAAAATAAATAAAATTACAGAGGTTATTTATAGCTGGTCTTTGCTGTGTGAGCACACATGCCTAACAATATTGTACAGAAAACACCTTCATTGTGCTATGANAAAAAAAATTACAGAAGAGAGGTACCTGGGTGGCTCAGTCGATTAAGTGTCCAACTTCAGCTCAGGTCATGATCTCACAGCTCATGGGTTCGAGTCCTGGGCAGGGCTCCGTGCTTGTGCTGACAGCTCAGTGCCTGGAGCCTGCTTCAGATTCTGTGTGTGTCTCTCTCTGTCTCTCTCTGCCCCAACCCCAATCTTGCTCTCTCTCCTTCAAAAATAAACAAACACTTAAAAAATTAAAAATAAATAAAATTACAGAGGTTATTTATAGCTGGTCTTTGCTGTGTGAGCACACATGCCTAACAATATTGTACAGAAAACACCTTCATTGTGCTATGAGTGATGAGCTAGCAGTTAACAGTATAAACAAGCTTCCTATTATAAAGTTATGATTAATAAACTGTTCTGTACATCATGACCTGGGGGGCGAGTAGTGAATTGCTCTTGGGTTGTGCATCCCGAAGCACTGATAAGCAGATAGCACATTAGCTTTAATTTACCTGTTAATTGTTAGTATTGCAGAATCAGAAATTTTCTATTTCTGTGCTTGATTTTTCTGTTCAAAAAACCTCAGAAAAGTGAAATAGTATGGCGAATACTTTGAAATAGGCTGGGAAAAAAAAAGCATAAGGATAATTGAAGTAACATTTTGATAGATGATGTAGGCAGAGGGAGGAAGTAGCAGTTTAGAAATACAATACTAAATGTATTGACTTTCTAACAATAAACATATTCTTTCAGATTACCATAAGTTTATACTATTCCTCTTTTTGCTCTGTATTTTGTTTGCTCTTTGAGAGAAATAATAAATAACAGTTTGTTTTGTAATTTACAAATTAATGATAGTATGAGGATGATGTTTTCCATTTCTGTATTTTTACATTAATATCACATAATGTATTTTACTACATAGATATTAGAAGTTTTTCAAAGGACAGAGAAACCTGTGAGCACCTTTGATCCACCATCACTATAATATATAGATGTCATATTTGTGTGTATGTATACTTTTCAAGGAACGTGTCCCTGTGAGGTCCATCATCACACTTCCTGTCAGGGAAAATATAAGCACCCTCTCTGGAAAGAAAGAAGGATCAGGAAGTACATCCTTGTATCCACCCACCCAGGGAGTAACCACATAGGTGTGTTCTCTACCCTGCTTTTGAAATGATGATCTGATGTTTTGCTTCTTTCTTTTTTTATGGTAATATCATCATTTAGTTGAACCCTACCCATCACCGATCATTCTCCTCCTTATGATGGCCACTTATCTGTTGTCAGTACAGGCATTACATTTCACCTCCTTCTACTGGATTCACTGCTACGACAGTATGTCACAGTATCTGAGATGTCATTTACTAGGATCTCGGTGTTCAAAAGTCATTAGCTGCTATAGAGGAAACCCAGAGGCGCTTCAGAATATGAAACGTTTATTAGATACGCTTTACCTTCTTTTTGTTTCCTATTTCTTAAATGATGGCACATTCATATTTCAGAGAAGCATCTAGTTAGTATTTACTGGGTATGGTTGGTTTTAAATTATGAAGTAAAATAAATTACTTTAAAATCTAGAGTCAGTCTTTCACTGAGTTTTAAATTGTTTTAAGGTGAGTTTTAAATTTTTTTCTCTCAGATTTCTGAGGAGATTCCAATTTTTACACTGCAATAAAGTACAGAGGCTGTTTATTTTTATTTTCATTTTCATTTGTATTATTATTTTTAAGGGTGCGGTAAGGTAAAATGTTTAGCAAAGTGACATCCACAAATCCATAATGTGATAACTGCTTGGATTAACATTTTCTCTACACATAGTCTTTTTATTTTTTAAAAGAAGACAGAGATGGATAAAATCTTTCAGCCAGCGCTTGGGAAAGCAATAGCTTATAAGGCGCTTTTTGCTGTCAGTAAATGAGATCACAGTCATGAGTTTGGGTACAGTTATTTGTAAGTAAAGCTTCTTTACACGTCTAGGAAAGGTTCTGTATCAAAAGGAATTTCTTTAAGACTAGAACCACTTGGAAGGAGGGTAATTTTGCATATGTATCTCAAAACTGCCAACCTTTGAAAAATTGGTAGGATTCAAATTATTCATCTTATTTTTGTCAGGGAAAGTAAAGAGTGTTAAGCCCTCTTCACAGTGTGTATCAGTCTTGAGTACTCATTTTAGTGCTACAACAGACAGACTGAGAAAACTCATTTTCCTGAAGGTATTACATAATCTTAAAAAAATACCCATTTGCTGGCTCTTTACGGTAGCCCAAAAAATCAATGCAGAAGAGTGGGATCCCCATCCATTGACTTTCATATGATATCAACTACATGTCACAACATCAAAATTGTTGTTTTGTGGCATTAAAATGTATGTAAGACTAATTAAAAATTCAGCCAACTATTAGCAGTTATCTGCATCATTATTTTTGAGTCATTCTTGGATCGATGTGGACCCCATACAGTGCAGATTCATGCATCAGTTCCTCATTTATTCCTTAAAGTACAACAATCTCTTCAATCACATCTTACATCAAGTACTGGATACAACAAGTTGAAAAACTTGCTATAGTACTAAAGAAAGATAGACCTGCTCATTTGCCTGCACCACTGACTCTTGATTTCAGCTCAGGTCATGATCCCAGGTCGTGGGATGGAGCCCCAGTCAGGCTCCAAGCTGAGTATGGAGCCTGCTTGGAATTCTCTCTTTCTCTTTCTCTGCTCCTTGCCCCACTTTTCTTCATGGGCTCTCATGAGCTCTCTTTCTCTCTCTCTCTCTCAAAAAGATAAAAATAAAAATTTAAAAAGGATTTTACTGATCATTAAACCAGTGAATTCTGCATTCATATATAGAAACCGGATTGAGCAGATGGAGAAATATATGTACTAGTGTAAGAAGAGTAGCATGGTACAATTTAATGGATTAGATGTTTTATAATTTTCGTGTGAACATATAAACTTCTCTCTCTCATGTTCACTTGAGAAACATTAATGCAAAGACTAACGATCATTCAGAGACCATATATTACTACAACTCCTATTATTCAAAATTTGCATATTTTATAGGAGAATATTGGGGTGGTAGAAATAGTTTTGAGAGTAAGGCTTCTGCAGTGTGAGCCCTTGATGAATCAAGGCTTCTATATAAAAGAAGTCTATGTTTATCTAAGAAGTGACTCAAGCAATGATCCAGATATTCATTGAAAGTTTGCTGATTTGCTATTTTTTCATATATTGCGATCCCATGGCATGTTAATTTCATCAATACATATAGTCAGTGTCCTTTTATATCTGCCCATTGGCTTATCATCTGTATCGTTCCTTACTCCTTCCTGTATCTCCATGTTTGCAGATGATACATTTGTCTTCTTCCTGAAAGGTCCATGAGGATTTCCCCAGTTTCTGTGTGTCTGAAAATGGCTTTGTTGTGTGAAACGGATTGCCACAAGCTCTAAACTTCTAGGCTGGCAATCATTTCATTACAGTTATATGAAGATCTCACTGGTTACCTTCTAGCTTCCATTTTTCCGAGGAGAAATCCTTCCTCAGCCTAGGTGCCCCTCGGACAGTCTGTTCTAGATGATGGATTGTAAGGTCTTCCTTCGTAGTTTGATTTGTTCTGTATGTATCCCACCTTTCCACTTCTGTGTGACTTGATGTTTTTAATCAGTTGTGGAAAATCACCTGCCATGGTCTCATCAAACATTGCCTTTGCTCCATTTTTTTTTCTTTTCTCCTTATCGAGAGATGTCATTTACTATTGCTCCCCTTACCCCTCTTCTTGGACAACTGTTCTTCATTTACCATTGTTTTCGCTATTTCAGGAATTTTATCCTGACCTTTCTTCTAGGTCTCTAATGCTTTCTTCTTTATCTAATCTGCTACTAATTTACTTAATTTTCTTTCATTTCAGTTATTGCCTTTTTTCAATTGTAGAATTTCCCTTTGATTTCTTTTTGTTATAGATGCCAAATCTCCCCTGACTTCCTTTATCCAATTTTCTATTATCTTGAGCACATTAATTACAGTTACTATGAAATCAACTTTTGATAATTTCAATATCTGGACTTCCTGTGGATCTCTTTGTAATCTGCCTTCTCCCACTCACTCTGATCATTTGCTTTTCTTCTGGAATGCTGAAGATATTGGAGATCGATATACATGAATTTGAACAGAGGACCCTCTGAATAAAAAGACTATAGGGATCCTTTGAGATTCTGGATGATGCTAGATTGGTGCAGAGGGGGTCTACTTTTCCTTCTGACAGGTAGTTCAACCCCAGCAGACCTTCTAACACAATTGAAATTTGAGCTATAAAGTGGATTTCAACCTTTGTGAATACAGGTCTGCTTCAGGTGAGGCCTTAATGGGGTTAGGGCCCGACTAAAAGCCTTTAGGGATTAGCACCAACTAAAAGCCTCCTTTACCAACCTTCAACTCCATTCTCTTCCTGGCTCCTGTGAGACTTAAGAAACACTGGTTAGCTTCTCAGGAGATGTTTACTGATTGGCCGGTGCCAGAAGTGGGAGAGAGCTGTGCTGAGCTCACCCCTGGTTTCTTTGCCCGTCATTTTCATTCCTCAAGTTGTCACTTCCTTTATAATTCACCCATGCCTTCAAAGTAGTCACTATCTTTGTATATACTTGATCCAGGTTTCCTAATTGAATTCAAAGGGAATCTTGGTTTGATAGAAGCTGTTCAAACGTAGCTGTAAAACATGCACTGAGTGACTTTTCTCAAGTCAGTCCTCCATGGCTACAGCGGCAACTTCAAGTGCTTACGATGTGCCAGGTGTGGGACAGACATTATGTCTGTCCACTGTCACTACAGGCATGGAGTGATGGAGTCAGTACTCACAGACTCTGTTAACAAACAGAGTGACCCAGTGACAGTGACGGACCCAGAAGCCAGACCCAGCTGGGTCCTTTCCCCTGTGGTGCACTAGCATCTCACCATGATAGCGTCCTGAACAGTTCCCTGCCCTGGATTTGAAATTGTACTCCTCAGTTGATCTCTAAGACTCCCCACACCACACTCTTTCTTTGGCTGACTGGGCCATGTGATTCACTTGAAGTTGATTTGGGGGCCATTTAGAGCAGGGTGGATGCTGGCAGGAAATTGCTTAGGTGTAGGCGGGAGCTCGGTGCCCCTGGCCTCCCGGCTTCTTTGCCCAGAGCCCAGCAATGACAGTTACCACCGTGCAAGTTCCAGGCCACTTCCAGGGTCATTGGTGCGATCGGAGCCCCCACTGAGAGTTCATGGGTTGTTGCTGTAAGTCTCCTTCTCCTGTGCACCCTCTTGGGAGCCCAGAAGGAATACAGGAAATCTCCTTTCAGCTAACTCTTTTAAAACTGGGGAATTAATTCCTCTATACACTCCCTTCTAAAGTATGAGTCTTCTTACAAAATTTTTTGAAGTTTTATTTATTTTGAGGGGGAGAGAAGAGCAAGCATGAGCGGGGGAGGTCCCGCGAAAGATGGGCAGAGAGAGAATCCCAAGCGGACCCCACATGGTGAGTGTTGAACCCAATGTGGGGCTTGAACTCAGGAACCCTGAGATCATGACCCGAGCCGAAATCAAGAGTCAGCTGCTTAACTGACTGAGATACTCAGGTGCCTGTAGACATGAATCTTAATGAAATACTGAGTGTCAATACAGTGCTTGCCAAAAAGAATCTATCTTATATTTTTAAAATCTCCATGAACGTCACACATTTTCCATAAAAGATGATCTCCTCTTCAAGCACCATTCTGTTTACAAAAGAGAAAACAACTCCTGATGAGATCTGCCACGCTGAAAAGGATAAAACTTGGGAACCCTGTCTTAAACATGTAGCTAACAAAATTTATATTGAAAAGACAATAGAGCTTAATTAAATAAGAGTATATTAAATTCACAATATTTTATTATTTCCTTCTGTTTTTGCTTTGTTCTTTGTGAACATAAAATAAATGCTGTGCCATGCCTAAGGATTTTTAAATCTAATATAAAACAATTATTTCCTTGCCAGGCTGCCTCTGTCAGCAAGTCAACTAAATTTACAAATGCAACTTATTATTCACAAACATTATCCTTGACAAAATCCCTCTTTCTACCTTTCATTGCTTCATTAAAATCCTCTTACCTTTTTACCTTACATGTTTTAAAATGATTTTCCATTCATTCCTTGTTCCACGGACTAGTTTGCCCAGTGTTTTACCAGGTGTCTACAGTTGCTATGTACTGGGAACACAGGGGCTGAGGTGGCCAAATCTGTTCCCTCTCAGCACCTGAAGTGAGTTTGACAATTTAATTGACTCCAAGGAGATGCCGGGCATGATGGAAAGGAAAATGCAACAAGTCATCCACACCCACTGAGTTTAAAATCCAGGTTGGTGCAGACGCGAGGTATGAGAGAGAGTGAGCTATAATGATGCCATCATAAGGATATCCAGTGTTAGAGCACCAAAGAGTAAGAGCCTTCTTATTTTGGCTGCTATAATTGGGAGCGGCTTCATGGAGTTGTAACCCTGGCCTCAGAAAGACCTATTGCCTTGTTAACTGAAGGTGAAGACTCATTTAATGCTTTGATGGAGAAGCAGGGGGAGAGTGAGCTGGTGTAGTATTTGGAAGAGGGAAGATGAGCAACTTGTGTGAGACCTCAGATGTGGCTAAGAACTCAGACTCTGGAACCTGACTACCTGACCCTGAACGTGGGCTTTGCCACCTAGTGATTGTGTGATGGTAGGGAATTTGCATACCTTCTCTGTGCCTCTGTTTCCTCACCTGGAAGCTGACTAAAACAGCACTTAGGACTTAACAGTACATTAAGGGTTAAAGCAGTGCCTGGTATATAATTATTACCATATGAGTGTTTGATAAACTTAGAGAAAGAAACTAAATATTTTGTTTTTCTTTGGATCTCTCTGTAAACACACACAGAAAGAGAGAGAGAGAGAAACAAGTATTTATTGATCTAAGTTATTACTGTAAAGTGATATGACAGCTCATAAGGATAGAGCAATACATAAGATACATAAGATAATTAAAATATACTTTTCCAAATATACAACATAGAAGATGGGGCCCCAGCTATGGACTCAGAGTTATACACTTAGTTATACAGTTAGCAAATGTATACACATTGGGCAGATTTATGCAGTTGGAAATTTTTTAACTGAGATTTGAATCGTAGAGTTGGACAGAAACACAGAAGAGCGCAATGATAGATTTAAGACTGAAAACTCAGATAGGCATCAGGACAATGAATTCTCCAGAATGTTTTCCTACAGAGGTGTCCTTAAAACACAGAATCGAAGATAACCACCTTCGTGGAGATTTTCCCGATTCCCTCAGAGCTTCCTCAAATTCTTCTTCCTGAACTCTTCTGTGCATGACGTCTATGGACAGCACTTTGTTTCATTTTTTCTAATCTGGAGCTTTTTCTATATGTTTTCCTCACTGTTCTTTGTAACCTATTTGTATGCAAATCTAGAAGTCTCTTTCACTGTCTTAAACTGCCTTATACATGATAATTTAAATATATATTTTTCAGGGGCACCTGTGTGGCTCAGTAGGTTAAGCATCTGACTTTGGCTCAGGTCATGATCTCACAGCTCATGAATTCAAGCCCCGCATCAGGCTCTGTGCTAACAGCTCAAAATCTGGAGCCTGCTTCCAATTCTGTGTCTTGCTCTCTTCTGCTCTTCCCCCACTCATGCTCTGTCTCTCTCTTTCAAAAATAAATAAACATTAAAATTTTTATATATTTTTCAGTGTAATTAATGAGAAGATATTCTTTTAGAAGGCTAGGATATCATTATAATTAAATATATTGATCTATTATTTTACAAAGTGTTTACAAGGTGGCTGAAAAAAATCTCATGAAATGGGTTTTCTGTCATGCCTCCATTCCAACTTATAGTAATAGATTTTAAAACAAGATAGAAAATGAATTATATTCTAAATATCTTTGAAATGGTCTGTGTTTATTAAATTCACATTGGAGAACACCGCTTACTCTGTTTAAAAATGCTTTTTATTCCAGCTTATGGTAAAATGTGAGAAACTTTGATCATAAATGGAAAAAGTGCTGGACCCGATCTTTGAGTTAAATTGTGTGCATTTGCAAAGTAGACTTTTAATGGGCGTTGGTTAATGATCAGTTCTATCGCCGACTTCTTGGTACACCAAATATGTGATGCCTGAAAGTCCAAAACTTGCTGGGAATCTGGATCCATTCAGTCTCTCTGGCCACCGAGTGCTGTAATTGAACCTAAGCTGTTTCCTGTGACTGGATAAGTTTACCATATTTATTCATTAAATGCATATTTATTCAGGGTCTGCCATGAGCCAGAGAATTTGCAAATCAGGGAGTGTAGTTCTAAAGACCCATTCTTTATTCTCAGTGAGCTTCCAGTCAAGTGCAGGCAAGTAAAATAAGTAGGCGTGGAAATGCTCCAAGGAGGTACAATGAGACAGAGCTCAGAGGGAGTAATTTGTCCTCCTTAGAGTAAGTTTGGGGAAAAACCTTCAGAGGGGAAGTGAAGTCTACACCAGGCTCTGAATAATGAGTGTGACTCCCTTGCTGAGGAAGAAAAGATCCTGGTTCCTGCCTGGGGTCACACCACGCTAAACCCTGGACAGACTGCCGATGGCAGTGAGGGAGAGGAAGACCTGGGTGGTTGGGGCTTCCTCCATCCCGAGAGCTCTGATGAGTAACTGAGAGTCATTCATCTAGGTCAGAAACCCAAACCCACAGAGAAAGGAGATTCACTACTTAGAGGAGGCAGTAAGAACAAGTACCACTGGCTCAACAGCTAATTCGAAAGGAGAGACTAAAATACCTGGGGGCATCCTTATTATAATAAATTATAAGATCTCCCACGAAGCCAGCTCCGAGGTCAGCCAATTTGAAGTGCTTAACCGTCTATTGGGTGAAAATGTCTGCTCTCACCTCGTGTATTTATTTGATTTTGATTCGTTCAAAAGGAAGTCTGGAATCGAGAAATAAAATCAGTACAAAGGGAAACTAAAGAGACAGAGAAAATTAGTATATACTTTATGCATGTTATATATAAACATACAAATTATCGTGTAATCCTTCACCTGTTCATAATAAGCAAGACAATACTAAAGAAATAAAAATTTGTGATTTAATATCTGTCACCATGGAAATAGGTCCATACTGTGTTTACTGAATTAGAAAATTTAGCATTGGGCTTTGGGGATTTATACATGCATAAATCTAAATAATCATCTGGTTAATTCTTGAAAAATATGTCTCATCATAACTGAAATACATAACTAAAGTGATTTGGGAAAACAGGAGATAAAACTAGATCATTTTAAGTATTAACACTTAGGAAAATTTCTGTAAGTATCTTAACATTTGAATTGGGATGCGTGTGGATAAATATTAACATATATTTATAAAAAGTTGAGATAAATTTGGGGAAGTCATTTTCCATCTTTCGGGAGTTAAAACTGAAAGCAATTATTTTATGTATTTTTTTCATTTATTAAAGCATGCAAGTACCTATATGGAAAATTAAGTGCTAATTCAAAAAGATAGATGCACCCCTGTGTTTACTCCTACATTTTTAATAATAGCCAATCTACGGAAGCAGTACAAGGTCCATGCATATATGAACAAATAAGTAAGATATGGGGGGGGTGTGTTTAGTGGAAAATTACTCAGCCATGAAAAAGAATGATATCCTGCCATTTGCTGCAACATGGATGGACCTAGAGGGTATAATGTTAAGTGAAATAAGTCAAAGAAAGGCAAATACCATATGGTTTCACTCATATGTGGAATCTGATTCAAAATAGACAAAAGAGACCCTCCCCACCCTCCAAAAAAGACTCAAATACAGAAAACAAACCGGTGTTTGCCAGTGGGAGGTGGAGGGGTCAGTGAAATCAGGGGATTCAGAGGCACGAACTCACAAAAGTAACAGAGTAAACAAGTGACAGAAATAATACAGCCTAGGAAATAGAGCCAATATGATGGTAATAACGCTGTTTGCTGATAGATGGGGACCACATTTCTTGTGGTGAGTACTGGATAATGGTATAGAGTTGTTGAATTAGTGGGTTCTACACCTGACACTGATAAACTCTGAATGTTAATTATACTTTGATAAAAACCAAACCAAACCATGAGTGCCTACATATAAAACTGAAACTCAACACATTCCGTGTACAGCGATACCTCCCAATACCAAAAGGAAACATCCGATGTGTACCTTGCTGTGTTGGTGTAGCAGAAGAGAGTCCTCGATCAGACACTGTGTATGTACATATATATATATGTATATACATACATATATATACTTTGCAACCGTGTTAAGGACTATGAAGGAAATGCTATGAGAAGACTTACCAAGAAGAGATCATCTAGTCCAGACAGTGAAATGAGGAAAGACGTCTTCTTTTGACTGAAGGATGGAGAAGGGGTGAATTTGAGAGAAAAGAATGAGGAGAGGGACCCTAGGTAAAACCTCAGGACAAAAAGGTGGAGGGGCTGGGAAGTGTTTGGAGCCCAGGTGGGGTAGGGAGCGGCACAGGATGAGCCTGAGGGCTAAGGAATGGCACACTTCACAGAACTGCAGGGTCATCTCTTCCCTTTGCCTCTGCCTGTGTCTATGAAGAGAGAAGAGAGAGAAATAAAGAGCACACACAGTCCAATCACACTGTGTTGGGAAGATCTCTTAAGAGGACACGGATGGATGTGGGAAGGTCACTTAATGAGTAATTGCCAGTGTCCATCCAAGATAGAATGGCAGCTTGCCTGAGGATGTGCTGATGTGGACAGAAGTGAACAGATTTGCGAACTTGGTGATACGGTGTAGGGCGATCTGATTCACATACTTAAAGCCACTGTGGTTGAGAAGGGAGAAATGCAGAGGAATGAGCTTGCCAGCAGAAGGCTATTGAGCTTGCCTAGTTGAAAGACCTAGATGGCTTGAGGCCAAGGCAGTAGTTGAAGGAAAATGTCAACAAGAATGGTTGTTGGTGGGTCTGGAGTGGAAGAAAAAGAAGAAAATCAAGAAATAGGACTCTTGTCCCTGTAAATCAATATATTTACATCTTCAGAACGGCCCTTGCATTTAGACAGTTTTATTCTTATTTTATAATCAAGGGAAATCGGGTTCAAATAGGTTATGTAATGTGTCAGAGCTAGTTAGTAATGGGGGCGGTTTTCACTCTGAAAGTTGGTTTGACAGCAAAGTGCATCCTTTTCCTTTGCTCCCTGATACCTTCCTGAAGATCTCATTCTTACTTTACTGATAGTCACACAGACAGATAATAAATAGTGGAGACAGTTTTGCAACCAGGATGTATATTTCTGAAGTTCCCTCCGTTTCTTACCTCAGGTTTAACATTGATGCATTCTGTTATTGCCACTGTATAGAATGACATCATGAAATAAACAAGAGCATAGTGACACCAATTACTTGTGGAATTAATGAGAATCACCTTCATCGTTTAATTGCAATAGGACACATTAACTGTGCCCTATGCTCAGGAGAATCATAAGTAACCTTGGAAGAGGTGAAATAAAAAATATAGGGTTCTTGGCCATACTGGTTGAGAGTTGGTGCTCCATAAATATTTGTTGAATGGAAGAATGAACCATGAACCTCACTCGTTAACACATTCTAGCCAGATTCTATCCTCTGATAAATCATGGGTATACTTTGAAGAACTTTGTTCTCCAGGGGCCATTTTTTTCCTGATAGTTACTGATGAAGCCTGCTACTAAAATGAAGTTTCACTTAACTAATATTATAGAGGTCATTAAGAATCGTTTATGTTAAAAAAAAAAAAGAATAGTTTATGTATAGTTGATATTGAAACAATATTTTTAACGTGTATATGTTGTTTGGTCATCAAAAGCTTCATTTGGATTACATTTTGTAACAAAAGGCACATGAATTTAAGTTTTTATTTTGTTTAGCTTTGAGTTCATTTTTTGTTTTTAATTTAAATCCAACTTAGTTTGCATATAGTATAATCATTATTTCAGGAGTAGAATTTAGTGATTCATTATTTACATATAACACCCAGTGCTCAACTCAAGTTCCGTCCTTAGTGCCCATCACCCATGTAGCCCATCCCCCTACCCAACACTCCTCCAGCAACCCCTAGGTTGCTCTCTGTATTCAAAAGACTCTTATGGCTTGCCTCTCTCTCATTTTTATCTTATTTTTGCTTCCCTTCCCCTACGTTAATCTGTTTTGTTTCTTAGAGTCCACATATGAGTGAAATCATATGGTGTTGGTCTTTCTCTGATTGACTTAACTCACTTAACATAATACAGTCTAGTTCCATCCATGTTGTTGCAGATGCCAAGATTTCATTCTTTTTGATTGTCAAGTAATATTCTGTTGTGAGTATATGTGTGTGTGTGTGTGTATACACCACTTCTTTATCCATTCATCAATCAGTGGACATTTGGGCTTTTTCCATAATTTGACTGCTGTCAACAGTGCGGCTATAAACATTGAGATTCATGCTGCACTTCGAATCAGCATGTTTGGATCCTCTGGATAAATTCCTAGCAGTGCAATTGCTGGGTCATAGGGGAGTTCTATTTTAAGTTTTTGAGGACCCTCCACACTGCTTTCCAGAGTGACTGCGCTAGTTTGCACTGCATTGATTTTAGAGGACACAACGCAGAGACCGTGTGCCTTGTTTTCGTGGTGACTTCTCAGGCCTCATGGCAGTCTTCTGAGTCTTCTGTCATGGTGAGTTGTGGAAGGAAGACTATTCTTCCCACAGATCTGGAAGAGTTGGCCAATTTAGCTAGTTCATAGAGTTAGAAATCTTTAGCTGGCTCCTATTCACGTATTCACAAACGCATGAGGAAAGGCACAGGGAGCATTTTAGATGTGAGCATGCTTTTGGATATGAGTCCTCCTTCCATTAGCCAAACAGTCTCATTTTACAAACCTGTACTTGTGTCATTGACACACTTTCAGACTGGACTCTGTGCAAGCGCTACCCAGAGCCCCGGGCCCCCAAAGTAAGTAAGTGTCCTTGTGCCCTGGGAATCGCAGGTGGAAATAAAAGTGTAATTCAGGTCATTGAACAGTTCAACCCATTAAAAAGAAAAAGAATAAAAACCCTTACTAAGCATATTTATATAGAATCTGAATTGATGGCAAATGGTAACTGACTTATGCAGTCTAACTTTTTTTTTTTTTAACTTTCTGGTATATGATAATTTTATGACCAACAATATTTTAAAATAAGTACAGGGAAGATTATACATATCATTAACATTACAATCAATCCAGCTAAAATGTGTTGTGAAGTCAATGTGTGGCCAAAAGAACCCTAATCCTTCATCAAGCCAACACAGGGACATAATCTCACAATAATTGCTGAAAGCACTCTTTCTGTGGGGTTTTAGGCTCAACCTAGTAACAAATTCTGACAGTTGAAGAATAAAGGCATATTTTCACAGTTTATCCGTGATTTCTAAATTATAAGTGGAAAAAAAAAAAAGGAAGGTGGCACTGCTCTTCTATTTTTTTCCTTCCAAGAAAGGGGACATCATGATTAAAGAAGGCCCCTTGTCTCCCCTTCTGAAACTACTGTATTGAGCTTCTGGAATAAGATTGGTCTTTTCCAACTCAGTGCTGATTATGTTCTTGTTGGTTTTCTTTTTAATAAATGTTGTCTGCTTAATAATAAAATAAACATTTTAATTTTACCATCTCTAGGAAATAACAAAATTACCACTGTAGTTAGTAAAACACTTGTTCATCCATTCATGCCTTAGGTTAGTATGAAATAAAACAAAAGATGTGTGTACATAATATTATAAGTAATCAGGGACTGGATGGGGCCAGGATGCTGTGGTTTTTCTTTAAAACAAAATATTTTGGGGGCACATGGGTTGCTTAGTCAGTTGAACATTGGACTTCAGCTCAGGTTATAACCTCACAGGTCTTGAGTTTGAGCCCCGCGACTGGCGGATTTTGTCTCCTTACTCTCTGCCCCTCCCCTGCTTATGTGTTTCTCCCTCTCTCTCCCCCTCTCTCAAAAATAAACAAACATTAAAAGAGAAAACAAATATCTTTATGTATAGGTTAATTTTTGTAAATGACTATTGTAAACCCTTTTTCTACTATTTTCACCAAAATGCACCTGTTCCTTGAATAAGGCATACAGGATTTGATTTGGAAAAATAATGTATTTTCTATGGTTTGCTCAAGTCTTACTATTGCTGGAGTTAGCTTCAGGTGTTTGATATCCCCAAACTCGTGTTTTGTAGACCTTGGGAAAGTTTCAGGGCTATAAATATATTTTGAAGGAAAATTCTGAGCTGTTTAAACAATCAGCCCTAGAGATCTTTGACGACATGGTTTGCAAGTAAATTTGTAACCAGATTTTAAAATATATCATATATATGTATGCGTATATACATACTTACATATACATATACATACACACACACACAATTTTATATATAATCAATGTTCTACACAAAATATTTGGGCCAGTCTTTTTTTAATATATATTCAAAATTCTTTTTTTAATTTTTATTTATTTTTGAGAGAGAGAGAGAGAGAGAGAGAATCCAAAGCAGGCTGCAGGCTCTGAGCTGTCAGCACAGAGCCTGACATGGGGCTTGAACTCATGAACCTTGAGATCATGACCTGAGCCGAAGTTCGATGTTTTGAACCAGTCTGATGTTTAACCAACTGAGGCACTCAGGTGCCCCATATTCAAAATTCTAATAGTAAAATTTCTCATAAAATATTCTACTTTAATTGACTGTTATACTTTTTTAGAACAGATACATTCCATGTATTAAAAAATACTTCCTTTGTCATTATCTTATGAGATGGTGTCAGCCACCAGTGTTTTAGTGGCCGTTTTGTATCTGTATTGTTGAAACTCTGTATATTGACTAGAATGTTCTATCATCGATGTAGCTATAACATTGTTCAGTAACTAATGAAGTGTGTGGTTGTGGTCAGGTGACATAAAGTATGCTCTTGGAAAGTACCATTTTGAATAACTGCTTTAAACCTTAAAATTAACATAACCAATCAGAAAAATCCTTATAATAGTTTTCCTAAATTCCCTATGTATAAGTTGGAATTAAAAACTTCAGGGTTGGGTAGATCCAAATATAGACTATAGTGTGAAAAATTGGAAACATAGAAGAATAATAATTTTCTACTCAATGTAACAATAGCACTATTTCTAATGGGAAAAATTAATATGTCTTCCAATAGAAGATGAAAATCTAGAATGACTAAATTAGCTTTAAAATCTATATTTGCTTGGAAAATTTCTACTGAATTATTTCCACTGCGGTTGAAAATGAAGAGGTAGGTGTGCACATACCACAGCTGTGCCTGGTTGTTACAAGCCATTTTTAGGCTGACTGGTTAGCCACAGCTGCCTAAGACTGGTTTAGAAAATTATAGACCTACACATATTCACACTCAACTTTCTCCAAAAATACTGTCAATGAGGCATTCTTAATTTCTTTGAAGTTATTACATAGCACATATGTAGGAAAGCTATTGCCATGGTTGTTATTTTTCATCATTTGGAAACAAGTTAAATCAAGTTGATGCAAAATGATTAAGAGCTGTACTTATAATAAAAGTAAGAAGTTTCTTCAGCAGAAAACAGTGAAAGTTCTTCTTTAGCATATCTTAAATATGGGCCTCAAAGTGTTTCCTGGAAGACAGGAAACATCTATCATTACAGTAACTCTGAAGTTTCCTACCCTATGCAACCCCACATTTATTTATTTATTTATTTATTTATTTATTTATTTAATTTTGGGCATAGCACTCTCAAACTTCATAAAGTTAGAAAGTAGTGATTAACTGTAACATAGAAATGGAAGTAATTTAAGCTACATGAAGGAACAAAACAGGGAGGAAAAAAAAGCAAAGTGAATTTTGGATCCATTATAATTGAAAAAACAATTTAAGTTCTTTGTGTGGGTGGAAGTTACTATTTGATAGTTTCTAGTACTTCTTTTGGATGTATGCTTGTGGTGGTTAATTGTCATGTTCGGATATATCAAAGTGTCCTTAGTATTACCTCTGTATACATGGATTTTTAAGCCTAATCAAGCCTATAGAACTTTAGAACTACATGCTTCCTGAGAGAAGCAAATTCAAAGCTTGCTTCATTCCAGCAAAACTTAATTCCTTTGTGCAACAGAATTGTGACCTCGAGTTCCGTACCTTGCCTTTCGTAGTAACCACAACTACTTTAGAGTAGTCTAAAATTTGAAATATATACATTTCTAACACCTGATTGCAATTATAATACACAGGCTCTAAAATGTTCTCTGCTTTTATGTTAATTAAAATTTTAACAAAATTAAAAATGTATGGAAATACTGTCTTCAAGGATTTTGTGTTTGTTTTCATTGTGAATGTCTAAGGAAGAAAGTGAAGAAAGAGGTTTAAAAAGCTTACCAGAGACTTATTATCTTTGGAAACTTTTCTCTCTATTCATCTCGTATGTATAAAAGTCAGAGAAGAGGTATCCATCCATTCATTTAAAACAGGCTTCCGACATAGGTAAGATGTCCCAGGCATGTTGGATAATTGAGCTACAATTGTTACAAGCCTTGAAGGAAATCATAGTTTACTTCGGAAGCTGTAGATAGAAGGCAGCTAAAACAAGATAATGTATTTAGTGCTCTGCTGGAATTAATTCTGTGGAGCTGTGCTATAGAAGCAACACTTTAAATAAAATTACTCCTCTTTGTTACTTCCCAGCTCTGAGGCTCCTTGGCAGGGATCCTAGACATCCTTATTCTTAGTAACATTTAGGACAGGGCCACAAACTCCAAAGCCAGGATGGTCTGCTGATGTGAATATGTAAACAAGTCACACAGTCTATAGTCACAATTTACATATTAAAGAAGGAAGACTTTCCTCCACCATTTGCAGCATGAAGCTAGCTCTTTCCATCTATTTTTAGGTTTTACATTTTAAGTAAAGAAAGACATAATTGTTTTCAAGAAACACTTAACGGACCTGAGCTCATTTACAAGAACACAGCCTGGCCAGGGTGATGACAAATGGGAAGTCACTCTGCAACCGACTAGAGAGGCAGATGGTGCCCTGGTATTGTTGTATGTGAGGTGGCCATTGTTTAAGAGATTTCAGAAATCTGGGTTCATATGAGAAACCTCCCAATCTTTAAGTGGGATAAAACAAATCAAGAGGTGTTTAAAACGCCTAAGGAATCTTCATTGTGCAGGTCGAACATAGCAAATGTGTAGAACAGACTTTTCCTCCATGTGAAAAACTTCTGCAACAGAAAGTAGAATCAATTTCTTAATGTACATTTATTTTTACTTTGAAGGAAAGTGGTTAACTTATTGACTGAGTTTACTTTGGATGTTTTGTAAGGCACACACATTTTTCAAGATGTCCTAAAACAATGGTCTGCCGAATTTGTATTTACATGATAATTTTTTTGGAATGAATACTGTTAACTTGCTAGGGGGCTCAGGCATGCTGTCTGAAGGTCAGAATAAGATCGCTCATTGCCTGTGACCTGGAGATCCTTTCTAGGGCTGGGCACCAATTAGTTGTTGCATTTCCTTATATCTGGTATTTCTGGCATGCCCTACATTTCTTTCTTTTTTTTTTTTAATTTTATTGATTTTATTTTGAGATAGAGCACACATGCAAGCAAGGGAGGGGGAGAGGGAGAGGGAGAGAGAGATTCTCAAGCAGGCTCCACATTATCAGTGCAGAGCCTGATGCAGGGCTCAAACTCAGGAACTATGAGATCATGACCCGAGCTGAAACTAAGAGTCAGATGCTTACCTGACTGAGTCACCTAAGTGCCCTTAGGTGTCCAAAGTTTCATAAACTGAGATTTTTTTAAACATTAATTCATAGGCAACGTATGCACATTTTTGTTTCACTTTTTGATATTCTCATTTAATAATTAAATTACTCCTTGGTCCCTAAGTGACTCTATACTTGCTAAATAAATTTCTGGTTACACCTGTCTATAACAGGATGAGTTGATTTACAATCTCAGATTCTTTTGCTTACAGTTTAAAATAATTTACTAATTTGGGAGCTACGTTTGTCTCCACTCATTTGGCTTCTGGTTCCTTTTCTTCCTGTTCTCCATTTCTTGGAGGTCTCCCAGTGACCCTCTTGATTCTTCCATTGAGGAGCATGACATTTCTTTACTAATATAGTTAAACCCATGGATTTCCTCTGTGGAAAACTGCTATGTGGTTATTTCTAGGGCTTCTGATTTCTTCCTGCTCTGTGCCCCCTGTTCATACTTACCTGGCTCTTTGCTTCCGTTGGTTGGTTACAGCAGCCACGTTTCACTCTGCCCTCTCCTGCTCTGTCAGGCAAAGGTCCCCCCATCTTCCTAGATAGTTGACATCTCCTTTCAGGCTACAGTAAATAGTTATAGCCTTTCTCTTTTTCGTGTGTGTGATTTTAAAACATTTAATTCTTTGTGTCGACAGGATGGGACCTGGGAAGGCCAGCAAGTGTGTAAAGCCTGACATTGGTGGGTATGCAGTGCTGGTTATAACCCTGCCTTCACCATGTATTGACTGTGGCTTTGAGCCAGTCGCCCTATTTCCCTGTGACACCATCCCATCACCTGTGGAATAGGCATCCCCTTATTCACACCTGCCTTACAAGATCAAATGCCAGCATATAAGTAAAGTGCTTAGCGCAGTGTCTGGAAAACAGTAAGCATTCTTTGATTCTAATAATATTTTTATTATATCCAAGTTTTCAATTCATGTTAATAGGTATGATTTGAATGCATGGGACACACAGCGTCTGTCTGTCGGCTTTGCATTTCCAGCGCGTATGCAATGCCTTGTGTGCAGTATGTATTCAGTCCCTACTCACAACTGCCCTGTGGGTTCAGACTTTTCCTGCCTAGTCTTTTCTTCCTTCTGTCCTATCACAGGTGTGGGACCTGCATGTAGTCTGAAGCTCTTCCAAACTAGTCCATCTGCTCCGCCTCTGTCCTCCACAAGAAGTATCCCCAGATTTCTCATACATCTGATCCCATCTTGGCATCTGGCTCTCAGATGACCAGACAGATCCACTTAGCTAAGATCTATTTTCCCTGGTACATTTTGGTTTGCTAAAACTCATTCCATTTACCAGCAGAGAGTCGATTGAAGAGGGATATGATCAAATGGAAGAGTTATGGGTCAAGGAAGAAATGATAGTAGCTCGTTCTGTGCATTGGAATTCAGTATATGGATTTTACATATACCATGTTGGATTTTGTTATCTGACTATATGACCTGGGTGGGTCTGAGTTCCAGGTATCTCTGCCAGGAAAATAGTTCCTGCCAAGTAAGAAAGGCCAGTCATAAAGCTGATGTGCAAGGGGACGGCTTCACTTTAAATTGTGCACTGACAACAAGGACTGCATAGCTCTTTGTGAATGACCAAGAAGACTGATGGAAATCCATACTCAGCATCTTTGCTTTGTAAAATTTACTGACTGTTGGGTGTAGGTTACGTTAATATGAATTATTAATAACTTCATTATATCCTTGGACATAGAGGTTATAACTTTTATCCAACATTGAAGTAATTATGTAAGTTCCTATCAGTGACATAAAAAAATTCTAACACAACTGGATACGAGTTTCCCGGAATTTAATATGAGCTCTTTTCTTCCACTTCCCAAAAGGTGCTTTATCTCTTGCTTTTCTTTTCTAAGACTGTATGTCTTCACCCCTTTTTTATTTTCTTAGCACCTTCCTTATACATATGACATCACAAATACCATATTTTCTTATATTGATATAAAATTACATGAAGATTCAGAAAAATTATTTTATGGCATAACCAAAAGGCAGAAACTGGCAATTGCAACATCACCTAGAATTCCATAATCCAACTTAGAATTATTATTTCTACATTTATTTTTTAGACTTCCCCCCAATTGTAAGTTTATTTTATTTAAGATAATAACAGAATTGGGGTGCTGGGGTGGCTCAGTCAGTTAAGAGTCCCAACTCTTGATGGCTCAGGATCATGAGATTCAGCCCCATGATGGATTCTGCACTGGGCATAGATTCTGCTTGGGGTTCTCTTTCTCCCTTTCTCTCTGCCTCCCTTCTACCTGCAGTCTCTCTAGCTCATAAATAAATAAATAAATAATGAACAAATAAATAAAATTAAAAACAATAAAGACAATATGTTCATAAGGTGACAATATAGAGTCCATACCTTGGTCATAAGCAAGTACCTATTTAAATACTCGGCTGCCAGTAAAGTATTCACAGGCAGGGTTAGAGTAAAGCATGCACAGTTCATTGCCTCTCAAATGCAAGCTTAGGTACAGAGAAGAAGTATACAAAGAATTCCAAGACGCACACATATAAACTCAGGAAACAAAAGCATCTTCGCCAAGTCACTAATCTTGGCCAGAGTCAAATAAAGGAGTTCAGAAAAAGAGATACAAGGATTGATTGAAGTCCCGACTTGTCTTCAAGTGGGACTTGTCTGCAAGCGGTGGTTGCTTACAGACCTTTCCCATGTTACTGGATCCTCATAAGAAAAACTAGGCACTTTATATTTTCCAGTAAAACTGCAATGGGCACTTATGCTGATGATTAGGTTTAAAAAGGCCAGGGGTTTTAAGGGTTACTGAGTGATTGAACTTAATAACACAGTTGTGTGGATAGTGTAACATAGGTAAAAAATAAGGAATCATGTTTTTAGATGAAAATGCTCCCTACTTGTGTATTTACTGCACTTATAAGAGTGGATGCTCACCAGGCCTTCCTTACCTTTACTGATTAAACTTCACCATGGTAGTGATTACTGGCCACACCTTACCACCTTATATTCCTTCTTGGATGTTGTTTTGGTTCCCCCTTGCCCATAAGGTAAGCTAGGCATTATGATGTATAATGGCCTTCCTACCTGGGCCACAGGAGGCTTGCAGCAAATGTTTGTTGAAATAATTGATTATTCACTCAGTATAATATAAAGTGGTGTTAGCTTCAGCTCAGGGGTCTGTATTTTGGGTCAAAGGCAGCTAGTCCTCTTTAGTGCCAGTGATGCTTCCTTACTGTTTATGAGTAAGGTATTCATCCGACAGGTATTCATAGATTTTTAAAGATAGGCTACAAAACAAATAAATAAAAGCACCAAATGTGAACTCTTGTTCCATTGTTTGAATTCTGCTCCATGTTGAATAATTGTGAATATAAAGTAGGGCTTTAATAAGGTATGAAAGGAATAAAGAAACTCAAGTCTCAAAGTGGAGTGTTGTGCCAATTTTATACTTAAACATCTTTGTCTTTTTGGTGTCTACAGATTCCTTTCTTCCTTCCAATCAACCTCCCTCCCTCCCTTCCTTCCTTCATTGCCTTGGACATATTACTCCTGCCCCAATTTTAAGCATATTTGTATCGTCACTTTATTGACTTCATTCACATACTGTAAAAGATTAATTTCATTTCTCCACTGAAAATATTTTTGCAATAGTTTAAATGATAGAATAGATGTGCCTTTTAAAATCATATGTCCTTTTATTTCAAATAGGATTTTAGGTGGATCATAATTGTCTTATATTCTAAGAAAATGCTTCTCAATTTTATCTTGGCATTTCAAAGTATATCTTGGATTTTCTTTTCCTATTTTTTTTAAATTGAACCTATCGATTTTCTTGGATATAAACATAGACCAGTTTGATACCTTTGGTGTATAGGACTGAGAAGTTACAAGAATAGCATTGAACATTAGCTTCCCCAGGTCAGTTGTGAACTCAAGACGTCAAAGACATCACCAAGGTCTAATCAGTTGAGTTAACCCAGGCAGGGAAAAGCAAAATTGACCTTTACTAATTGCCCTGGGTATGTC
The DNA here is from genome assembly GCF_008692635.1 of Crocuta crocuta. NCBI lineage: Eukaryota > Metazoa > Chordata > Mammalia > Carnivora > Hyaenidae > Crocuta > Crocuta crocuta. Next base: position 826,329 of record NW_027527611.1, read on the forward strand.
GGGAGTTTCATGCAGGCAGTGTTTTATAGAGTAGAGTATATTTCATGACCCATGAGTGACTCTATTTACAAATGGTTCATAGAAGTTAAACTTGAAAAATGCTACATAATCCCAATTTTAGAGATTAGTAATGCATATTAGTTTACTTAAGTCAGCGTAAAGCAAATAAATAGCTTTTGGCTTAGTACGTATATCAAATAAACTTAGTGACAACATTGTGGTTTGTACTCCATGATAAACATTCTGTCAAACGTGTTGAGAAAAAAATGAACAAGGCTATCTTAGTCACACACTGATCACGAACTCTTCTCTACGTAGAAAATCAGGCATTATTTTCTCTCTTTAACAGAGAAGAAACCGAGGTTGAGATATTACCTCATAATTGAGAGAGTCGCTCAGGTCTCTTCTCATGAGCCTATAGCAGGAACAGAACGGACATGGACTTGTGTTGCCAGAGAAATCTCTTAGTAGCTTATGACGTATCACTGTTCTTTAGATTTAAAAAATCATTCTGACCACTTTTATAACTTTCAATATTACTTTAAATTAGGTTTTATAAACTATCTTATTACTGAAATTTATGAAAATGGTCAAGATTAATTTTTAGAATAAAGTAGGGCATAATGAGTTTTATTTTCCCAAAATAAATCATAACTTTTCTGTGACTTGGGGGAAAAAAGTGTATGGCATAAAATGTCCCGAATTCAAAAGAACTAATAAAAGAAATTAGTTCTATAAATACCATACAAATGCAATCTTAATGTATTCTTCTTTGGCCCCTTTTTTACATGAACCTCAGCTAAGCACAATGGACCAACTCAAGATTTTAATTACAGTGTATTTTTAACCCTTTGATTCTAGTGGAAACATTTTGAAATTCAAAAAATATATACTTTGCTCCAGAAAGGGACTANGTCAGGAGATTGAGCTCTGCATTGGGTTCTGTGTTGAGTGTGGAGCCTGCTTTGGATTCTCTCAGTCTCTTTCTTTCTCTCCCTCTCTGTGCCCCTCTCCCCTGCTCTCTCTTTTAATCTCTAAAAAAAAATTAAACAACAAAATTTTTTAAATAAATAAAGGAACATTTTGAAACTTGCTAATCCCATTTTCCACAACACACACACTTGTAAAAATTCCCTTACAAAAAATGAGCCTTTCATTTACGATTTTTCTTTTCCATAACTTTGGTTATACTTAAATTATACTGAAAGGGAGTGGTGGGCTTTTCTATTTATTTTCTTTATAGGAGAGTATTCTTTAACACTTGTGAACTGGAATAGCATATGTCTTGGGTTGAGTCTGACTCAGAAGTCTAGGCCACTACGAATTACAGGCTCCTGAAAGCCCTTGGCTGCTGAAGTAGACTTCTGTCTTTGCTGATTGAGTTCTGTTGATGAGAGTAGCATTTTCTCAGGTAGGATTAGAAAACCCAGAGGGAAGTAACTCACACATCTAAACCTGGAGTTGACAGGGATCCTTCCTGGAGGCAAATGTACCAGGAGGAGGAGTTGGGGTTCAGATGGAGATGGCACGATCCCCTCCCTGAGGGGAGGCACACCTCATCTATCTCAGAACTGCCCCTGATTTGTCTATGCCTCCAACTACAACCCGCCCCAAGCTGGTTTCTATTCAGTGTCACCAATCAGAAAATTCCGGAGTCACCCGTGACTCTCTCCTCCTCACCAATTCCCTACCACATCCAGTGTCCAGCTGTTTTTCCTTCTGGTTGCATGTGCTTATGTTTTCCCCCTCTACCAGCCTCCTCACATCCGAGGACATTCCCGTTCCGATTTCTGCAGTGTCCTCTACACTGGTCTTCTGGAATCTGTGCTCACCCCTGCCCCATCTGTCTGCCACTGAATCAGAATGATCTCTTCCAAATGTGACAGTGACCACCTTCTTCACTGATTAAAACCTTTAGGGGTGACTGGGTGGCTCAGTGGGTTAAGTGTCCAACTCAGGCTCAGGTCATGATCTCTGGGTTTGTGTGTTTGAGCCCCGCGTTGGGCTCTGTGCTGACAGCTCAGAGCCTGGAGCGTGCTTCGGATTCTGTGTCTACCTTGCTCTCTGCCCCTCCCCTGCTCATGTTCTGTGCCTCTCTCTTTCAAAAAATAGTAAATAAACATTAAAAAAATAACCTTTAAACAGGATTCCATTCGTCCTAAAATAAAGACCCATATCCCAACTATGGCCTTCTGAGAATGGCATCATCTTGCTCTTACCAACATTCCTGCCTTTCCTGCATCTGCCCACTGGTTCCAAGGTCTTCATGAGCAATGGCGGTCCTTCAGGTGGGCTAGGCTGGCTCCATAACACGGGAGCGGTAGAGTTTTTTATCATGCTCTTTCCTGGAAAACAGCATCCCACATACGTGATCATGTGCACAGTTAGCACCACTTGGGCTCCTTACATTCCATTTATGTTGAGCATTGGGACCCGTCACTTCTAACACACTAAAGAATTCACTGCTTCACAGGCCAGGTATGGACATTTCCCTTGCTCATGACTTGGCCTCACCAAAGACTATCATTTACTGGATTTTTGAATAAATCAGCATAGGAAGAGCTACTCTTGGGAATCTAATTTTTACACATTCATTATGATCCCACATTCTATTTAATGTTTAAGACAAGTGTAGGTCATACTAACATTAAGGTAAAATCAACACATATAGAGAAGAACAGGATACATAATTCTTCAATACAATTTAACTGTTATTATTAAATGTGTTATTCTGACCAGTTAGGAAAATTCTATACAGGAAGAGGACCACCAGGAGGCAAAATGAACACCACTCTTGATTTTGGGGAATGAGTTTAAGAAGCTTATGAGCTCGGAGCACCTGGGTGGCTCAGTCGGTTGAGTATCCGACTTCAGCTTAGGTTGTGATCTCACGGATCATGGGTTCGAGCCCCGTGTTGGGCTCTGTGCTGACTGCCAGCTCAGAGCCTGGAGCCTGTTTCAGTCTGTGTCTCCCTCTCTCTCTGACCCTCCCCTGCTCTTCCTGTCTCTTTCTCTATCTCTCTCTCTCAAAAAAAATCAAAAGTTAAAAAGAAGGTTATTATCTCACTGATGCTTTTCATGCCAGATTGGCAGAGCTTAACTTGGTTTCTACCATGCTCGGTCTAAAATAATCTAATTTAGAATTGTTAAGATGCTCTTAAATATCATAGCTACAATATTAATCACATGAAGGAAATAAAAAGTATCTTTTTCTCTACCTGTGTCTCCCTCTCTTGGTTTTCAATAGCTGCTTTGGCTTCCAGGTTTTTCAAAATTTATTTTTTATTTAGAAAGGCCCTTGACTGTGTAATTAATGAAAATAATCCACTGTGGGGCAGCTTTGCACTCAATAGTACCAACAGGCCATGCATGCCGTACCAGGCTTCAGGGTTCGATGGAATAAGGAATTACTGGGAGCGACAGAGGACCCACGTTGATGCAGGGGAGCAGGCTTTCATGCTGAGTTTCATGCCTGTCTGACACGGGAGGGAGAAGGCAGCAAAGAAAACCCATAGCAATAGTGCTCTTATTCTCAACCAAAGGGAGAAAAGACACCTAGAAAATTATCTTTGGAAGAAGTGAGCTGGACCTCGAGAGTGTCATTGGGTTTTACTTTTAAAATATAAGCTGATGATGTGCTTCACTTTCTGACTTTATGAGAGGCCGACAGTGCCAGCTGGGATGACCAAGGGGCAGAGCAGGCAGAGTGAGAAGGAGAGGGGCTACTTGCTCTTTAAAGGAATGTGAACTTGACGTTTTAAAAGCTCTTCCCACAGAAACTGTTTAAAAGAAGAACTTCCTGGCTGGGTTTTTCCATCCTTCCAACTGAAGTATAATTCAAATGGGCTATTGCATTAAGGCTGTGGGTTTGGACGTGAAAAGCGTTTTAGTGCACTCGTGAGAAAATTGTTCAAATGGTGGCTATCTAGTTCCGCCTTAAAATTTAATACTGCTGAGCATTCTTTGTGGTCATGGGATGAACCTGTGTCATTAAGATATACAGTTATGCCTGGCACCTCAGGAAACAGCTTCCCCCCTCACCCCCCATTGAAATTGACTGTGATTCCCAAGGGGAAGTGAATGTCTGGATACTGATGCACCCCTGGGAATGGGTGGCTGGTTGCACCCATCTTCTCTAGAGTCCTGGTGATGCACGGAGAGGTGAGGCCCACCCTGCACCTCTGCTGTGCCCTCCCCAGTGCTGAACCTTAAGCAATGTCAGTGGACAAAGCACTTTGACACAGGATTTTGGGCTTTAGTTGGCTCCTAATTTAAGGAACACTGAAGCCACAACAAGGGATTAAAAATCCTACTGTTGGGATATGCATGAAATTTTAGTGTAGGCTTTTTCCAGGTCTTGTTCAAGAGCAGAAACAGAGAAGTCAAATCTCTGACTTTAAATGGAAGGGGCACATATAGGTCTAGTCAAATATGATCAGAGCATTAGTCTCTTAAGACAAACAAACATAATGTTTAAAACAATAGATGTGAGATCCTCTGCCTTCTAAGATGTAGCAATAAAAATCAGAAAATACAATACTTGGCTATTTAACACCAATACTGGAAACTATGGAAACAATAATTTTAAAATTGAATTATTACAGCTTCTCCCAGATGTTCTATAACGCATAAGAATGTGACCCAGAGAAGTGTTGTGACCAGCACTGCCCTGGGTATTAAATCAAGCAGCCTGGAGATGAGGGGTGACGTCAGGAAGGAGGGGGGAAGGAACACCAGCCAGTAGGAAATCCATAGGGGGCGATGAGATTCCAAGTCCATCAACCTCTGGGATAGCCAGTATTCACTTTAAAGTAGTTTGTCTGCAAACTAAACTATCCCCATCAGCCCAAACCTTTTGATAAAGTATGAGAGGATTTTAAAAGCATGAGGATATCTTAAAAGTTTTAAATAACAAGAAAAAAAAAAAAAAAAATATATATATATACACACACACTTGTATATATGTGTATATCTGTGTATATATACATATATATTATATACATGATTTGCTTATCAAAAACTTTGTATATATATTTATGGATCTATCTATCTATGAATCTATGTATGGATCCATATATCTATATCCATATATATATGGATATCTATATATATATGAATCTATGTGGATCTATATATCCATATATATATATGGATATAGATATGTGAGAGAAACTGTGCATGGTGACAAAGGTCAGCCAGACTTACTGACATGGTCATTTTGCAGTACATACAAATATAGTCATTATGTTCTACACCTGTAACTAACATAATGTTATATGTTGATGGTATTGCAATATAATTTATTTTAGTAAATGCACAAAATGAAAAGTATAAGAGGATCTGAGAAAAGACATAAAAAGGACTGTAGTCACAAAGACTATGAATAGGCCTTGAACCAATTTCATCTGCGATGTGAAACAACAGCATGGCCTCTGTATTATGGGATTTTCAGGGACATGGGCACGTAAGTGGAACCAGATTGTCGAGCTGTATTTGTGGAGCACCAGATGAGGAAGATCACCACATTGTTGCCAGATCCAGGTCCCAGATGTTTTCAGAAAGCGAGCTTAGTTTGAAGACTTTATCAAGAGCTATTTCAAAAAGTCAGAATTCTATAGGTCCAGCTATCCATTCACATAGACATTGGTCTGTTTCTCTTTTATGATGAAATGCTACATATATCCGTGTTCAGAAACTCAAGAAACTCTTCTGAACTGAATCTTCATTCTCCATTTTCTCCTATGTAAAATGACAAGATCAAACTATTTCAGGAAGAGCAGATACTTTTCAATTTCTATAACAACTGCAATCAGTCAGCGGTGGTTGCAGGAAGCACTGTGTTGGGAATGATGATAGAGTTGCCCTCAGGCTCCAGAGGGAATATTGTCAAGATTGATTCTAAGTATGTGGCACCAGAGGCAGGCCAATGGAGAAAGGGGGAGGGGAGAACACAATATATTTGCCATTGTGGACTGGATAAGCTATTAAAGAGTTCCTTTCAATCCAAGTGTCTATGGTTTATCACTAAAACAAACAAAAAAATCACTTGCTTTCATGGTCTCTGATTTATCAAGTCAACTGAAAAAAATAAGTAAAATATATCTCACAAAAATTAATATTCTAGTTAATATCTCTTTATTAATTAGGGTATAAGTTAGGCTGATGTATCAAAGACCTTTAAAAAATACAGTGGCTTTAATATTTTTCTTCCAAAGTAATAGTCCACAGTTGAGCCATCCAAGGCTGGCAGAGATCCTCAATCCATGGGCCATCCAGGGATCTGAGATCATTTTCTAATGCAGTCCCTCCATTCCCAAAGGGTGTCATATGCCAGTGCATGACTGGAAGTAGTGACTCCCAAAACACATCCATGGAAATGGGAAGAAAGAAAATGTGGAGGCTAAGTTAAATCCTTTTGAGAGGTGATCTAGAAATCCTGGGCATTGCTTCCTGTGACGTTTTGCTGATGAGTCTTAGCTATTTCGCTATATTTGGAGAAAAGGAGAGCTCAGAAAAAGTTAGTTTCTAACTGGGGGGTCGCTTACCTAGCAACACTTGAGAATGTTGCGCTATTAAAGAATGATATGAAAAAAATGGTACTGGCATCTTTTTGTTCCACTCTTGTGCTAGATTAACAGAGACACCCAACTTGAAAGCCACCGTTACAAGGATTTGTTGTAAATGTCCCAAAGCACGGATATGTGTCTTTTCAGAGTTCCAAAGAACACCAACATTATTTAAAACAAAAGGCTAGGACATAGCTGTTTGTCTTCTTGGGTAGGTGGGGTTTGACAGACTCCTCTGTGGCTTGAACAGCTGTTGGAGTGTGGGAGTCCCTTGAAGCCTATTTAATAGGAGCACTTAGAATAGCCCAAGAAGGTAGGTTGGAAGAAACTCCAGTTAGAAAAGTGTAATTAATTTCCTTCATTGGGATTAATTCATATGCTCTGTTATAAGACCAAGAATTTGTTTTTCTTGTTTCTGGGGCGATTTCTCTTTCGCTGTCTCCCAAAACCCCCATATGTTTGGTCTTCCATATTCATTTGTATTTTTTTTTTTTTTAGCATTCTGAAAGGCAATACAATTTATAGAATTTTATTGCTACCAAGAGGGAAGTTTTTGGATTCCCGGCCAACCTGACAGGTTCTCCTTGACTCAGGTGGTTTGAAGAAGATATCTGGGATGTTATGATTTGGTCTCAATGTGCATTTGTTTTCACTAACAACATTTGTTTCCCCAAAGTTAGGGAAGTTTTAAAAATTGTTGTGAAACTTAAAAAGAATAGAAAAGAACAGAATGTACTTAATTCCTCGTAATCTTATACATTTGAAAATACAAGGGAAAATTGTATCTTAAAGCTTCATGTAAAAATCAAATCTCTGGGGTGAAATTTGGAGTGAAATAAATGTCCCAGGTTCCAAGATTTTTATGGTTGTTTTGCTGAGGTGTGAGGAAATTCCTGACCTGCTCTCCCAGTCGCATAGGATCTAGGACTGATCAGGTGTACATCCAGTAGAGGAGGTCTTTCTGTGATTTTACGGGCACTATCAGGGGTGCACCTGGGGATCCAGCTGCTTTCAAAATGGCTCCATAATTACACTGACAATCGGGGATCAGTTAAAAGAGTGAGATGCTTTGAAGACAGGTAGATGGAAAATCAAATACCTAATTGCAATGATTTTTTAAATAATTCAGTGGGGGGGAAGCCATTTGCATCTATTACTAATCAAATCATATTTAATTATATATTTAAAAAGAAGAGCGGGTGCTTTGAATGCAGCGTGAAAGGAAAAGCATTCAGTTTTTGAGTAGCATTTCCATTCTGAGGGCTTATCTTTTTATATGAATGCAATTAGATTGATTTTATATTTATATGAAAGTTGGAAATGTTATAGCATAACAAAGTAAGAGACTATGCATCTAAATGAGAAACATAAATATTCAGTGAGCAACTAAAAAAGATAGTTTATTTTTCATGGTAGTATTATTAAAATAAAAATGAGACATATACAGGAGTGAATAGAAAAGTGTATCTCTCTTAATGGTTTTCATAGCAGTAATCATTCACTTTTGTACTCAGCATAAAGTATTTATTAAATACTAGTTTCTGATGGGGCTGCAGTAGGCTCAACATTGGCTCTGGGGGGAGTCTACCATCCTACAAGTTCAGGACTGCCCAATACACCATTATCATGTGGCAAATAAACTAAGAGAAATTCCAATTCTTTCTTTACACCGTGCCTATTATTTAATAGATTGCAAGTCTTGGTTAAAATCCATGGTGCCTTATGGAAAGGGTAGTGGGTTGGTTGGGAATGCATGGCCTACATCGGCTCAATAAATGCAATTAGTCTTCCTTTGTTTTCCAGACCTGAACCAAAATTGGTTTTTGGGGTCTTTATTTTGTCATGACTGAATTATTATCTCAGTTTCTGTTGGGATATCCGATCCAATCCCCATTCAACAGCAACAACAAAATATAACTATTTTTGTTTTCCTCTGCTCTATGAGCTCTCTCTATTCTAGAAGATTCAAATTTGAAGTTTCAACTTACTTTCAAAATCACTTTTATCTGAATCACCTGCTTAGAGCTGCCACTGTAGATGAGAATTTTTTCCTCCATTTCTAATATTGAAGTCAGTTCATTTTCTAACATTCATCGAATATAATATGTCCATATATATACATATGTGTATGCATAAACATATATACATATGAATATATGTATATATTTACCCCTGGAGAAACAGTTATGAATGAAACTGGTATTATTTGAGAGATCATAGTCTATTAAAGGATCTGAGAACATTTCTAACTCTAGTAGTATGTAGGGATATAGCTGAAAAATGAGGGCAAAGAAGTGGGCTAATATCTATAATGAAGTGTTTTTTACAATACGTTTTTCTAAACGATATTTTTCTAAAAGTCGTTTACAAGTTTAAAGCAGGATGGTAATACTTTCAGGTGTCTGTTTTGGAAGGTTCACTGCTCTGGGAATATGGAAAATGAATCCAAGAAAGACCTGTCATGAGGCTTTTGTAGTTAATCATGTGAAACATAATGGCATCCTGGACCGACGGAGCAGTCCTGGGGATGGAAATCTAGAGACAGAATGAAGGACTGGCTGATAAAGTGTCCAGCTTGGCAGCTGGATGGGTTGGATCAGAGATACAAGGAAATGGCAGCTTTGATGGTGCCATTTTGAAACATGTGGGGGTACATTCATACATTGAATTTTAGGTGACTGTGAAAGGTAGACATGGACAAGCTTCAAAGAAATTTTATTATATGAATTTGGAGCTCAAGTAGAAGGTTTGGCTATAAAAGATAGACACGTGTGGAGTGTAAGCAATGATATGTACACCATGAGGGTGGATGGGATCATCTTGTAGGAAGCAACTGTAGGAGAAGTCAGGGACTTCAGAGACATTCATTGAATTTGAGTTCCAGAATGTCTTGGATGAGCTCCAGAGTGAGACAGGAGACACTGGTTATGAGGAGTCAGGGATGAGAAAGCGGGGGTGGCAGGTAGAGAAGCCTCAGTAGCCTCATCTGTGAGCAGAAGGCAAGTGAGGTGGCCATCAGAAGCAAATTTTTAAGAAATATTTTAAGAAAAGATGATTGCTAATAGATTAGGTGGGGTGGATCAGAGAAGGAGAAGTTACAAATGGAAGTAGAGGGTATGGTATACCTTATAGGATGCACTTCCTAATATGATGCACAGTGTACCCTGTGTGGTCCAGACATGATGAGATGAAACTTTCCACCAGTGGGATGGAGAACATTTCTGTCTCAAAACAAGTTTCAAAATGGTGGATGGTTTCAGGGACAAATGCATTTCTCAGTGAATGACTGAAAGCATGAGGAATTTCCTATCTGATGACATCAATTTTAATGGAAAAAATAGAGGGCATATTTCATGACACAGTTGAGAACTCCGAAGATGTCCGTCTACCCTCAGCCGAGGACCACACACCTGCTTCATCTGTCACCAGACGCTTTTCTGCACTAGCAACACTCTGTTATAAGAATCTTATCTCTGTGCTCGGAAGCGCCTGGGTGGCTCAATCTCTTGAATATCAGATTCTTGGTTTTGGCTCAGGTCATCATCTCACAGTTGATGAGTTTGAGCCCCACATTGGACTCTGCGCTTACAGTACGGAGCCTGCTTGGGATTCATTCTCTCTCTGTCTCTGTCTGTCTGTCTCTCTCTCTCTTACTCACTCAAAATAAATAAATAAACTTAAAAAAAACCCTTATTTCTGTGCTAGATTTCTGTATATGTGGGTTGTTTCCTATTTTAAAGGTCTTCTGAGCCATATATTTTGAAAAATATCCCTTGAATGATAAGTACTTAGTCTCTTCCATCCCATTTTCAGAGCTTTCCTAGTATTTAGTGTTTTGGTTAATCAATGAATAAATTCATATTTCAGTAGCTGAAGATTCCATATGGGGGAGGGATAAAATGATTGACGAATACATATTTATTAAGAGCTTCCCTGCTGTTAGAAACTGTTGAGTCAGATTGGAATGAGTATTTTATTTTGTATTGACAAGAGACCATGAAGTAACTATAAATTTCCTCACATTTTATAGCTGATAAAACTGAAATTCTTTTGCCCAGGTCCACATAGCTATTACTTGCCATGTTCCCTCCTAACAACATAATTTTATATACATATCACACATACATACCTTAAATATATATATGCATTCACATGTCATGTGTGTAATGAATAAACAGTAAAACACATTATACCTATGCCTAAAGAATGGAAAATTATAATTATAAATTAACATGAGTGCAAACTTGAAGACCAATGTGATATTTCTAAGAAACGGATTTTCTCTATTATGATAAATCCATACCCAAGCAGGAGCTTTATTTTATTTTCTATTTTTTAATGTTCATTTGTTTTTGAGAGAGAGAGCAAGCAGGGGAAGGGCAGAGGGAGAATCCCAAACAGGCTTTATGGTTCCAAGAGAAAGCCTGACATGGGGCTCAAACTCACAAACCATAGGGTCATGACGTGATCTGAAGTCAGACACTTAATTGACTGAGCCACCCAGGTGCTCCCAAGAATGAATTTTAATTCATACATGGTAATGCACACATGGTAATGGTTTAATGTTGGCAGAGAACATATGAATACATCTTACCAAGTGCAATTAAAGCATATTCTTTTATTTCCAGATAGAAATTTGTGTGTTTTTAATTGGTTATTTTCTTTTAACAACATTCGATCAAATGGAATATATATTAGCAAAAATTGAAGATAATTTTTCTGTCAAATTGCAAGAAAAAATAAGTCACATGTATTAGAACATTTTTAACTATTCAATTATGATTACCAGGGCTAACGATGGTTTTTAAAAAGAATTTGATTCAGTAACACCTGGATAGCCATATGTGCCCTCCATCAAGAAAAATTTAGATATTATTGATCTTCTACTTTTTATAAGATTCATTCAAAATGGGCAATAGACCTAAATGTAAAATGTGAAACTTTTAAACTTCTAAGGGATTACATAAGAAAAAATCTTGACCTTGGGTTTGTCAATGACTTTTTAGATAAAATACCAAGAGCACAATCCATGAAATAAAATAATTGAAAAATTGGACTTCATTTTAAATGAAAATTCTACTCTGTAAAAGACAATGTTAAGACAATGTAAAGATGAGCCACAGACTGGGAATACTATTTACAAAACATATTTCTAATAAAGAGCTGTGTTCCAGATGTATGAACAACTCTTAAGAAAATAAGCAACCTAATTTAAAAATGGGCAAAGTATCAGATGTCTGATCAAAAAAGGTACACAGGCAGCGACTAAACATATGAAAAGAGGTTTCACGTGATATTTCATTAGAGATTTGAAATCAAAACAATGCCTGTTAGAATGGCTGCAGTCCAAAGTAGGACACCAAGCACTGGCAATGGAGCGAGAGGACCTCTCATTCAGTGCCAGTTGGAGCACAAAAACGAGCAGCCCCATTGGAAGAGTTTGGTGGGTTTTTGTTGGTGGTTTGGTTGGTTTATTGTTTACAGAGCTAAGCAGAATGTTCCCATATAATCCAGCAATCTTAAATATTTACCCAAATAAGTTTAAAATGTACAGCCACACAGATCCTGCACACACGTTTATAGCAAATTTATTCATAATTGTAAAAAGTTGGAAACAACCAGGGTGTTGTTTAGTAGACGAGAGGATAAACCTAGTGTGCTGTGTGCAGACAATGGGATGGTATTCAGCAGTGAAAAGAGATGAAGTATCAAGCCACGTAAAGACCCTGAAGAACTTTAAATACATTCTGTTAAGTGAACAAAGCTGATATGCAAAGGCCCCATTGTGTGTGATTCCAACCCTATCACATTCTGGAAAAGATCGAGCTACGGAGCCAGTAAAACATCAGTGACACAATTCTACCTGATGCTGGAATGGTGGGTACAGGACATTGCGCATTTGGTGGCACACACGGAACGTAGGACACAGATTGGACTCCAAGATAAACGGTGGGACTTGAGTCATAATAAAGTATCAAACTTGGCTCATCAATTATAACAGATATGCAGGATGCTAATAATAGGGGTAACCATGTAAAGGCCAGACTCTTGGATGGAAACTCTCTACTTTCTGCTTACCTCTTATGTAAACCTAAATCTGTTCTAAAAATAGCCTAGTCGTTTTTCAAAAGTGGGTTACAAATTGTGACTATGGTCACAACTGTGTGGAGGCAGGTGAACTGAAAACCCGCTAGAGAAATATACAAGCATGATAATATATTAGCTTTAGGGTTGTAGAAATATGCATCACTTTGTCTTTTCTTAACTTTTTGATATTTAGCAATATGATTGTGTTACAGCTAATCTTTTAAAATATCTATAACTACCAAATGATTATTTTGTGCTTCTTCTTTTCTCATGACTGTCCACTGAATTATTTCTAATAGAAAGAATCACTTATTTGTTCTTAATTGATTCCATCTGTCTTCTACCCTGCCAAATACCATCGATATATAATGACTTATATTTATCTCCACCAACTTGTCTTGGATAATACACATAAAACAATGGACAAAAGTGACACCATCCTTTTTTCTTCTAATTTAAAGTACCATTCTTACAAAAGTGAGAACAGTCTTGAAGGGAGAGTTTGAAGAACTGATTAGCAGTCAAATCAACTTCTACTTTTCTTGCTCTTTGTTATTAAACATATGGAGTAATTTCTATCCCTTTGTTCCCCAAACTGTGAGATTTTTAATGGTTATTCTTCAGGAAAGAAAATGATTAAAATTTAAAAATAAGTTTAGAAACACCAATTTTATTTTTGGAGAGTGACAGTTTATATGAATATGTAGGGGCTCTATGTGGCTTTGTTTATCCTAATATTTCCCCCAAAACATAGTTGAATTCGAATCTCCTTTCCATAAATTGTATTGTGGTATATTTTTATTCAGAAACACAGTTTGAGAAAGATTTAGAGCTAAATGTTATAAGGATTTGAATTCTCTATAGCAATTTTTTGCCAAAGTAGTGAGTCCATTACCCAGAAAAGAGTATATATCTCATTTGGTGAGAACTAGGGAGTGCCTCATTCCAACACGGGCACGCCACTCTCTGGCACCATATTTGTTTCGTGTAACGATGTGGCGAGGTCTGTAGCAAGCTGTGTTCACACCCAGTTGGTCCTCACCTTGACACCCATGTGTGGCAACATTAATCCTACAAAAGCAGATGCGACACAACTATAGGTGAAGTGTCTCCAGCCACCTCTGGCATTTTATATTGCTAGTGTCCACAGCTGTGTATGCATACAAATATGTTTTTAGTGTCTAAAACAGTTGAATCTGTGGAAAACATAAGTAACCTGAAGCCTTTGAAGACCTGTAGCTTTTCATGTTTCCAATTCCTCAGGACCCTTTATCTACCCTTAGGGGTGCCATGTAAAACAGGAACCTGTTTTATCTGAGGCTTTCATACAATTCAAGACAAAAGAGCGTGATATTTAAGAGCCAGACTACCTGTGTTATTGGATTTGGGGCAAGTTCTTACCTCTGTTTATCTGAGTTCCAACATCTGTAAAATGGGAAGAACAACACGCCCATGACCAGGCTAGCAAGATTGCGTGGGGGAATGGGCAGCGCTAAGCATGGGCACATGTTAGAGGCTTGACAAATGTCAACAATGAAAATGAACTCATACTTTTCCGTGCACCTGGTCAAGTGTTTCCTGATCATTTGATGATTTTTATTTGCCTTTCCGTGGCACTTCTCACTCTACATTTTCTCCTTTATTAAAGGCACTGATTATCTTTAATCAAAGTAACCTGTTTCCATTTCTGCCCATCCCATTCCATTTTGTGATTTTGTGTCCGATCATACCTTATTCTCCTTTGAATGACCAGAACCTACCGAATTGTCTGACATATAGTGGAAGTTCAAAACCAATTACTTTCCTTCAAGCTCTTTACTCCTGACTTGAGTGGTGTCCGCAGCGTCCCACCTCCCATCATAACCTTCAATATTTATACATTCCTGCAGCTCAAAAGGGTACATAGTTAATAGTACATGGAAATAACCTTGGAATAAAGCATGATAGAAGTGTTCAAGTCGATATCCATCTCGCCTCCCTCCCCCAAATTCTAACATTGTTGGAAGAAAACGTGGTTTATCTGTCTTTTCCACAGAAAGACATGTAATATTTGTTCTTCTGATCCATGATCAGGGAACGTCTTTCCATTTCTTTGTGTCCTCTTCAATTTCTTTCTGCAGCATTTTACAGTTTCAGATTACAGGTCTTTAAACTCTCTGGTTAGGTTTATTCCTGGGTATCTTATTATTTTTGACGCAAGTGTCTCATTGACACTTGTCAATGAGATTGTTTTCATAATTTCTTTCTCCTGCTTCATTACTGGTGTACAGAAAGGTAATAGATTTCTGTACATTGATTTTGTATCCTGTGACTTTACTGAATTCATTTATCAGTTCTAGCAGTTTTGGGGTGGAGTTTTTGAGCTTTCCATAGATAGTATCATTTCGTCTGCAAATAGTGAAAGTTTTACTTCTTCCTTATAGATTTGGATGCCTTTTATTTCTTTTTGTTGCCTGATTGCTAGGGCTATGGCTTCCAGTAGTATGTTGAATAAAAGCGGTGAGAGAGGACCACCCTGTCATATTCCGACCTTAGGGGAAAAGCTCACAGTTGTTCCCCATTGAGGATGATGTTAGTTCTGTGTTTTTCATAGACCTTTATTACATGGAGTTATATTCCCCCTAAACCTACTTTGTTGAGGACTTTTATCACGAATGAATGTTGTACTTTCTCAAATGCTTTTTCTGTACATATTGAATTGATCATATGGTTCTTCTCATTCCTCTTATTGATGTAATGTGACTGATTGGTTAATTTGCAAATATTGAACTACTCTTGCAACCCAGGAATAAATCCTACTTGATTGTGGTGAATGATTTTTTTTAACATATTGTTGAATTTCATTTGGTAGTATTTTGTTACAGAATTTTGTATCTATGTTTATCAGGGAAATGGCCTGTAGTTTTCTCATTTTTAGTGGTGTTTACATCTGGCCTTGGTGTCAGGGTAATGCTGGCCTCGTAGAATAAATCTGGAAGTTTTCCTTCCTTTTATATTTTTTGGAATAGTTTGAGAAGAATAAGTATTATCTCTTCTTTAAATGTGTGGTAGATTTGCCCTGTGAAGCTATCTGGCCCTGGACTTCTGTTTTGTTTTTGTTTGTTTTTTATATATTTTTTATAACTGATTCAGTGTTTTTACTGGTTATCAGTGTGTTCAAGTTTTCTATTTGTTCCTGTTTCAGTTTCAGTAGTTTGTATGTTTCTACGAATTTATCTGTCTCTTCTAAGTTGTCCAATTTGTTGGCATATGATTTCATAATATTCTCTTATAGTTGTATTTGTATGGTGTTGGTTATTTTTTCTCCTCTTTCATTCATGATTTTATGTATTGGGTCCTTTCTCTTTTTTCTTGATAAGTCTAACTAGGAGTTTATCGATTTTATTGATTTTTTTAAAAAGAACCATTTTAAAAAAATTTTCAGTGATCAATTCTATTATTTTGTTTAGTTTCTATATTACTTATTTCTGCTCTAACCGTTATTATTTCATTCTGATAGCTTAGTGTTTATTGTTTTTCTACCTCCTTTAAGAGTAAGATTAGGTTGCTTATTTGAGATTGTTCTAATTACGGTAAGCCTATATTGCTATGTACTTCCCTCTTAAAACCACATTTGCTGGATCTCAAAGGTTTTGGGCTGTTGTATTTTCATTTTCATTCATTTCCATGTACTTACATATTTCTTTGATTTCCAGGTTAACCCATTCATTGTTTAGTAGCACATTGGGTAACGGCCATGTATTTGTATTCTTTCTGTTGTTTTTTTTTTTTCTTGTGGTTGACTTCTAGTTTTATAGCACTGTGATCAGAAAAGATACATGGGATGACTTTGATCTTCTAGAATTTGTTGATTCCTATTTTGTGGCCTACTCTGTGCTCTATTCTGGAGAATGTTCTATCTGCATTTGAAAAAAATGTATATTCTGCTTTAGGATGGAATATTCTTAATGTATCTGTTAAATCCAGTTGATCCAATATGTCATTCAAAGCCATGTTTCCTTGTTGATTTTCTGTATAGATGATCTATGCATTGATGTACGTGGGATGTTAAAATTCCCTCCTATTACTGTATTATTATTATTATCAGTTTCTATGCATTTGTTATTAAGGGTTTTATGTAGTTGGTTGCTCCTATGTTGGGTGCATCAATATTTATATTTGTTGTATCTTCTTGTGAGATTGCTCCCCGTATTATTATATAGGGTCCTTTTTTGTCTCTTATTACAGACTTTGCTTTAACGTCTATTTTGTCTGATATAAGTATTGCTACTCTGGCTTTCTTTTGACATCCATTTGCACGATAGATGCTTGTCCATCCCCTCACTTTCAATCTGCAGGTGTCTTTAGATCTAAAGCGACTCTCTTGAAGGCAGCATATAGATGGGTCTTGTTTTTTTAATCTATTCTGTCGCCCTGTGTCTTTTAATTCACATGTGTAGTCTAGTTATATCCCAATAATCATTATTGATAGATATGTATTTATTGTCATTTTTTGTGTTGTATTTTGTTTTCTGAAGATTTTCTCTGGTCCTTTCTTGTCTGTCATACATGGTTGGCTGATTTTCTTGAGTGATATATTTGGATTTCTTTTTCTGTCTTATTTGCATATTTATTGGTGATTTTCTTTGAGTTTTCTTAAATTTTCCTTGAGAGAGAGAGAAAGAGAGAGAGGAGAGAGCAGGGTAGGGGCAGAGAGAGATAAGGAATGAGAGAACAGAGGAGGGGCAGAGAGAAAGGAATCCTCACTCTGAGCCATGAGACACAAACCATGAGATCATGATCTGAGCTGAAATCAAGATTTAGATGCTTAACTGTCTGAGCCACCCAGGTGCCCCAAGCGATTTTTGATTATATGTTTACCATTAGGTCAGTATATAACCTCTCCTACAGGTACTCCATCTGTATTAAGTCGAATGGCATTCAATGCATTCTTACTCCTCTCCTACCCACGTTTTAAGAATATGTTGTCATATTTTATGTCCTTTTATTTTGTGAGTTTCTGGACAAATTTTGTTACAGAAATATTCATTTTTATTTATTTTGTGCTTCCTAACTTTATACTGTCAATTTTGGCCTCTCTATTCAGACAGTCCTCTTTAATATTTCCTACAGGGCTGGCTTAGTGATCATGAGCTTCTTTAGCTTTTATTTGTCTGAGAAACTCTTTATCTCCCCTTCTATTCTGAATGATAGCCTTGCTGGATACAGTATTCTTGGCTGCCTGTTTTTCCCATTCAGCACTTTGAATAGATCATACAACCTCCTTCTGACTTGCAAAGTTTCTGTTGAAAACTATCCTGCTAACCTTTTGGGTTTTCCATTGTAAGTTACTATCTTGTTTTGTGTTGCTGCTTTAAAATTTGTTTTTTTCTTTGTCACTGTATTTTGATGACTTAATTATGATATTTCTTGGTATGGGTCCACTTTTGTTGATTTCGATGGGACTTCTCTGTGCTTCCTGAATCAGGATATGTGGTTTCTTCCCCAGGTTAGGGAAGTTTTCAGCTATTATTTCTTAAAATAAATTCTCTGCCCCATTTACTCTTTCTTCTTCTTATGAGTCTTCTATAATACAAACATTACTATGTTGATGGAGTCACAGAGTTACCTAAGTCTATTTTATTTTTGCATAATTCATCTCTATTCTCTTTTGTTCAACCTGATTACTTTCCATTACTCTGCCTTCTAGGTCACTAATTTTTCCTTTTCTTCTTCCAGCCTGTTGTTCATCCATCAAGCATGTTTCTCATTTTGTTTATTGAGCCCCTTATCTCTGCTATGATATTCCTTATCTCTGTATTGATGGACTCATTTATGTCTTCCAGGCTTTTGTCATAATCAGTGAGCATCCTTATGAGCATTGCTGTAAATTCTCTGTCAGGCATATTATTTATAATCGTTTCACTTAAACCTCTGGCTGTGGCCTTGTTCCTTTCTTTCATCTGGGATACATGTCTCTGTCTTCTCATATTGTCTGCCTCTCTGTGTCTGTTTCTGTGTGTTCAGTCAGTCAGCTATGTCTTCTGTTCCTGAAAGTAGTGACTATGAAGAAGAGGTCCTAGATGGCCCCGCAATGTAGTGGCCCTCACTCACCAGAACTTAGCCCTTTGGGAGAGGATCCTGTGTATGTTGCTTATGCCCTGCTGTTGTCTCTGAGTCACTTGTCCTTTTCATGCAATCATTGGCATTGATTCTTTGCCTGTTGTGGACTGTGCTTACCCTCTGTGATGTTAGCGGGACCCAGGCAGGATGGCTCTGAGGATACATGTCTACAGGGGATTTGGTTGCTGGGCAGTGGTGTTGGCACAATTTGTACTGGGCCATTAGTCCTATGCTGGGTCACCAAAGGGCTCTAAAAGCTGAGACCTGCGTGCCTGGGGTGTGGGGCTAGGCACAGCCTCCCAGAGGGGCTAGGCAGGCTGGGGCTGGCGAATGAAGGCAGCCATGGGCACGGTGGCTGGCCGTGGTGTGGTGTCTGGGCACAGCTTGCTTCCACAGCAGTGTACCCAGTGGTTGGGCAGGGCGTGTGATCTGGCTTTCACAAAATTTCAGCTGAGTCCAGAGTTGAGGGCAGTGTGCTGGAGTAGGCTAGTCCACAGCAGAACTCGTTGGCATGGCTCACTTCTCACTGGTTAGGTAGCAGGTTCCGTCCGTGGAGCCCCACCTCTGCAGATGGCTCTGGGTTTACACTAGGGGGCAAGGGAGGAAAGTGGCACCTGCCAACTCCTATGGGTTTGGAGAAGTCCCTCAGTGCTCTCGGAAATCAGTATAAACAGACTGTCTCCTGTTTGCCCTTTGCATTGTGAGACCTACCATTGCTATATCGCTTCTACATACAGGCTGCTGTCTCTTTAAGGGCAGCAACCTGGCTATCACTTGCCCTCCTGTCTGGCCCAGTGCTGTCAGCTGATTTAGAGCTCTAGGCTCCATGGGGCACCTGAATGCCTCAGTCGGGTAAGCATCTGACCTCAGTCCAGGTCATGATCTCATGGCTTCTGGGTTTGAGCCCCATGCCAGGCTCTGTACTGATAGCTCGGTGCCTGCTTCAGTTTCTGTGTCTCCCTCTCTTTCTGCTCCTCCCCCATTTGCACTCTCCCGCCACCCCCATCTCTCAAAATAAATGAAAATAATAAAAAAAAATTAAAACTCTAGGCCCCAAGTTCCACTGTTTTAACAAACGCATGGAATTCACCCCCTCTGGTTTTTAAAGTCTTGCCCTTGTGAGCTCTCTGGTGCAAGGGTCTGTTTCTCTGCCCTCTCTGGGCATACAGCTTTCACATGTAGGCATCTTCTCTCCACCTTTCTGGCTTTTCAAACCTTTCAGATGCAGCTTCTTCTCCATTTTTAGCTGTGGAATTTGTTCTGGCAGTCTTTGGGTTGCTCCCTGTATTATTGACTTGGACGTGAATGCTATCTAGTTGAAAATGTGGGATGGGGTGAGCTCACGTTCCTCCTCTGCAATCTTCCCAAGCTCTCTAAGTGTGTATATTATAAATAAAACAGACAGCATGTAATAAAAGCAGCAAACATATACAGGGGCAGTAATGCCCAGAAAACATTTACAGAAAATGGAGAATGAGTACTATAATTTGGCTGGAAAACATTTGTGAAGACATAAAATTGAAAATCCCCAAGTGATCCAGGTTGTGAATGACTTGGGTTTCCATGGGAAGGAGTTTAATGGTACTCCATAGATAATATGAACTTACTGGAGATGCTTGAGCATAACATTGATAAAAGTCCAACATTTTGAACTTAGAAACTTGGGAGTAGAGTAGATTGGAGATGTGCCACTAATCTGAGGGAGGCAGAAGTTTTGGGTGATCTAAATACTATTTAATTAAAACTTGACCACCATGACTTGACCATAATGAACAAGAAATGGAGAACATGAGACAAAAGTTCAGAAATTGTTAGTAGCATCTATGGATAATATCTGCTGAATGGATTTTGAGGATGAGAGAGTAAGAAAGAAACCCAAGAAATGTTTAGGTTGCCCCCTGGCAAACCAGGAAGGGGAGGAATGCCAGGTGTGTTACTTCAGAGCCCTGGGGCAACTGCAGGCAACACCTGAATGATGGTCGGATATGGTTAGGATGGGGAGAACAGGAAGCTAGCTCTGAGCTTTTGCCTCTCTTTGCAGACCATATCCTGTGGTGGAAGTTGACCCAGAAAAGAGAGTGAATTTGAAAAAATATTTCACAGCCTATTTTAGAATCCTAGCTATTTCAATTTTGATAAGTATAAGCCTAAACCCATTTGGGAAAGAAACCAGAATATCCTAAAATATTATAGATTAAATGACTAAAGGTAAGACCTTTTTCCCCCCTAAGATCTCAAGAATTCAGGAAAGAACATGGTTATGTTTCCCTGTAAGTCTTCTTAAGCCATATTCCCAATGACTTAATCATTTATATTTACTATATACTTGTGGTTTGTCAGCTCATCTTTTCTTTAGTCTCTTTTAACACTCTAAGCCAGTGTAATGTTAGAAAAACATTTAAAGTTTGCTAAACATAATGTTAACTCATCCACAAGGCTAATGACATTGAGATTTCAGTGGTAGAAAAGTTGGAAGGGAGCTATTTGCTAATATTTTTTCACATAATTTCAAACATGAGTTGTTTGGAGACTGATTAAATATGTAATCTCATCATGAGTGAAATGAATTTTCTATAGGCACACTCCAAAAACATTACTGCTGATCCATGGGCTTAGTGAAAGAGATTTCCAAGCCCATTTAGTCTAAAAGTGTCTCAAAAGATATATTTTACATTCACATATGCATTCTACCTTCCAGAAATATTGCATGTGAAAGCTTAACACAGTATTTAATGTCTGATGAGTTATGGTTCTGGCATACCTCAAATGCAGCAACACTGCAAAACAATTCAAATTGCATGCTAATTCACAGAAAATCCAGTTTTAGCTTCTTCCAAAGAATACACTAAGCTAAAGGTCATTGTATAACATTTCTTAAATGGAAAAAAAATGCCAAACATTTTTTTGGCATCTACCACTATTCAGTATAAATTTTAGATTCAAATATTAATTAAAAATAATGAGAACCTTTGGTAACTGACAGAGTTGCCTCTGAAAATCCTTTCTATGCTCTTGCCAGCTACAGAAGCTGAGGCAGGTCACTTCTCTGGTTCTCTACTGTCTTATCTATAAAATCACTTTTCTAAACAACTTGGAAAATTAACTGGCAGGATGAATGTCATGTTCCAACCTAAAGGCTGACATCAGGCAGGGGTTGGTATTGCTTTGTCTTCATTCTTGACCTTCAGAGAAGATCAGGAACCTAGAGAGGCTATAATGTGTGGTGTAAGTAGAGGATCAGAAACTGAATTCAGAACAGAGGGACTAGACGAGATCGGGTTGTTCAGGGTGGTATGGCTGTAGACCAGAGGGACTAGAGAAGTATGGGGACTCTGAGCAAATTAAGGTACCAAATATAAGAAAAAGCCAAAGAAAATGGGACCATCTCTAATTAAAGGTGACACCAGAGTCATCAGATTACTGTACCTAATGACTACCGAACAGGGTTTTGGTCATTTTCATTTAAGATGGTTGTTACACAGCAAAAATATTTATCAGCATTATTGGAGACATGAAGCAATTGACAGCTATATTTACATTCAGTGATATAATTCAAATGAAAACCCGTAACCATAGAGCATGGTATCTGTCTATGAGTACAAATGTTAGAAGCAAATTGGTCTGTCAAGTTGAGTTACTGTACTAAAGGCTTTACTTACAAAGAGAATAATGATAAAATAAGTATTCTAAATCCTGTGTGTGATATGTCAATACAATGCAAAAGCCCTGTTCTCAATGGGATCATGTACAATTCTGTTGGGTAGATGCTACCTTGAAAGTAAGCACTGGCTCATGGATTCAAGTCCAAGTATCTCTTCTTTCCAAATTTTCCATGCCTTTGCCAGGGGATCAATACTTTGTGTAAACACAATCTGACTGAATCCTTAAGAAGGACTGAAAGCAATGCAAATTAGTACGAAACTTGAGATGTTATAAAGTAGTATAGAATAATGGCCCAAGAAAAGTCAAGGCCACAAAATCCTCAGTGGACTCTGAAAGCTAATTTTTTAATCAGAGTAAACTGAAAACTATTCTTGGAACACATACAATGATTCTGGAATATTAATGTCTTGACCACACACTAGGTGATAATATCATTAAAAATAACAATGATAGTAACACAAGTCTACAAACAATATTATCCTCCAGAAATTGGGTATGTTTTCTTAACCTAATCTTTCTTTTTAAGTATTCATTATATCATTTAGCAGTACCATTCATAAAGGCGTAAGTACCATACGCCTTTATTTATTTAAACAAAACTGTTGTATTCATGTTGTCTCTAAATCTAATATATTTTGAAGCATAATAGGGCCCAAAGTATAACAAAAACATGATTTTAAATGCACATTTTAAAATGTTCTATTTATTTATTTTCATTCATGTTTGACTACCAAGTCTAGTATAGATAGCCCACTGCTGGTATGTAAAATAATTTAATTCATAATTAACAGCATGCCATTTCTAAAATATTTAATTTGCAAAAATACAAAGGTTGACAATGCAATCGATTGGTGAGATTCTGGAAGAAATGGCCTTCGCATTGCTAAGATTGATAAATTCTGTACCTTCTATAAAAGGAAATTTGGCTAAATTTAGTAAGATTACATAGTCATTATGCTCTGATATCACAGCTGACTTTAAGGAATCTAACCCAAAATATATACTGGGGAAAGCAACAGTGACAGGTACCCCAGCTTTCATTCCAGCACAATTTATGAGAACAAGATATAAACAAACAACCTTAATGTTCCCCACATATCCACCTTTGGGGCCAGTAACACACCCACAGTGGAGTTTGGTAAAAGGACTGCTCTTTACAGTATGCAGCTGTAAAAAGAATGGTGACGTATCTCTATGTATTCTTCTGTAGTAGTCAAGATTGATTAAGAGCCAAAAGCAAAA
Source organism: Crocuta crocuta (assembly GCF_008692635.1). Taxonomy (NCBI): domain Eukaryota; kingdom Metazoa; phylum Chordata; class Mammalia; order Carnivora; family Hyaenidae; genus Crocuta; species Crocuta crocuta. Next base: position 849,989 of record NW_027527611.1, read on the forward strand.
TGGGAAAAAGAAACAAAGAGAACTTACTAATTTATTGATTTGGTGGCTTAACTATAGAGAAACGAATCATGTCAAGTGAGTTATAAATACAGCAATTAGATTTGCTGATGTGGTAGAACATATCCCTTCAAATAAAAAGACCTTAAAGAAATTTTCAGTTCTTGAAAATACTGATTTTACATTGATATTGAGATTTTTATTTATGTATTTTAACAATTAATTGTAATTATATTAACATTCTTAAATTCCAAGTTTCTTGGTTCTTGGTATAAACAGAGAGATCTATAAAATTTTAAAAAGTAAAACTCAGTAATCCTACATTTGACTTGGAAGTGTAAGCATGGACTCATGATATACTTCCTTTAAAAAATGTGCTTTTATAATTCCATTGAAAAGTCATAGGAACAATAACCCATTAACCGTGAGCACTCCTGTCTCTAAAAACTGTTTCCTACTTAAAGGGGTCAGGGCAATTTGGGAATGACTGAATCCATAACTTTGGCAAAAAATGAACCAGATTATGGCATTTCACAAAGCACGGTGATCATGGATGTCTGAGGGCTATTATACAGGCAGCTTGAAGAGCTCCTACTGCCCCCAAGTAAAACAGTTTGAGCATCGGAAAGGACAGTGGCAGTGAAATGAAACACATCTAATACATCAACATCTTAGGTTCATAATGATACTAAAGAAAATGAAATTAACAGTCTAGTAAACAGATGAATTCTATTGGTCATCCTTGGAAGAGCCTTGAGAACCAATTATTCTAAAAACAGCAGTGAATAATGGAAATAAAATGTTTCTTTGGGGGTGCCTGGGTGGCTCAGTCATTTGAACATCCAGCTTTTGTTTTTGACTCCTGTCATGATCCCAGGGTCATGGTCCAGGATAGATCCGACGCTGAGCATGGAGCCTGCTTAAGATTTTCTCTATCACTGTGCCCCTCTCCTCCATCTCAGGCTCTCTCTCTATTTCTCTACAACTAAGAAAAAATGATTCCATGTGTGTACATTCTGTTTTTAAGGATAATCAACTCATCCTTTCCTCTTGATTTTTGGCTGTTCTGACTAATGATTTTTCCTTCCTCATTAGGGTTAAATTTCAAATTTGAGGGATTTTAGAGAATTATTTTTTTCCCATTTTTGTGGTTGATTTTCAGTATAAATACAAAGTATTAGTGCAGGCTTCATTTTTCAACAGATAGGTAAGCAGAAATTATATTTCATGAAAATATATAAAGAAGCCCATTAAAAAATAAAATGTAGTTATTCCTAAAAGCAATGTTATTTCAGGGCACGTGGGTGGCTCAGTCAGTTAAATGTCTGACTTTGGCTCAGGTCATGATCTCCTGGGTATTGAGTTCAAGGCCCACATCAGGCTCACTGCTGTCAGCACAAAGACTTTTTTGGATCCGCCTTCCACTCTCTTTGGCCCTTCCCCATTTGTGCTCTGTCAAACATAAATAAAAATTTAAAAAATAGATATTTCAAGCATTTCATTGTGTATCATATAGGTTTCACTACACTGTATAATTTTCAAAGTTGTCCTGTTTGGAAGAATGTGCTTTGAAAGTTGTATCCTCTGGCCTAGCCCTGTAAGGAAGGAAGAAGACAATAAAGAACTAAGTGGTATATAAGCTGGTAAGAGAATAAAGACCAGTATTCAAATGCAAATAAGTTGTAATGGATTAATCCTTCTTGTAAAAGCAGGCTTTCACAGTAAAAATATCATTGTTTAAAAATATGCCAGGAGGTGGGAAAAAAATTCATATAAAGAAGGATAATTTCTTAGATAGTAGTAGTGACCAATTAATTGTTTCCTGGTGAATCCCTGTTCTTTTCTAGCTGTTGTTTCAGCCCAAAAGTCCTGACAAATGTCATTTAGATAGGTTCATGATAGATTAAGTTTATTAAATAGATTATAATAATTCCCCAATCTTTTTCATCTAATCTAATATTAATCCACACATCCAAAGCATTATGCCCTTATACATCCCTCAGGTTTAAATTTGTATCAAGTGGGAGATTAGTCTTTTAACCTATATGTTTCATGCATGCAAACTGACAGATCTGTCCTCTAGAAGTGTATAATTAAGAGGGATTATATAAGTATAAATAATATATCTAATAATTAGACCCAGAAATATTTGCAGCACACTCTTGTTAAAATGACCAAGTATAACACTATTGCTAATTTCATTATCTCTAGGTTTTCATCTGTGAATACTTTGTAAAGACCTAGAAGGCTTTTCTCTTTTGGACCTGTAGTATACTAACTAGGCACCATTTTAGCTCTGGCCAGATAATCAACTGTAATTGGTTTTTCCTTAACATTGGCTTTTTAGACTGGCTACTTGTTTTAGGTAAACTGTGAAAAATTTCCCAAGAATATTGTTTATGCGAAGGACTTCAAGCCATGTTCTTTGAGAATGGGAATATCAGCGCAAGTCAGCCGTGAAATTTGCCCAACAGGGCTCATGTGGATAACTGAAAAAGGGAGCCTTCTTTTACCTCACCATCCCAAGGAGATGCACTTTGTAGCTTCATGATCAAAGACACATCTCTTTCCGAAGGAACCAACTCTGAACATCCTATAAGATTTGAGTTTGGATAATGACAGTCTGCCTTCCTAAACATGGTCTTTTGGAAAAAGCAATCTGTTGTACTATCATGCATGATACGGCTTTTGGTAGAAAGTTCATTGTACACTCGTGAGAGAATGAGAAAGGGGAAGATAGCATCTTAATATCGTTATGATAGCAGTTTTTATTTCAGAGTCTTCAGAAAGTACCTCAGGGACTCCCTGGGGGCCACCCAGGCTGCACTTTAGAAACAGTTTTCTGTGGTTTTAATTTGTTTTCATGATAGAGAATTCTTTATCTTCTGATCCACTTTCACATCATCTCTTTAAAATATGCCTTCTCACATCTGATCCCACAAAGATAATGATGTTACAGAAATCATCATTCATTAATAAATTCCACAAAGACCCAACAGAACAAAATGTTCTCTGGGGTATACGACTTGTTGAACACAAGTTAATTGCCTGTCCCAGACATGCACAGTTCATGACAGCATGATTCTACACCATGTCTTAGTACGCTTCCTAACAAGTAGGCTAATGCAATGTGTCTCTGTATCTGTGTTTGTCTCTCTGATGTGAAAATACAACAGTATTCTCACTTTACATACCACGCTTCTATCTGTGGTGAGTATGGTCATGTCGCCATGTATTCATCATATTGCACTTACCTCCTGGAATAGACGAGACCCGTGGAATGTCTATCTCTGCCTTCCTTCATTTCACCTCTTCTATTCCTAAAAAAAGAAAAAAAAAACTTTGTTGTGATTCATGCCTCTCTTTCCAGAAAGGTGGGGATGCAAAGGGTGTGATGAGCTATACATGTTTGGACTTTGTCTTATCATTGTTGATGGAATATAAAATTGGCTACAGGATCCATGACTAGAGGGACTAAAGTCAAAACAAGGACATTGACCAGTCATATGAAGAAATCATTCTCAAGAGGGTGAAAGTCAGAACCAGGAGGTAGAATGTTAAACTGTTTGAACGTATGTTACCCAGAGTAGTGGGGAAAACTCTGGACTTGTGTGCATGTACTCCAAAGCATTTACAGGGTCCCATGCCAGGGTCCTAAGGGAGAGCACTGGAGGCTCAAGAATACTAGAACAGCATGGACTGACGTGGTCATAGTCACCGCACACTCAGAAAGCAACTTCACACTTTAGATTGATTTCTGTTTTCCATAGCCTCTACTTTTATGAGGGCAAGAGCCCAGAGGATCCAAAAAGACACAGACTGAGGCAACAAATTAATCTGTCCTCCTTCCTTATCAGCTGTCCAGAAGTCATCAGCAAGAATAGCCATGACTAGGTATGTCCAAAGATATTAATATGGTAAATTTCATTATCACTTCCCCTAGAGACAAATAGTGTACTTTATGCATTTCTACGTTATACTACGTACCTGCACTATTCCAATCTTATCTGCTATTCTTGGATCTATTGATGCAGTATGAGACACTACTAACTTCTTTGGGGAAAAATGCACCTTTGTACAAAGGACAACTTATCTCTCCAAACACCTGCTGCTACAGATAATCTGTGTTTTCGAAAAGTGATATTCATTCTTTATATCTTGACACTGACGATTCACAAACTGTACAAACAGGATCTGCTGGAAGGATGGTTAGGAGCTATCACATGGTCTAATAGTAAATTCATGAAAAAGGCATAACTTGGCAATATGGAATCAAGTAGTAGTTTCCAGCCAAAGTTTAATGTCTGCAGTCATTTATGAAAATAAATGCTAAGCAAAAGAATCCCAATACTGATGTTCCATAAAACTGTAGTAACTGAAATGGCTGAAACAGCTAGTTCTGTTGGGTAAGCATCTAGTGAGAATTATGTATATGCTTGGGATGTCTGGGGGGCTCAGTCAGTTAAGCATCTTCAAGTCAGGTCATGATCTCACAGTTTGTGATTTTGAGCCCCCTGTCAGGCTCTGTGCTGACAGCTCGGAACCTGGAACCTGCTTCCGATTCTGCATTTCCCTCATTTCTCACAAGCCTCCCCTGCTTGTGCTCTGTCTCTCTATTTCAAAAATAAACAAGCACTAAAAAATAATAATGATGAAAGAATTATGTATATGCTTAAGTCGTCAGGTAACTTATCTTTTTTGGAAGAGATGTAAAGTGAAAGCAAGTTAGATTACTCAGAACAGCTTCTAGCTTGCTTCCAGACACACAAGGGAAGGCAAAGACAAATGTGAGATTCTTTGTCCAGCTCAGCAGCTGTTACAAAGACTTTGTGTGCAACAGAAAGTGGGTAGAAATGATATCAACAGCTGGGATGGAGGCCACAGTGTACAAACCAGGACTGTCTAAACTTGACTGAACTTTGATCAATTACAGTCATCTTCCAGAAACAGGTCAACTTTCCTATGTCTCTTTGGGAAAGAGAAGTTGTTCATCACATTTATTCTCTAGGGTTATAATAATTTGAGAGCAAATCCAGATTGATCCTTGTAACATAACCTGTTATTTAGAAAATCTGAAAACAGATTTAAGCGGTGACAGTCATGATAAACCTACTTTTTTTGGCTTTCTATTGCTTTAGACTATTTTTGCTGGATGAGGCTCAGAAACTTCTGCTTTTATTCCCAAGAGTGAAGGCAAGTTGATGAAATAGACCTGACAGGTGCCAATCAATACTTATGCCAGTTGCTTTCCAAAGAGAACACAAAATGTTTCTGTTCTTTTACTGGTTTCCACTGTCTTTTATATGACTGTATATTCTTGTTTGTACAAAAATTAATGTACAAAGTCGTCAAGCTTTTCTTGTGTGATTATTAAGTACTAGGCATTTGCCACTGGGCATACATAAGTAGACTGTAATTCCTGTACTAAGGAGATCACACTGTTCATGACAGGGTCCATTTAATACTCAATTATTTTGCAAAAGTATTTCTGACATTAAACAGAAGGTATTATATTAGGTATAGCTTGGTGCTTGCAAAATGTTTAAAAAAATCTTTTAATGTTTATTTATTTTGAGAGAGAGTGTGAGTGCAGGAGGAGCAGCGAGAGAGAGAGAGGGAGAGAGAGAATCCCAAGCAGGCTCCACACTGTCAGCACAGAGCCCAATGTGGGCCTTGAAATCACGAACCATGAGATCGTGACCTGAGCCGAAATCAAGAGTCGGACACTCAACTGACTGAGCCGCCCACATGTCCATGTTTTCACACAAAAAAATTAATCTCTCATGTCCTCCTAGCATCATCATAGAACATAAGCACAAGAGAGTCCTGTAAATTACAAAACTGATGCTCAATAGCCACAAATATTATCTCTTAACACCCTGTTCTTCCCTTCCTCTGTATTCTTTTTAGCTGTTCTCATTTTGCAAATAATTATCTGTTTGTAAAGTACATCCCAAAGCCAAAAATAGCCTAGCACACAGATGTACTTGACACCTACCTCTCTCTCCTCTCTCTTTGTTGACCCAAACAGAGCTCCCAGGTGCTCCCATGAGTAACAGGAAAGGCAGCTGCTGGAATGGGTGCCGATTCCATAAGAAATCTCCCACTAGTGATGTCAGGTGCATGGCAGCCCAGCTGCGTGCCATGGGTGCCTCCAGGAACACGGGTGAAATATCAGCTCTTGTCCCCACTTAACTCATCACTGCCAAAATATGACAGGCTGACACCCCACTTGCTAAAGGACTGTCATCTTTTATTTTTTTTATAGTGTAGCCAATTTTTTTCTTACAGATAGTTTATTGTCAAGTTGCTTTCCATATAACACCCAGTGCTCATCCCCACAAGTGCCCTCCTCCATGCCNTGGTCCTCCGTTAAGTTCCTCCTAATCCTTCTATACGTGCCATTTTTTATTTCATTTATGCATCATTGAATTAAAAGTTCTTAATAGAAATATATTTGTTGCAATGTATTTGAAATGCTGTTGTTTGAAGAAGAGTTAATTTTCTTTTATAAAGCAGCCAAGTGACAGTGTTCTGAAGACCCCTCATTAGGTGACTATTGCGACCTGTAATACATCACCATTGATGGTGAGGGAAAGCTGTCCTGTTGGTCAGATGCATGAATGTAGGTGACGAGTGACGTTTCTGAGAGCGTGAGGTCACAGCTGTCTGCTGACCTTACCATATACACTTTCCTCTTTTCTGTCATCCAGTGTGTGAGGCTTTTCTTCGAGTCAATTCTGAATTTTCTTTCTTCCTTCCTTCCTTTCTTTGTTTTTATTTTTTGTTGCTCACTTTTCTCACAGAATTAATTTGGAGTAAGTTGTCCTAAGATACCATTCGCCTTTGTTTTCTGAAGTTATGGTTTCCAAATTGGTGATGCTGATTAAGGTTTACTTTTAACCCATAGCAGCATTAAAAGAGCAGAGTCAGCTTTTAATAATGTTATGTGTATTGCATATTTTACTTTTTGTTAAATTTGTATTGCATAACAGTTTTTTGCTGACAATGATACGATCCCAATGTGTTTTCACTCACTGTTACTTGCTGGATAATTGGGAAATAAGTTTTCAATGGCATGATGCATACTAATTTAGTTTGGTGGTATTTTCAGTCAAACATCAGATTTGATTTACAAAGCAGTGCATCTATTTGTATATTGCCTTATGAGATACGCATATGTTTCACCAACACAGGATTTTTTTTAGGTGACATATATTTTGCCACATTGCAGTTAAAAGAAAACAACTACTAGGCATTGATGAAATGTGTCACCAAGGGCAAGATCACAGATGTGTTATCATCAGTGATGCCCTGCCCTAGGTTTTGTTGGCCTTGCTCATGGTGCCATTTCCAATCACAAACATAATCCATTATCTGCAAATAAATAATTGAATCCCAGTGTGTATTTTCTACTATTCTGTGAAAATGGGCTATGTCTTCCGTGTGCTATCTTCCAGCTCTTAGCAGCGGAGAATAGTTCCTTCTACCTATCAGGTAGCCAACACATATTTGTGGGCTTGATGAAAATTTTATTTTGGGCGTGGCCAAAATTGCTTCTTCAGTGCACACACCTCCATGTCTACTACACCCTTTGTATTTCCCTGTAGTTCTACCCACTGGTTTTTTCCACGACAAAAGGTTGACGCATAGCATTGCTTTACCAGTTCAGTGCTTGGGAGGTTTTCTTGGAAATATTCCAGAATCCATCGGCCCATCCATTCTGGAACCATATATGGGAGATTCACCATATAAACTACATTTAGTGCCAAAAGTCAATTATCCAACACCACAGGCACCCGTTCCAGGAGAGAGGAAGACCCCCTAGCTCGGGAACCGTCAGCCTTACCTGGAGAGCTGAGGACAGACCTGCATTAGAAAGTGAAACCATGATTGGTTTTAGGAGAATCAGATTTTAAAGACCAAAGAAAGACAATGGAGGGAAAGATGACACCGGAAATAACATCGCTGAAGGCTGAATGCTAGCTTGCTTCACGAGTGCTGTCCCATGTGCACCATTTCAATAGGCGCTATTTTGTTTATAAGTCATGAGCACGTAGTAAGGTGGGAAAGGAGGGTCATCAGCCCATTTTCGAGGCAAATCTTTGAGACCCCTGTGCTGCAGCCACCATCAGGAACACGGTGACAATCCAGATTTGCTAGTGTCATTCCTTCTAACATGCCATTCTGCTTTTTCAGACAACTAATTTTACACATTCTTTCTTTGTGCATGCCTGTGTGAGAGTGAAAGCTAGCAAACGTCAGCCGGCACTCCTCTCAGAATAGGTACTTTTATATACTTTTTAAAAATAAGTTTTTATGCCTTGGCAACCAGTGTACATAGCTTAAAAATAGGGACTATCAGCTAGAATAAACGACTACTGCAGAAACTCACTTTGATGAAGAAACAATTTATGTTAAATCTGTATTTTTTTCTTTTTCTTTTTTTTTTAAAGGATACCATGAAAACCAGGTTTGATATGGTATAAACATTGTGTTTTTGCCTTTAAATCTTCAGTGCCCACAAATATTATAAATAGGGCCCCCACTTAGTTCATATTTTGAATTAATAAGTCGATAGGATCAAAGCACCTGGGAGGTTCACTTGGTTAAGTGGTTGCCTTCCCCTCAGGTCATGATCTCTGGTTTGCAAATTTGAGCTTGGCTTTGGGTTCTCTGCTGTCAGTGTGGAGCCCACTTCGGATCCTCTGCTCAACTCTCTGTCTGCCCCTCCCCACTGCCTCCCTCTCTCTCTCAAAAATAAATAAACAAAAATTTTAAAAAAGTAAGTGCATAGGATCATCACCACTGTGAAAGTATCAAAAGAGGTATAAGGAACAGTATATTGGCCCCTAACTTCCCCCCAAGAGTTTGCAGGCTTTATATCTATGAGTTTCCAAGCCCTGCAGAGTTCATGAAATTATGCATCTTTTACAGTTAAGCCAGGCCCTACTGCTTAGTAATTGTGTGACTTTGGGGTAAGGCCTTAATTTTTCCATTCATACTTTTCTTATGAGAAATGAGAGGATAATAGTAATGCCCTACTTTGTAGGGTACTCCTGAGGTTCATGGAAGGTACTGGAAGCAGTACCTTGTGCCTTATAAGTGACCTGTTAGTGTTTGTTCTTGTTCCTGTGCCTGCCCTCCCCTCTCCCCCCTCCCCCCCNCTTCCACTCCCAGTTTCCCCCTCCTCCCCCTCCCCCTCCCTCCTCGAATCCACCTTTCCATTCTTACAGTGGAAACTAAACCTATCAAAACGTTTGGCTTGTACCAGACAAGGGTAATTTAATGGACAATTTTTCTTTACAATAGGACCTGAGGGCCGCATTTTTCATGGGTAATATTATCTTGAAATTATCTTGTCTTTGTCTCTTTATTTGTATCTCTTAGACAAAATGAAATGAGAAACACTTATGCATCACTGTTGTATCATTTGTCACTGCTATATGAGAGGAGAAGGAAATACTCATCAATGAAATCTTTGCAGTGGAATTTTCCTATATAAGTGCCAATTTCTCAAGAATACCCTAAGAATGTAACAGGTATATCATTTGTATAAAAATACAAACAAGGGGTGCCTGGGTGGCTTGAATGAGCATCTGACTCTTGATTTAGGCTCTGGCCATGGTCTCATGGTTCCCGAGATTGAGCCCCACAGTGAGCTCTGTGCTGAGAGCATGGAGCCTGCTTGGGATTTTCTTCTCCTCTCTCACTCTCACTCTCTCTGCTTCTCCTTTTGTTCTCTTTCTCTGCCCCTCTCTGAAAATACATAAACATTAAAAATAAATTAAAAAATACTACATGCTCTGTTAATCTTTTACCTCCCCCCTTTCCCTGTTTCCGCACCCCCCGTTCTTCCAGCAACCCCCGCCATTTGCCCATTTCCTGTCTCTTCAGTCTTCAGAAGGAAACCCCGCTCTATCTTCCTAGCTGTGTCTTTGGCCCCTATGACTCCATGACCCCATGACCACAGTTCACATTCTCCTTGTTACACTTTAACATTTGTATATAAAACACAACATTTTCAAAGGGTGCATATTTGTTTAATTCCGGAAGTCACTGTGGAACTTGAGAATGGCTTCCCTAGCTGGCCATTGTGGAAAGAGATGGAGAGCAAATTCCAAAATCATTTTAGAGGAAAATGAGCTATTTGATAGTTGCCACAGACCTTCTGATTATCAATAATTCTGTGCGGCATAGGAAAACAACATTTTCTGCCCAACAGAGATAGAATGAGAGCCACGTATGTAAAGTAAAAATGGGTAGCTGGGTAGCCACATTTAAAGAAACCTAAAAAGAAGCAGATGTGACTGGGGTGACCAAAGTGACAGAGGCTGGAGTGGAAGGGGGTGGGGAGATGGAAGGTGTCTTGGCAGGTCCACGAGAAACGTGCAGAGGGCAGTGTGGGAATTTCCAGAAACAGCCAGGAGACTCCAGTTAATTCCCAAATAATGCTCTGAATGGGATCAGTGTATACTGTCTTATAAAGTGAATTGTGGGCCACGAGAGGAGGAAATTTCTGCCCAGATGAGCATCAGGGGATCAGAATCCATCAGGAAAATGACCACGGTTGTCTAGGAGGTTGTCAGAAATTATGTCCGATGTGAGCACGAGGGGCTAATGGAGGCTGAGATGGGTACAAATAGGTTCTTAGGGGAAATTAACTATAAGATCCTATACTCACTCCAAGCCAGTTTATCATAAAACAAAACAAATGACACAACTTGTAAATGTTTAAGGAATCTCTGAATATCCACCATGGTGGTGCTTTATGAAAAAGTCCATCCATTTCAGATATCATTAATTGTAGGAAAACGCTTCTTACGTTCTGTCAGATTCTACTCCCCACACCTTCCATTCATAGTGCTTGTGTTAGAAAATCTACCCCTTACAGAAAAGATGAGACTAATATTTTGGAGAACTCAAAACTAAGAGTTGCAACTTCTCCAAAGAAGGCGGGGGTGGGGGGCACCTGGGTGGCTCAGTCGGTTAAGCTTCTGACTTTGACTCAGGTCATAATCTTGAGGTTCGTGGGTTCAAGCCCCACGTCGGGCTCTGTGCTGACTGCCAGCTCAGAGCCTGGAGCCTGTTTCAGATTCGGTGTCTCCCTCTCTCTCTGACCCTCCCCTCCTCTCTCTCTCTCTCAGAAATAAATTTTTAAAAATTCTTTAAAAACAAGGGGTATTTATTAGTGGTTTGGTTCCCTCAGTTAGGAACAAATCTTCTGAGAACTCCCAGAATGTCGTCTTGAAAATCCGATTTAATAGACTCCCAGTGTTAAACCTGAGCTTTTACTCTTTGTAGGAGTAGCTCTAGAATCTTCATGTAGGTCAGGTTCAGGACTGCAAGCTGAGGTTGGGAGCACAGGAAGGAAATGTTCAGAGTCGTGCTAAAACTTCATTTGCCTCCTGTTTACTTCACTTCCTTAGGTGTTATGTTCATTTGGTGTGGGTTAGGAGAAGACGTAGACTATGGAGGAGTTTCTAAAGCTTCCCCACCATAGGGTGCTTCCCTTCTGGCCTTGGACAGTATTGTCTGAAGGAAATCTTCAGTAGCTGTGGAACTATTGGAGAAGGTGGTCCATATATCTCCAGGATTCTGACTCACACATAGCAGCCAAGTCTGCTCTTTGCATATTGTTACAAGTAAACCAAGGACACCTGAATTTCAGACTCTCCACTGCATACCCATTCTGATGGAGATCTGTTACAAAATGGTGGAGTAAGTGACCTCAAAGTCAAGATTCTGTCAAGTTGTAGAAGTACCTACTTCATGGTCCTACCTATGTTAATGATTATGACTTATTTTACCCTCCCTTGATTAACTAAAATCCAGATTTCGTGCCCACTGACAAAGAAGATTCATTAGACCTGGGCTTTACTGCTGTCTAGTCAGAGTTATGTGAGGGAATATCTGTCTCTAGGGTGTAAAATGAAATACTAAATTCATTGATGATTATCTATAACAAATGCTCTAAAGTAGAGTTGTATGGAACTTACATTTTGTGAGTCTTCTTTTTCAGATAGTCTCATGTGAAATTCAAAAGCATGGGTAAAATAGGAAAGACAGTTATGATCTCTCTGCTATCATACTCATGGTTTTATGAATATGGAAGCAGAGATGAGCTAAATGATTTTAGCTCTACCATGTTTGCTCTTCCAGATGAATATAAAAATAAAAGTCAGAGCATCACAGCAGAAAGTGATTTATTTAAACTTATCTAAAGAGAATTTTGTGTGTTGAAGGAGTAGACAATGTATTTTTGTGTATCTCTGGGCATGCTTTTCATTGTTTTTGTGATAACCTTTGGTAGATTGAAAATTATGCACAGAAAAAATATATATATATACTGTACGAAATCACACTACTGCCTGGAATTCTATTCCCCATGACCCAAATATAGAGAACTCCCTCATCCTCTAAGACTTTGTTCAACTGTACATCCTTGAGTCTAAAAAGCAAGGATCCATTCCCTTTCCTGTGCTCCCATAGAACATTATGATAACTGTTTTCAATTTAGGAGCCATGTATTAATTTTTGTGTATGTATGTGGCACTGAGTATGCATTGAGTAGCGAAACACACACATCCTTAGCTTTCAAAGGACAAATAATTTATTGGGGGAAGCCTGATCCTCAAGAGGCAAGTGATTTAATGCACTAATGTTACAAAATGTCAACCATTGTTAAGGTTACACATAGGGTTCTTTGATAGATAAGAATAGAATGAGGAGGGCAAGCTCCGATAAGTTGGTCTGCATGGGTTTTTGGTGTTCAAAGAAATGCACTAGTCATAAGCAATGCCTACAAAATTAATTTTAAAAGACACAAACAAATGGATTGTGCTGAGGCGAAGAGAGAGTGGGATGTTTCTTGCTAATGAAGAAATGCATAATAAGACTATTAGGTTGATAAATACTTTAACTCCTTTATTACTGGATCTTAGAAACATTTGCCTGCAGTCTTTTGAAGAGTAATGGCTTTACCTTTAGACCATGTCAGCCAATGTTCGATAATTTACTCAGATTTTATTTTGATGTAATAAAATATCAGGGGTGTGGTTTAATCTCAGGAAAGGCCATCAGCTCAATCTTTGACTTGCTTGCCTCATGTGCAAAAGCTTAATAAACAATATAGTTTCTAAGGCAGTCGTCATAATTTTAGAGACTCCCAGGTTGCTTTATGAAGAGTGTCCTTTGTCCTACGGATTTGAGCCTTAGTGCTTCTTGCCACCACTATTCACTGCTGTTCCAGGGCCTGGGATGCTGCTATTTTGTGTTTGTGGGAGTGAGAAATGGAGATGCCACACTTCTGACAACGTGATGTATTGAGTCAACCTGCATGAATACCATTAGTGTCATGCTCTGTCTTCTTGCCGTGTGGCAAGTTATATTTCCAGTAGAAACGTAATACTGTAATTCAGAATGTTTTCACTTGACTTTTGTATGATTTTAGATGTTTAAAATCCTAATAAAGCTTGCAACGACCGATGCACTATTTTCCTTTCTGAAACAGTTTATGTATCAGATTAATGAAAATCAACAGAGCATGGAACAGGAATTCTAAAATAGATACTTGAAATACCTCACGATGTGCGAGTGCCGTATATAGTCTTAGGATGCAGATAAAACCCCTACTTGGTGCAAAGTGCATGACCTGGGCAGTATATGTGTGTTTTTTTTAATTAACAGCTGTTGAATATATATGTTTCATAATCACCTTATAAGTGGATTTTTTTTTTTAATAGTGTCCATTCCACTTTGGCTTTGAGAGGCGATTCCTTGAGGCATTGAGATGCCCTTCGTGTTATATAAAAACAGTCTTTAAGGATAGGTGTTGGTCCATGGGAAATTTCATTCTTAAAACATATACATACTGATTTATCCAGTTGAAATAGCATATTGTCCCCTTAGGTATTTGAAGGCTCATGCATGCTAAATATATTATAAATATTTGCTGTTGACTCTCTGTAAAATGAACATGCTTTAGGATAAAGGAGGGAAGGGAGTTAGAAACCAATATTTATTAAGCACTTACTGGGTTACAATTATTGTTTTAGAAACATTACCTGTGTATCCAACTGAATTGTCTCAGCTCTGTGAAATAGTGTACACATTCTCATTTTATGGGCAAGGAAGCTAGTGCTTTGGGGGTTAACTATTTAGCCCATGGTCACACTGGATAAATTCACAACCAGGTCTTGCTAGACATTTAAAAGATTTGTAGTTTCCAATACTACGTTCGTCTAAAATTATGCCATAACAGACAATTTCATAATTCATCTTTAGAACCTGATCAAAATGTTCATTATGTCTCACAAACTAGATGCTTTTTTATATGAATCATTTCATACAATTTATATTTCATTTATTTATTTTTATTTCATCTAAATAGTCTCCTCTATGGGAAGGCCAAAGCATAATCTTAATTTTTGCGTTCATAACAAAATTCAGAAAAATCGAGATCTAAATAATTAATCTCCCAAATCTTGGGCTGCATCTGATCTACTCGGCTTCACTTATCTTGGGTTTTCATTTTTCATAGTGAAAAGCAATAGCATGCTGAATTAATAACTCTGAGTCATGAGATTCATGTTCATATAAAAATGTTACATTTGTATTCACCCCGTGGCTACGGTAAAGGCAAGAATGTTGCTCCATCTTGCTGAAAATAACCAACATAAATGTAGTTAATAAATACTTCCTGGGTTGATCAACAACACATTTGCATGAATTTATCCAGATGCAAAGGCGCCTCGTTGGTGGGGAGGCAGGAGTGTGCAGTCTGGAGAGAGTGTGTGGGGAGTTTGAGGGATCTCAGGGGCTGGTCAGACAGAAAGACATGGCCAGGAGAATGGCCGGGAGAGTCCCTAAAACACAGCAGGTGTTACAGGTTGGCACATAGGCCTGGTTGCAGGAGGGAGATTGTGTCTGGCAGCCTGAGGCCATCCAGAAGCTTCCTGCAGAGGCTACAGAACCAGCAGCCAGGATGGGAGGAGGGTGGAAGATCCAGGGGGAGGTGGGGAGGGGGGAGGGTGTTCCCGCCTGCAGGGAGGAGCCTCTGGGCCAGACGGCCTGCTAGGGATGGGCCCTGCTTAGAGCCTGCATTATGTCTGCTCCGGCTGCCCTGACATAATCCCACAGACTAGGGCCTTGAAACAGCAGAAATGCATTTTTCGCAAGGGGAGGCTGGAAGGGCAAGGTTAAGGTGCCGTCAGGGACCGTTTCCTCTGGGCTTGCAGTTGGCCGTCTTCTATCTGTGTCTTCACGTGGCCTTCGTTCCGTAAGTGTCTGTGTCCAAATCTCTTTAAAAGGACACCAGTCCTATCAGTGGGGTCCCCCTCTAATGACCTCATTTTAACTTAATTACTTCTTGAAAGATCTTCCCAATGCAGCACCCTCTGAGGTAGTGGGATTTAGGACTTCAACAGATGAATTTTGAAGGGATAAAACCGAGCCCATAACAGTCTTGCGACTGCAAGGCGCTGTCTTATCAATGGGTAGCAGCTGTTGGGTGAGGTTTTGCAGGGTGTGCAAAGCAAACAGGCTCTAAATAGCTTAAAATGTGCTAGTTTGGACTATTTTAAAAATAATTGAATGTGTAAAAATTTGAGTTTGGTGCCAGTGGGCTTTTGAGCTAATGGTTCTCAGCCTGCAGTGAAGAAATAAACAGCCCAGGGGTCCAGACCCAGACACCATTTTGCTCATTTAGACTGGGTCAGGGCATGTCGGTCCTGAGCCCCCCTCACACCATGGGACTGCCTCAGCTTGCTTACAACAGGCAAGCGCCCCAGAGAGAAGAGGTTCTTTGTATTTGGTTTCTGTCATTAATTTTAATAAACGTTCCCTCGCTTGGGCTCCGGCCCACCCACTTTAGGTGTCTTGTCTAAGGATAGTCAAT
Source organism: Crocuta crocuta (assembly GCF_008692635.1). Lineage (NCBI taxonomy): Eukaryota > Metazoa > Chordata > Mammalia > Carnivora > Hyaenidae > Crocuta > Crocuta crocuta. Next base: position 865,884 of record NW_027527611.1, read on the forward strand.
CCAGACTTGAATTTAAATGGCTTTCCCGTTACTCCCCTTTGAATAGCCATAGGAAGTTTTTGATAACTGTATTCATTAAATTTCTAATTCTAGATATTGTTTTAAATCCGGATCAGATATGAACTCTGCTCTGAAACGGTCCCTGATCCCCTAGAGCAGCACATTGCCTCCCTTTCATGGTCCCATGGTGGTTATGCTCTTCCCATCCGACCTCCTGCTGCCCATGATGTGGTAGCACAGCTCTTGTTTATTTGCAACTGTGACTCCCTGAATCTACAAGCTGTGTCAGATCAGGAACTGTGCGCTCCGCAAGCAGAGCAATTTCCTAGTAGATAACCCTACGCATAATACGTACTCCTGAAATACTGTTGAGCCATTGAATGAACAAAGCGAGGAAGTGGCCACCACTAAGACACAGTGGCCGCCCCTCCAGCCAGTTCCTTTCCAGAGATTTTGTTGTAAATCCCACTGACAAAGAATGGGGCATGAAATTCCATTTGCCTCCTGAGTATGGGAAGTAGCGATCGAAAGCATGGAAAACTCATTGAAATAAAGGGTAAATTATTTCCAGTGAGGCTTAAAAGGCTGTAAATCTGCTTCTTGGGTGAGATTTGTAATGAATCTGTGTTCTGACTGCTTGCTCTGTATAGAGCCAGCTTTGTTTCTAGTCTGACTGATTTGGGAAGGGAAGGTAGAGGTTTTCTACTGCTATAAATTGGAAAACATTAACAGCAGCTAATACTGAGAACGAAGGAATTTCTGTAACAATTATTCCTGTCATCTCCACAATCATATTTTGGAGAATTTACTGAGATTAGGTTTAATTTCTTTTATCTTTATTAGGTACCAGATGCTATATTTGGACAGTTGAGTTTTCCCCTTTTATTAAACGGGGCTTATACTGATATTATCGTTTAAAAAGTAAGAAAACCAAGACTTATTAACGTTGATTGGGTCAGGTGGCCTCAATGGCTAAGTGTTGAGTTGAACTCTCCATCCATTTTTCTGACTTCTTAACTCTTAATCTAACCTCTTCAGTAATTCCTAGATGTGCCTGACCTTGACGGTCTTCTGGGGGTACTTCTGAAATAAGCATGTGATCAGGCTTCTCTTCCAGGGTCTGGATCCATCCTATAGGATGGCGGTATGGACTGTTTCTGTCTGAAAACCACATGCTGAAGCCCAGTGTGGCTGTTTTTGGAAATGATCCCCTAAAGAAGTGATTAAGGCTAAATGAGGTCCTAGGTGGGGCCATGGTCTGATAGGAGTAGTATCTTTGTAAGTGTGGACACAGAGAATCAATATCTCTCTCTTTCTGTGTGTATACACACGTACAAAGGAGACAGGTCACATGAGGACCCGGGGAGAAGCCTGTGATCGTTTGCAACCCAAGGGGAGAGACTTTACCCAATACTACCTCTGTCAACACATTGATCTTAGACTTTCCTGCCTATAGAGCTGTGAGAAAATAAATTACTGTTATCTAATCCCCTACCCCCTACCAAGTGTGGTATTTTGTTATAGCAGCTTGAGCCAGCTAAGACACATTAGAATGCTCTCTAGACCTAACAAGGCATGATCGTTCAAGTGTGAGACACTCTTGACCTCAGATTCCAACTTCAGTAGTGCCAAACCATGAGGCCAGCATTTCCCCAAACTTGAGTTATCATCAGAAACAGACCTACTGAATAAAAAATTCTATGACTTTGCGAGCAGTGCATCATAGAGCAAACATTGCTTAGCCAATATTCCCCACTTATCATTAAGGAAAGTATTTATTATTAAAGTGCCCAAGAACAAAAAACTGTATACTTCTCCAAATATACAGCATAGGTATAAAAGACTTCCTTTTCTTCTCATTATTTCTCTTTTGTTTCTCCAGTGAACACTAATATTAACTTAAACAGTATAGTGACCTGATGTGATTGCCCAGTTAACTTCGGAAAACAGGAGTTCCTATTGATAGCAAAAGGTAACTGTTCTAGCTTAGACATGCCATTTCTCCTCTGGGTCTAGAAGGCTCACAATCTATTCACATAATTTAAAGGTGGTCCCTAGTGCAATTATACCTCCACAGGTGATATTTGGAGATGTGTGTTTAAAAGAATAGCTCTCTAAAAGCTTTGGAGTTATTCATTTTTTTCTGTTCTTTTTGAAACAATAATTCTATATAAACCAGAAAACTGAAACCCACACATTTGTAACAAGGCCAATTTGTATTCTCCCTTGATTTGAAAAGGACAGAAATTTGCACCCCCTACCCCCCAAGCATCCTTCTCTGCTGTGTATGATGGCCTGTTGGGAGGTGGAGCCGAATGCTCACAACCTTAGAAATCAGGACCTAAGCTGGCTGCTCACCCCCCAACACTTAGAATTCATTTTCTATGAGTACAAGTTACAAATGGGTCAGTACACAGGCTGGACCCTCTGACAGACTTGCTCTGTTGGGAACACAAATTAGCAAAGTCATGAGAACTTGTTAAATCTCATGTTGATATTCTGTTCACACGAGAATTGAACAGAGAGGGTAGTGCTGACCTGGCTGAAGGATGACTCTGAGGAATGAAGCTTGGGAAAGTGTAGGAAACAGCTCCATGGGGTGAAGGAAGCTTTCAAACGTTGCTTAAAGGTGATCTAGTATAACCTCTCTGCTCTGAAGGAGGGAGGTGCAGAGGGAGGTAGAGAGGTTGGGAAGTCTAGGGGAGAGGAAGAGATTCCCCTAAGATAATGAATTATCATCTGATAATTTATGGAATGTGAAGTCACTTCTGTTGGCTCTTAGTACAGAATTTGCTTTGTAACAACGTATAGGGTTTTGTTCCCTCATGCAGGGTGCTTTATATTGGGCTCCAAAAATGTAAGGGAAATGTATGGATGATGTGGGAAATGCTGAGGAGTAGAGATAATTCTGTCAGGACTCTAGTACAATCCCTGCTCAGAGAAGAGAGGTGTCATTATCCTGCCAAGGACCAGCTGTGTGTTTGGGGCAATTTAACACCCCTATCTTCTAGGTTCTGTATCAGCAAAACAGGGTGATGATGAGAAGTTTTCTGATAAGTAAAATATTAGTTATAAATAACTTGGCATAATGTTTAGTAACCCTTTGAATATGTTGGCCAGTATTAGTATTACTCTGCTGACTCTCATTCACTGGATGAGCAATGGTCCCAGATTGACCCAGTCTGGTGATGAAAGGGTCATCAAAATTCACTCCTTCAGCTTCCGTGTAATGAGGTGAGACTAAAGACACAGAGGTACAGGAGGACATGTTTGCTAAAGTCTAATTACGCATAGAATAGCTGCCCTAGACATCTTCCGCCACTCCTGAAACAGTAGCCCTCCTCCCGTCGCCAGGGACCTGGTGCCCAGGCCGAGTGTGTCCCCGTCATCAACACGGGCTCTAGTGACCGCCGTCTTTTCCATTTCTGTGTGAGTTTTTTCTCTTCGTTTGCAGAGGTCACAGACATTATAAGTTCTGGTAAGAATCACAATGCCTAGGTTTCTTACCTTTGCTGTGAGTCTCTGGGCCATCAGTGTATGCTGTCACTTAAATGTCCTCAGCGATTTGATTGCTTACCTGACTCGTGTGCTCAGTGTTTCTCTTTCCCCCCTCCCTTGTTTTCCACTGTCCTCTGCTGTCATTGAACTCTCTCCTGTCCTGCTTCTGGTATTGTCTTCACACCTTGTCTTCTGTCCTGATAACACAGACTAGCAGAGTAGGCTGCCCTGAGGGCTTCCTTCTGTCTCCAGGGGTCACCATTTGCTGATACTTCACAGTCTGTGAAGGGCCATTGCTTTCCTTATGTAGCTGGTTTACCAGGGGCCGACTGGGGAAAGACCATAGAGAAGAAGGGAGGGTCTATGCTTCTTTGTATGGATATGATGAAGCCCCAGTGAACCTGGAAGATTCACCTCACATTTGACCTTTAAGCTGTCCTGGCGGACTTATACTCCAGTACACCTCATGCTACTTAGGTATATTCTTCAAGACAGAGATGCTGCTGTAAACTTCTAGAAAGCTTTTCATTTCTGGAAAAAAAAAAGAAAAGAAAAAGAAGTAAAAGTTAGTATTTTTAAATAGTTGACATATCCTGACTCACTCTTTTGACATCCCCCTGAAATAATTTATGAGTGTTTTACACCTTTACATTTAAATACATCTGATTCCTCTTTGAAGCAGCTAAAAACTTTTCCAAACCCAGTATCAGCCTCTCTGGAACTAAGGGATCTTCTGTCGGGTTTGGGAAGGTAGGGCATCTCCCCCATGCTGTGACTCATTTATTAATAGAAGATACAGCATATCACTGGTTTTCCTTGCTCTCTCTAATACACAGTAGAATCCAGCATGTGAATTTATAGGGCTTGGATGTTTTGTTAAAAAAAAGAAAATATCACGGAGTTAAATTCTAGAATAGAATTTTTACTTATTTCATAGGAATTTAATTGGTTATGTGTAAAATTCTATATCAGAATCATTAACACTGCTCTTTGAACTCACTCGAAGCTCCATCCTACACAGCCTTGTCGCTTCCTTGTGGGCAAAACCTTGTATTATCTTCATCATTATTTCACCCTGGAGTGCGTAGCAAAATGAGGCACAGACAAGAAGAAAAATAAATGCCCCTTAAGTGAACTGACTTTAAGCAGCAGCATAGAGATGCTAAAAATGACACTTCCTAGGAGCCGAACAAAGCAGATTGTTTTATTTTGCGCTGCCTCCTACATCTGCAGTATCACTGGGTTTCCTCTTTACTAGACAGCCCTCAGTCCCCAGATGTCCCCTCCCTGGTGACAGTTCCAATCTGGGGACCGAGAAAGGTTCTGTTCTGTCTGCTTCACATCCTCCCTCTTGTAATGTTCCTATACGGTCCTGCTAAAACTATTTTCTCGTCTCTCTCATATAATTCCAAGTATCCTCCACTTACCTATTAAAGATCTCAGACTAAAACTGGCTGCTGTCTGATACCCTCCCTTCCTTTCCATAGAAACCCTTAATTGTTAAGATAAACGCGTGCATGTGACATTTATCCCCTTGCAGTTCCTACCGACAGTCATCAGATGTCATTGGATCAATGGGCCACCTCTCAGCCTGAAGAGTGCTGCTGCTTTCTCATCTGCCCAATGACTATCCTCTTCCATTGCCCGAATCGACTATTTCCCCTTCTGTCAAACTTTCTTATTTGCTTCAGTTGGAGATAGGTATCCCCTCCCATGTCTCTGTTTTTATACCACTGTTACATCCTATGAATCCATGCATGCTAATTAAATATTAATATTTTTCCGCATCACTGTCAAGAGCACCTTTTACAGGTAAGCAAATTGTCTTATGCCTTTTTTTTTTTTTTTTCTGGCATCACTAGCCAGAGTGAAGTTTCCCAGCACTGGCTAAGCATTAGGTAAATGGTAATGTTTGGAGAACAAGCACATTTGAGTCGTATCCTCTGGACAGTACTGACGTGACCTGAAGGGAGACCTGGTCAAAGGAGCAGAGTGGAATTTATTAAACAATCTTTTTTTTTTTTTACGAAGTGTATGATGAGCTGCAATTTGATGAGAAATAGACATGTAGGAAACGTGGTATTGCTGAGTTAACTTTTACATGGGCATCTGCTCATGAAAGCTTCTGTATTGGGTAGTGAACAAACCAGGGCAATGGTTTCTTTATAGAAACCTATAGAAATTCAGAGTAACGTAAAAGTTTCATCTTATAAAAGGTATAGAAATGTAAGAGAAAAATGAATCCTAGGACTAAAATAAACATTCTTTATTGTTAACTTTTTAAATATTTTCTGTTTTTAAATGTTTGTTTATTTTTGAGAGAGAGAGAGAGAGAGAAAGAAGGGGGAAGGGCAGAAAAAGAGGGAGACAGAATCCCAAACAGGCTCCATGCTGATAGCTCAGAGCCCGAAGCAGGGCTTGAACGCATGAACTGTGGGATCATGACCTGAGCCAAAGTCAGACGCCTAGCTGACTGAGCCACCCAGGCACCCCAATAAGCATTTTTAAATATGTGATTTCTTTACAAAAATGTAAGACTTCATGAGACTATCTTAGAAAAATATTGTTAGAAATTTCTTCATTGGTTCAGTTTCTTTAGAAAACAAAGGTATTTGATCATTCTGTCCTTATAATTTAAGGATGGAAAAACTACCTGAAACACAACAGTTGAATGCTCCTTTTGTGTTTATTTTATAGCGTTATCATTCTTACACGTATCAGACAGACATCCTTTTCTAATTAAAAAGATGTGTGCGAATATTCTGTACATTGGGGTCACCCTTTTAGGAAAGTTCACTTGAAGGATTTATATTCGTTTAACCATGTTTAGACTGATAGAAGAACATGTTTTGCAGAAAGTGGAGAAGCTGGTCATATAATTCAGCAGAGGCCAGGCTGTCTAAAAATGGACAGAAATGTCAGGGTCTTATTTGGTAGAGATAGTGTCTTGCTCTTGTAAGAGTCCTGGGTGGTGTTGAAGTCAGAGGAGTATCTGTCCTCCGTGCACCGTGCGGGGATCCGGGGTCCCTCCTCGGGGTCCCCTTCCACATCCGTGACTGCAGATGGAAGGCACACAACGGAGACCCCATGCCCAAATGTGGCGTCCATCCCTTCTGGGTGGTGGCTTTATCACACGGTGCTGGTGAGCTGTGCACACTACTGTGTTCATCCCCAAAGCAGGAGCTCACGATTCTCCTTGGACCTTCGTTATCTATATGACAGAATAGCTTCGATGTCTGATAAAACAATTGATTAATTGAAGCATTGGCTCCCAGATAGGCTTATGGAGTTATTAGCTTTGGTTATGACATCCTCTTTATATTTCTTAACCTTCTGGGTGATAAGACATAAAAGTTTTGATTCTTTCTCAGAAATGTCAGTGATACCTCTCACTGTATGACTCCCATGGTAAACATTTTCTAGAAAGTGCTCTCCTTGAGCTGATCACTCCTTGGTTGGTAGAAACAGAATTGATATGTCATAGCATCATAGCTTTAGAGCTTTGTCCAATGTCGAGAGTTTCATTTAGAGGAATCTGAAGTCTCACAACATCACTCAGCAAAAGAATGTAAACATGGGTACCACGCTCCGTGGTTTGGTTATGACAGAAAGACATAAATTCCTCTCTTCAAAATGCAAGAGTCACCCATCATGTGATCCCATAATTTTATAGTTTATAAATATTAAGATGTTGAGGAATCAAGTAATTAAATGAAGCAATTCCTGTTAGCATATGAGCTCAGGAAGGAAATACCAACTTTCACTATTTAAATAGAGATTTATTTTGTTCTAATGGTTGTATTGATTTTTTAAAATTTTTGTTTATCGTTAGCAACAAAATTAGATTTGATGTTCCATAAGCAAGATTTATTACTTTCAGAGTTTTGTTTCTCTCTCATGTCACTAATGTTCCCTTATTTTGGTTATTTTTACTTTATTTTAAATTTTGTATTAACTTAAAATTATGTTTCCTATCAAAGAGCTGTAGGATGCTTTGAGGGTGCTGTGTAACATACAAAGTCAGGAAGTCCTGAGGTGGGCTGATACATCTTTCAGAGCCACTTTTCTGGGAAAAGCCCTGATTTGGAACATTTGCTCATTTCTGAGATTTAAGTATTTTCACCATGGCTGACTTCCTGCCACCACCGTGATGGCAGTTGGCTCTCTGAATTTCTGCAGATGTAGTTGGCTCTGTGAGCCAGCACCAAAGAGCCCTGGCATCTCAGTGCCTGGTGTCTGGGCCAGCTCTCACACTAGCTTGTGGGGAGAGTTTGAGCACCTCGCTGCACCTCGGTTTCCTCATCAAATGAAGGGGTTGAGGCTGTGCTTAAACTCTGATTGTTAAACATCTTGCATTGGTTTGGGGCCTCTGTCAGTTGAGCATCAGACTTTGTCTCAGGTCATAATCTCATGGGTCGTGGGTTCAAGCCCCACATCAGGCTCTGTGCTGACAGCTAGGAGCCTAGAGCCTGCTTCAGATTCTATGTCTCCGTTTCTCTCTGCCCCTCCCCCTGCTCATGCTCTGTCTTTCTATGAAAAATAAATAAACATTAAAAAACTAAATAAAATTCTGCATTGGTTTGCTCCAGTGGTTTGAGAAAGGGATCCTGGGAGTCACTTTTGGAAGGGGGTGTTTGGTGGATGTTGAGCCATTAGGGTTCTGCCTGCTCACAGCCACTTGGGCTTTGCAGGCCCTGCTGACTGAGGAGAAGCTTCTCACAAGGAAAAAAATTAGAGAGCCATTTGGGTCATTGATCTTAAAGACCCTTCCCATTCATAAAAGTTAATTCTAAGAAACTTAAAATGTGAGTCAAACACCAACATCATGATGTCTCTGAATAGAACTGCAGTTTCTCTTTCTTGGTTAAATCTTATTTAGTTTTTAAATTTTAATTCTAATATAGTTAACATACAGTGCTGTATTAGTTACACGTGTACAATACAGTGATTCAGCACCTCCATACATCACTCAGGGCTCCTCATGATAGGTGCATCCTTAAGCCCCATCACCTGTTTTACCCATTCCCCACCACCTCCCCTCTGGTCACCCTTGGTTTGTTCTCTACAAAGAGTCTATTTCTTGGTGTATTGCTCTTTTTTCTTTCTTTTTGCTTGTCTTGTTTCTTAAATTCCATATGTAAATATTATCTTTCTCTACTTCACTTATTTCACTTAGTATTATAATCTCTAGATCCACCCACATAGTTGCAAATGGCAAAATTTTGTTCTTTTTCATGACTCAGTAATACACACACACACACACACACACACACACACACACACACCACATCTTCTTTATCCATTTATCTATCAAAGGGCACTTGGGCTGCTTCCATAATTTGGCTATTGTAGATAATGCTGGTATGAACATAGGGAGACACGTATCCTTTAGGATTAGTGTTTTCATATTCTTTGAGAAATGAACTACATAGGGTAGTTCTATTTTCAATTTTTGAGGAACCTCCATACTGTTTTCCAGAGTGGCTGCACTAGTTTGCGTTCCCAGCAGCAGTGCAAAAGTGTTCTTTTTTTTTTTTTTCACATCCTTGCCTACACTTGTTTCTTGTGTGTTGATGTTAGCCATTCTGATAGATGTGAGGCTACATCTCATTTTGGTTTTGATTTGCATTTCCCTGATGTTGAGTGATTTTCCTTTTTAAAAACCAAAACACTTATAATCACTATCCTCATCATTTTATAATAAAGTTATGGGACACTTTGTTCCACAAATCTAGAGTTCGCTGATCTAACCAAATAAAACTACAAGACACAGGACACATTATTTAAGGCCAAAAGATGTTCTGTTGTCTATATGCTATCTGTCAGGGGTCATTTGGGTTGCTTGGACATCTTGGCTATTGTGATTAATGCTGTATCTTTTCAAGATCCTCATTTCTGTTCTTTTCCCAGAATTGGGGTTTCTGGAACATGTAGTACTCTATTATTAATTTCTTGAGGAAGCACCATGCTGTTTTCTAGAGTGGCTGCAGAGATTTTGGTTCTGTTTTAAAGTACAACCACATGGGAGATTGCTTCCCAAACCAACAATTCTAAGAAGAGCAATCACTCTAAGGGAAAGTCCTTTAAAGGCAACATTAAAGTCATAACAGTGAACCTTTCTACATGGCTTTATAGTTCACAAGGCATGTCGTAACACTGCCTTTCCGTGGCTCCACATTTCTGTCCCGTAACATCTAGCTCTTGCTTGTTCTGCAGACAAGTCTAGAATTAATGCCTCTGGTCCATTTGTTGAGAGTGATGAGTTACTGCCTTAATTGTACTGATTTTTGTTTCTCAAACTGGTTGCATCGGTAGCTTACCTTGATTTTCATATTTTTTCATATATCAACCTTTTTAGAAAAATCATCTGTTGGTTTTAATAGTGCTTTAGTTGTATTGCCTTGGGGTTTCTAAGAATACAATTATATCATGTACAAATAAACAATTTTTTTCCTCTCTTTCCAAATTTATTTGGAAATAACTTAGTTACATAAACTTATTTTCTTATTTCATTAGCTGGTATCTCCACAGAGTATTCATGTGACAGCAATCACAGAGCAGTGGTATTTGTCTGTCTACTTATTCATTTATTTCTATTGATGTGTAGTTGACATGTTAGTTTCAGGTGACAAAGCACTTTTAGACAGTAGCATCCCAGTATCTATTAAATAAACAAACATCAAAACCTTTCATACAGTAAGCTATCAATCAGCTTACTGTAGGACAGGGCAGTAATTATAGGCACTGTGGACTTGTATAGAATGAGTGAGACTATCCATTTTAGGGAGATATTAAGAATATAATGAAAAGGGGGCGCCTGGGTGGCTTAGTCGGTTAAGCGTCCGACTTTCGCTTAGGTCATGATCTCACGGTTCTTGGGTTCGAGCCCCGCGTCAGGCTCTGTGTTGACAGCTCAGAGCCTGAAGCCTGTTTCAGAGTCTGTGACTCCCTCTCTCTCTGACCCTCCCCTGCTCACGCTGTCTCTCTCTCTCTCCTAGAAATAAATAAAAAATATTAAAAAAAAGAATATAATGAAAGGCTATTTACACTATAAAAATTACATGTAATTTTTAGATTTTAAATTCACAATTTAGGCCTATGAATGCTGGATTACTTTATAGAACTAAGGTTCTTTATTGACCCGCTCCGTTCCGACCTGGGCCGGTTCACCCCTCCTTAGGCAACCTGGTGATTCCCCTCTCCGGGGGGGTCACCGTATTGATGCCGAACTTAGTGTGGACACACGATAGGCTAGCGCACGACAGCCCAGAACTCCTGGGCCCAAGCGATCCTCCGGCTTCAGCCTCCCGAGTAGCTGGGACTACAGGCGCACGCCACGGCGCCCGGCGCTCAACTAAGGTTCTTTATTGAAGTTAAGGGTATTTTTTTGTAATAGTTTCAATTGTAATAACTTTTTTTCTATACTAGAAATATTAACTCTCAGGCTATTTAACCCTGTGGTACTAGTTAGAAACAGAAGCCAACTAGCTATCGAGCGGAACAAGAAACCATACAACTGATGGACGGGCTTTGTGGAGCTGTTTTTCTATCTCTTTTTTTCCCAAAAATTCATTACCTACCTGGACACTGCACTGTGATAGATCCCGGGATTTGTTGTTGAGCAAAACAGATCTGGTCCCTGATCTCATGGAATTTACCGTCAATAGCCGTTTACAAATAAAGGTGAGGATCTGATTGTAATAGCTCGATGGAATGTAGAACAATCCTGTGAAAGAGCGACTAGTTAGGTAAAAGGGGAACTATGGAAGCTGATACAGTGAGGAGGATGTATTGAGTTTAATGTGCATTCATATGGGACAAATGGCTCACAAAGGCCAAGGCCCTGAGAATTCAGTTGTATTGTCTCCCCGGGGAACTTTTTCAGCTACAATGACCAACAGTAAGTAAGGAAACTGTGTGAGATCTAAAACGGGGTTTGTTGTTTTGTTTTTTTTGTTTGTTTTGAGCAGTAATCATAATGCTGGAGACCTCTTTAGGTGCCTGGGTCTTATCATTTGATCCATGCAACTGCCCTTTTATTGGCACAAAGACTGAGGCTTATAGAATCTAGAGACCTACATCTTGTAAGCGCCAAGGATTTGAACCCAGGATTTCCTAGTTGTAAGTCTATGCTCTTTCTACTACAGCACAAATAAAAATGTCTTTGTTCTCAAGAATGTTTATTCTCTGGGGAGTAAAGATTTTTTTAATCAAAATACAATCCATAGTTAGAATTCAGGGATTAATAGGCATGTGGGTTTGCAAAGAACATATTCACTCATAGTTTTGGAACAGTTTATAAGCACTACTTTGTTTGGTTTCAGACTGCAAAGGTTAGAACTGGAATCTTGCATACCCACCATTAAAATGTGTTTTCATTGTCTCTGTAAATACACTGGAATCTTGTAAAAGAGTTTCTGTTGACATAAGACCTGTTCATGTGATTTCTAAGCTTTTCATCTTTGAAGTTTTCTTTTTGCTATGTTACATTTGTTATTTATTTCTTAATTCCTAATTAACATACAGCGTTACATTAGTTTCAGCTGTAGAATATAGCGATTCAATACTTGTATACATTACTCAGTGCTCATTATGGTAGCCGGACTCCTTAATCCCCATCACCTAGTTTACCCAACCCCCTCCTCTGGCATCCATCAGTGTGTATTTTAAGAGTCTGTTTTTTTATGTTTATTTATTTTTGAGAGAGAGAGAGAATGAGCAGAGAAGGGGCAGAGGGAGAGGAAGTCACAGAATCTGAAGCAGGCTCCAGGCTCTGAGCTGTCAGCACAGAGCCTGATGGGGGGCTCGAACCCGTGAACTGTGGATCATTTCCTGAGCCAAAGTTGGACACTTAACTGATTGAGCCACCCAGGTGCCCCTGTGTTTTGCTTTTTTAAAAAAATCTCTTTTTTCTTTGTTGAATTCCACAAATGAGTGGAATTATATTTGTTTTTCTCTGAGTGAGTTTTTTCACTTAAAAAATGGACCTAGGGATGCCTGGGTGGCTTAGCTGGTTTAGTGTCCGTCTCTTGATTTTAGGTCAGGTCATGATCTCATGGTTTGTGAGGTTGAACCATGCTTTCAGGACAGTGCCTGCTTGGTATTCTCTCTGTCTCTCTCTGTCTCTCTCTCTCTGTCTCTCTCTCTCTCTCTCTCTCTCTCTCTCCCTCTCNTACGCAGAGGACATGAAAAGACATTTCTCCAAGAAGACATACAGATGGTCAACAGACACAGGAAAAGATTTTCAGCATCACCAATCGTCAGGGAGATGCAAGTGAAGACCAGAATAAGATACCACCTCCTATCAGTTAGAATGGCTAAAATTAACAACACAAAAAACAACAGGTGCTGGTGAGGATGTGGAGAAAAAGGAACCCTCGCTCACTGTTGGTGGGAATGCAAACTAGGGGGGCCGCACCAGTGGTATAAAAAGACTATGGTGGTTCCTCAGAAAATGAAAACTAGAATTACTCTATGATCCAATAATTCCACTGCTGGGTATGTACATTCTGTTATTTAAAATGGTTGTTTAAATAGGGATTAATAAAATTAGAATGATATTTTAAATGAGATAATGGGGGCGCCTGGGTGGCTTAGTCAGGGAAGTGTCTGACGTCAGCCCAGGTCATGGTCTCATGGTCCCTGAGTTTGAGCCCGGTGTCGGGCTCTGTGCTGACAGCTCAGAGCCTGGAGCTGCTTCAGATTTTGTGTCTCCCTCTCTCTCGGCTCCTCCTTCACTTGCATTGTGTCTCTCTCAAAAATAAAGAAATATTTAAAAAAAATAAATGAGATAATGAACTTTAGGCTATATTTAGGACAAAAAAGCATGTCATCTATCTTTTGAGGCATTCTGCTCAAGGATCACAATTGGAATGAATATATGTAATGGTGATAATCCTTTCCTTCATAGTTCTACCTCCTTATGTACGTTTTTCTTCATGGCCCACTGTTTCTGATGTGTTAACTGAGAGCAGTCTCTCAAAAATTCTAATAATGACATTCATTTAGGCACCATCCTCCTCTCAGCATGTGTAAATCAAAGGGCTGCAAACAAGGGCAATGATATTCAAGCTGTAAAAGATCCTAATTCTAGAAATACCTTATTTAGTATGGAACAGAATGAGATCCCTCCACAAAGAGATTAATAGAAATCCTCCAAGCAGTAGACCCTCCTACCTACTTTTACAGTAAATCGACTTGCCTCCCTTTTAAAAACCTCTCTAAAAATTGTGAAACATAACTCACATTCAGAAATGGGCCCAAACTAAGATTTACAACTCCGTTCTTTAGCCACATCTTGAAAACCAGACTAACTCTCATCCGGTCCAGGAATAGAACATCACCAATCCCAGAAAGGCCCCTCCCTGCCATCTCCCCCTCCCCCAAACATGCCCACACTCCCCAATTTCTCAGTAATAACTACCTTGTTCTTTTTAGTGTCAAGTCTACAACATCTGAGGTTGCACTGATGAAATCAGTCCTTTGCCTTTCATGTTTAAGTGTGCACAAAAGAAATCCTTCTCTATGTACTGTTTTGTGTCGGAGATTTTGCCTAGTGTTATTTGATGAGATCCATCCTGTGTTTCTGTATGGTGCTAGTCGGTTAAATCTTATCTCGATGTCCTGTGAACACCGCTGTGTGGATTTATCATTGTACATGTGTGAGTTCTCCTGAGTCATGGTTATCGAGTATGCCTGGTAACATGCATATAACAACTCGAATAACTGACATTACGTAGCATTTTCGTGATCTCTCTGTGTTGACGCTTTTATTATGTAAGTCAGTCTCCCCTTGGAATTGTCTGTCCATCCTCTTCGGTGCCATTGTATTCATCATATTCTCTCACCTCCTTTTACTTCTCTATCTCCCAGAGTGGGTCTTTCTCTTCCCTTCCTCTGGGGTCCATTTAGCCCACAGATATGTGCTTTCCTTGCCTTGTGCTCATACCCCTGGAGAGTTAATCCCCACACCCTCAACACTCAAATCTGTGTCAGTGAATAAAACTCCAACCAGTAGCGTCCTGTGCCTCTTGCCATTCTCCTCCTTGGAGCTGTTTGTACTCAGTGATGCCAGTTGTAGAGATTATACGCAAAATTCCAGCTTGCCTCCTTCTATCTCCTCACCCTCACTTCCTAATTTGTCTACTGTTCTTGTCAACAGTCAGATCAACGTGACTCTTTCTTCACTTTCAGCATTTAAGAGTCTTTACTGAAGTTAACTGTCTGTCACACACCCTGCGTTGTAGAGGGTGGGGAAGGAAATGCAGTTAGTAGTGCAATTTGCAGTTATGTTCGAGATAGAGTTGATCTTTTGTTTCATCACTGCCATCGTATATTTTATCACTTACTCCTTCATGGTTGAAAAAACATCGTAACATGGCCTCTTGAAAGTTTACGTCTAATCAGTTCATCACCAAATGGTATAACTGTGCTTCATAAAAACAGTTTCCTGTGTTAGCTTTGCACGTGCCTTAGCAAGGCTTTCGCTGGGCTCGCACACCTCTAGGTAGACTTGTCTACTTAATCTTTACCTGGTGCAGCATGTCGCGTTCCCCTCCCCCCCCAAAACACCTCTCTCATTCTCCATCCCAGACCTTTTTCACAAAGTTTCCCTGTTCTGTGCTGACTTCCCCCGACCTGTGCGTATCCAGAATCCTAGGATACACTCAAGAGGTTCTTTCCTTATGCAGTCTCTCTCATGCTCCTTAATTTACTTCTTGTCTTATTCTTGGATGGCATCCCTATGGTTCTTTTATTTCTTTAACGTGGTTTAAAACCCTACACAGAAGTGACTACATTTCCTATTCCGTGTGTGTCTCTCTTAGCAGATGCCATGTCCTGAGTAGATTGTTGTGAGATATTCTGTGGCTGAATAAGTTGTTTTGTGTTTCCTCTAAGGAAGATTTAGCTCTACTCTTTGTGTAGAACCAAGGGCCGGGTTAATACAATGTTGAGTCCTCTGAGCTAAATAATTCATTCCTTGTGTGAATTATTTTGATTCCTGGGATTCAAGTGGGAGACAAATACCCTCACCTTGAAAGCCCCTAAGTTATCCTAGAGATTGCTCTTGGACTTGACACTAAAGAATCTGTGGCCAAAGTGTTTTATTGGTCGCTTTCCTCATTTGTTAAGTGAAGGCTGAATCTGCCTCAATGGATCTTTGGAGGATTAGATTTCATGCATCCTGAGGGCTTAGCTAAGTGCCTGGAACAGTGTGATAGGAGCCAAAAACCATTAGTTTCCTTTGTCCAGATAGAGTTAGAGAGATGCAAGTCTATTTTACCACTGCTATACTTCATAGTTTGAATTTACTATCCTACACTGGAATCATCTTTTTCCATATTAGAGTCTGAAGATTTCTCTACATCCTTCGCTGCATAAGTGTGATATGTGTTCGTATAAAATCACACAGAACTGTATAATATATACCTAATACATGCATGATGTGTACAATTTTATAAAAATATATATAAGTAAAGGCATATATATATATATATATATGTACATAAACAAAAGAGAAGTTAATCAGCCTCACCAACAAATATCACTAGAAAACAAGTAGCTTATACTTAGTGACTCCAAAGGAGAGTCCCATCTACAAACTCCCTTACGCTCAGCCCTAGGTCAGGCACCTCAGTGTTACGATGATCCTGACTTAGCTCCTCCTTGATTGGTTTATTGTGTCCCCAGGGCAGAAATAGATAATGTCACATTTTGAGTGCGAGGATAGATGTGTCCCCAGCATGTTGTGCAGACACAGAGGACCACCTCTAACAGGTGACACCAGGCCTTCCATGGTGATTGTCCCATTGATGCAACATGGCTGCCAACCCTTTGGGCATGCCCCTCACCTCTCAGAAGGTCCCTCTCAGAAACCTGATGTGCTGTTCCCAGTGCGTGTGCAAGAGGGGACAAGGTGTTCAAGAGGCAACAGGATAGCTGCATGGTCCTAAAATTGTGCCCAGGAAGAAGTGATTTTCCTCTCACTGATTTCAATATTTTTTTTAATGTTTTATTTATTTCTGAGAAAGACAGACAGTGTGAACAGGTGAGGGTCAGAGAGAGAGAGAGAGAGAGATACAGAACCTGAAACAGGCTCCAGGCTGTGAGCTGGCTATCAGCACAGAGCCTGACACGGGGCTCGAACCCACAAACCGTGAGATCATGACCTGAGCCGAAGTCGGACGCTTAACTGACTGGGCCACCCAGGCGTCCCTCCTTTCACTGATTTTAAGGAGTTGTGCCTACTACAGTCCACCCGCATAGCTCTCTTCAGGTACTTTGCTCCTTAAATAGTTTAGTATCTTTACCCGGCACCCACTTTATTTTCTGCCTTCCATTTAAGTGCAGTGTGCTATTTTCCTCACTCAAGCACGCCTTCTTTTTCTCATCTGTCTTTACTCAAGTGCCGGCACAGCCCACATGGCAGCAGCCATGGCCTCTTTCCCACTCACCCCATCTTTCATGGGGCTCCTCGGTGCAGCTGCTATGTGCCGAGGAAGTTGGCTTTGCAGTTATAAATAGAGAAAGGAGAATAAAGAACTTTGACAGGTTATAACTCCGTTAAATACAGCTGGGCTTGGAAAGGTTATGCATAAATTGAAAAGCACTTAATGTTTTCCCCCCAAATATGATCATCACCGGCATTTATGAAGGACTTTTTCAGTAGGACCAAGCCAGCGGTCTTATAAATAGATTTGCTCTGTAAAGTCGTAGACAATAGTTTCAAAATGCCTTGCTTTGGGTTTTGAAAAACTGATGGCGCTCAAGGTCGTGGTAAAGTCGAGTTTGGAGAAAGAGTGGCAGAGGTTGGAGGTCAAGTGAAGGTGAAAGGTGGCTGAGATACTGAGGACACTTGTATAGTAGTTCTTAAAGCAGGGCAGAGAGAGAGAGAGAAGAAAAAAGCAGTGTTTTAATTTTTTACCAAGTCTTTCTTGTTAAGCTTTCTTCCCTCACTGTCCCATTGATAGTCGTAAGGTATTAGTCGACTTCCTCAGGCTTCTGTGTCTCTGCTCCTTGACTCAAATACAAGCCTGGGAAAGATATATCCCGATATTGTAAACCTTCTGGGAACTCAGTTTTGCAAAGCTTGATTACCCAGCAAACGCCCAGGTCCCCGCCAGGACTGAGCTCCCAGCAAATGCTTTTACCAGGACTCTCAGCTTTGTTCCAGGCAAGTGGCTTCTCCTTACCAGCTGGTGACTGAATGCAAGCCCTGTGTGAGCTCTGA